>NW_026526688.1:43740386-44165386 GCF_024362965.1 Panthera pardus | reverse complement strand
GCAAGATTGGGCAGGAAAGCCTTCAGACTGTCGTACAGTTCTGACTAAGTCTCTGCCAGGCCGCTGAGGGGGTTCCAGAGCAAACGTTGTCCACTAGAGGAGTGCCATGTTGGGCAGAAATGGTCAGGCCTTTATACTACCACCTTGCTCAGGCATTGGCTGGGGACTCCAGGGGAAAACTGATCTCAGCTCCAAAGCTGAGGCAAACCCTGAAGGCACTAACAGCTGGAGGTTATCAGCTAACCACATTCCTTGAAGCTGGGTTGCTAAGTCCTTTCTTGGAAAGGGATCGGAGTGCTACAATTCTGTGCCTACCAGAAATATCTTTGAAAATTCCAAACAGAAGCTGGCTGACCACTGGTCAGGATTCTCAAGCAGAGGATTCCTGAGTCAGGTGGAATTTGGAATCTGATGATCCCGTTGGCACCTTTCATCTGTTGTGCCCTAGGATTGTTCTTCAGCATGCTTTGATCCAGGCAAGCCAGGTATTATGTTTCTCATGTTCATTCCATCTTGCTCACACCTCTGTTTCCCTTCTTGCGCTGATCATCTTATGCCCTGCTCTGTCCTAGAGGTACAATCAGTCCCTTCCTCCCAGGAACTCTTCATGGAGGGGCTGAGGAGCCAAATGATGGAGTCTATAGCTTCCACTTGTGCTGCCCAATCCCAGATGCTGAAGAAAATGGTTATAGTATCAATAGCAATGTGGATCACTGAGTTGCATGGAGACAAAAAGCTTGTGAGCACAGGCAAGAAAGTTGAAAACTTCAAAGCTAAGACCACCCAAACCAAATCCTGATCTGATTACCACCCATGCTTCCCTGGAACATGGTAAAAAGTAAACAACAGCCCTCCCCACTGATCAGTGCATGTACTACATCTGGCTAGGTGTGATCTTTTTATTTTCTTCCATCCCAATTCCCATGGGCACCCCTGGATTTTTCACCTGCAGGTTCAGAATCATGCTGGGGCAGTTCTGGTCTTTCTCTGTAGCAAGGTGGAACACTTTCAGACTTCTTGAGGAAAGAGTGGCCCTGATGTTTTGGTGTACGTGCACTCAATCTTCCTTTCATTTAACCTGCTTATGGGTAAAAGCCTGTTTTATTCTTGTAACTTGGCAGCTCTGTCTGGCTCACAAATATCCAAAGATAAATAATCAACGTCCTGACATGACCTCTAAGGACAGTCTTAACTTCTAAGCCAAAGAACATTTTATATTTACTTTGTCTCTCTTTAGAGATTTCCTTTGAATGTTTGCTTCTGCTTTGCAGCATTTTTGGGCTCCATACATCCTGTTGGTTTGCTCAGCCAGAAAACAGTCACATTTTTTTTTAATATTCATGCTGCTATTCTTGTACAACAAACTATCATACTGATTTTTAATTCCAAATTTAATGCTCACAAATTAAAGCACTTCCTTGAACCCAGGCACTCAGTACTCTTGCCAACCTCCTAGTTTTTTTGGGGGTTGTGAGTTTGAGCACTGTGTTGGGTGTAGAGATCGCTTAAAAATAAATACCCAGGGGTGCCTCGGTGGCTTAGTTGGTTAAGCATGCGGCTCTTGGTTTCGGCTCAGGTCATGATCTCACAGTTTCGTGGGTTCGAGCCCTGCATTGGGTTCTGTGCTGGCAGTGCAGAGCCTGCTTGGGATTCTCTCTCTCTCCCTCTCTCTCTGCCCCTCCCCTACTTGTGTTGTCTCTAGCTCTCTCAAAATAAATAAATAAACGTTAAAAAAAAAAAGTAAATAAATAAATATCCACAGTTTGCTCCAGGTCACTACCCCAGAATTAGATAAGATCCGAAAAAGTACCAAGAAGACACTTGAGGTTACTGAGTCCAGGACGTTTGAGTTATAGGCCAGGCAGGTTCTGTCTCTGAAGACAATGCCAGGGCACAAAAATATCCTGCTTCCCAAACAAAATCAATAGAAAGCACACTGGACTATTATGTAGGTATATAGTCCCTGAACCATTATGTAGGCATAGAATTGACAAGTAGGGGTTTTTTTGTGGGTTTTTTTTTAAGTGCTTTCCTTGTTGTCCCGGAGAATACAGATTGAAATTGTGAAGTTGGCAGCTGTTTCCACAGGAGGAGGGCAGTGTCACAGATCTGAAGCACAAGCTTTCTTCTGGGAACTGCCCACTTATTATAGATGACAGTTGTATCACCTTGAAGCAGGGAAACAAAGACTGTGTGTGTGTGTGTGTGTGTGTGTGTGTGTGTGTGTGTGTTTGTGCCAGAATTCAGCTTTGCTAGCACAAAGTGTAAGAGAACAGTCATACACACAGTGGTGGAATTGTGGAAGAATTTCTGAGAATTAGCCTTAGGCAAAAGGCATTTGGCTGGAAACTAACTGAAAACCTACCTTGTAAGGAAGCATGTGACTTTCACCTGACTTAATTTTCTTCAGTGCTAATGGCTCCAGCCCGGGCAAAGGTCCTGGTCTGGGTTGCTGGCATGTTCACTCTTCAGAGTAAGCTGAGAATAAATTCAAAGACAAATCACCAAAGGTAATTTATTTCCTTGACACTGAGTATAAGGATGGTTTTTAAGGTAACATTTTTATATTTTCTAATCAAAGTAACAGATATGTAATCTTCATATTTGGATTAAGTATGCATGAAGGAAACGAGAAGGGAGGAAAAAACAAAGGCCTGGATGGGGTGGGGAACTCTGAGTCCTGGCTGCATCTCTGGCACGGTCTCTGTGACCTTGGGCAAATCTCAAGTGGGTCAGGGCCTTGGCTCACGTGTATTAATATAAGAAGGAAAAGCTAGATGACGCCCAGGGTCCTTTCCAGCTCTGTTCCAGGAATCAGTCTCTTGGTTTTGATTTTTTTGTTATGTTTAGGCAGTGCCATAACAATGATGTGGGGTGGAATTAGGGTCAATGTGGTCACTGGAGGCTGGTGGCAGGCCTCGGGCAACTGTCACCTTGTGCAACATTTTTGTGAAGATGAATTCAAATTGAGATAGACATCAAGGTAGGTGTTTGTATGTATTTGGTGAATGAATGAATGAATGCATGAATGAATAAATCACTCAGGGCAAGACTGAGGGAGAAGAGAATGGAAACCTTCAGTTGGAGGAAGTTTATTTGGGATAGGGCATAGATTCGCATGGGGGGCAATGATGGCTGGGGGTAGGTTTTATGGATACATTCAGCAGGAGCTGAACTTCAGGCCTGAGAAGTATTAGGGTTAGGGGCTAATTTATATACAGTCTTTTTTTTTTTTTTTTTGAGAGAGAGAGAGAGAGAGAGAGTGAGAACAGGGGAGAGGGGCAGAAGGAGAGAGAGAGAAAGAGAGAGAGAGAAAGAGAGAGAGAGAGAGAGAGAGAGAGAGAGAGAGAGAGAGAGAGAGAGAATCTTAAGTAGGTTCCATGCTGAGCATGGATCCTACGATTCTGGGACTATGACCTGAGCCGAAATCAAGAGTTGGACACTCAACTGACTGAGCCACCCAGGCACCTCTGTCCACACTCTTTATCTAAAGAATAGGTGAAATAGGGGTGCCTGGGTGGCTCGGTTGGGTGTCCGACTTTGGCCCAGGTCATGATCTCACAGTCTGTGAGTTTGAGCCCCACATCTGGCTCTGTGCTGACAGCTCAGAGCCTGGAGCCTGCTTCAGATTCTGTGTCTCCCTCTCTCTCTGCCCCTCCCCTGCTCACGCTCTGTCTCTCTGTCTCTCAAAAATAAATAAACATTAAAAAAAATTAAAGAGTAGGTGGAATAATTGCTGACAGGGCCACTAAGTAATACAGTTCTTCCAGTTTGAGTACAAGATAATAGGACTGTTTTTCTCTGCAATTTAAGGACCAGAATATTAATTAGGATTTCCTTTGGTTGAGGTTTACAGAAATCCAAAATAATAGTAGCTAAGCAATATGTAAGTTTTTTTTTCTCACATAAAAAAAAAAAATCTGTACAGCAGGCTTAGAGGCTCCATGATGTGATGGATCCAGGCTCCTTCAACCTCAAGATGAAGTGTGGCCGCATGAATTCAGCTAGCCCCTCAATATCCCAGCCAGCAAGGTAAAGAGTCTATTTGGGCTGCTGTCACAAAATACCACAGACACTGTAGCTTATACATTTATTTCTCATAGTTTTGGAGGCTGGAAGTCCAAGATCAGGACGCTGGCATAGTTGCACTCTGGTGAGGGCTCTCTTCCTGGTTCATAGCCGGTGCTTTCTGGCTATTGTCCTCAAAGTGTGGAAGGGCAAGGGATCTCTCTGGAGTCAATGTCATTGTAAGGGCACCGATGTCGTTCATGAGGGCTCCACCCTCATGATTTAAGTAGCACCCAAAGCCTCCATCTCCTAATACCGTCACTCTTGGGGACTATTTGACACATGAATTTGAGGGGGACACAAGCATTCAGACTGTAGTACCTTCACACTCCCCATTAATGATGCTTCATGGAAGCTGAACTTGACACTTCTATTTTTATCCCATTGACCAAAACTTAGTTACACGGCCATATCTACATGTAATAGAGACGTGTAATAGGGAAATGTAGCTTTCATTCATAATAGCCAAAAACCAGGTGGTTTTCTCTTTGTTTGTTTTACTAAAAGAGAAGAACAGATATTAGGAAATATTAGCCTCTGTCACCTTAAGATATTACAGACGTACTGCAATTATGCAATGATGCTTCCATTGCTCAACTCCTTTGGTCCTATCCCTTAAAATTGTCTTCAGGGCACATAGCAAATTATCTTCAGTATTCTTTTTTTTTTTTTAATGTTTTATTTATTTTTGAGAGAGAGAGAGAGAGCATGCATGTGCTCGCACAGTGGGGGAGGGGCAGAGAGAGGGGAGCAGAGGATCCGAAGCAAACTCTACACTGCCAACAGCAGTGAGCCCATTGTGGGACTCGAGCCCATGAACTATGAGATCATGACTTGAGCCGAAGTTGGACAGTCAGCTGACTGAGCCACCCAGGCGCCCCTATTTTCAGTATTCTAAATGAATCTTCATCCTGTGGAGGTAGATTTGACTTTTGAAACTGGGGTCACTCAGGACAACTGTGATGAGTAAAGTGGGTGGTAAAGCTGAGTATTACCATTTCATAAGAACAATATATGGGTTCTTATCTCTGGATATTATGGACTATTCTGGGTATAAAGATCATTCTTGCAGAAAATAACTCTACAACCTGGACATGATATATAAAGTGACTACCTGGAGGTACTGAAGAGAAAACAGAAATAAATAGGTTGTGGTGTTGCATGTCAGCTTGAAGAAGAGGAGATGAGGAGTCACAGGAGAAAGTCCTCTGCCACCATGGCTTTTAGCCTGGGGCTCAGTGTAGTTCACATAGTGGCTTGTGTAACACAAGACTGAAGACTGAAAAACTCTACAGTCTTGCTGTTTTAGGGAGTAAGAAGGGTCAAGTCCGAAAATCATGAATGCTGAAAAGGTGGGGGAACCCAGAAAGGAAACCGTCAGAAAGAGGATCCCCAAATTAAATTTCTGATTAACCCCTGAACCAGACATGCACAGAACACACTCAAAGCAGCTCAGCCAGACAAAAAGATCTACACCCGGACTGGAGCTGTTACCTGAGAAACAGTTTGCAGTGTAAGCCCTGTGAGAAAATCATTTGCTGAAACAACGGAAAAACAACTCTCATCAGAGAAAAAGAATGGAGTCTGAAATCCCTGCAACTTAGCATTTATGATGTCCAAGATGCAGTCCAGTGTTACCTGACAGATGAAGAGCCGGGAACACAAAACACCTCTTAGAAGTCAATCGCATCTAACCTGGAGATGAATAAGATGTTGGAATTTCGAAGGCAAGGATGTGTAAGTGTTTTGTAGTTTTCAATTAGCAATAATTGCGCCTCGGATAAACCTCATTGGCTACGATACTGCCACTGCGCAAAGCTAGTGTTTTGTAGTTTTAAAAGACTTTATCGCCATCTTCCATGAAGCAAAGAAAATTAAGGAAAAATGCTTGTTTTCAGTGAATCAAAATCTCAGGAGATAAATGGAAAGTTTCAGCAGAGAAATTGAAGCAATAAAAAAGAACCAAATGGAAATCCCTTTTTATGTGTTGCTCTCTTTCTGCTTTCGAGGTTTATAACATTTTGACCAGGATGTGATTAGAGTAGACTTTTATGTTACTTTTACCTTATGTTTATTTTACTTGGTGTTTTTCCAGCATCTTGTGTCTGCAAATTTCTGACTTTTATTACCGTTGGGAGGAGTTTGGTGATCATTTCTTCAAATATTTCCTCCACTGCATTCTCTTCTCTCCTTCTGGGAATCCATGTATGTTTACTGTTTATATCATCTAACAAGTCCCTAAGATTTTATTCATTTTATTTTTGGTCTTTGCCTGTTACTCATCTTGAGTAATTTTGGTTGGTCCATCTTAAAGTTTACTTATTCTTTCATTTAATGTATCTATTTGGATGTTGAATCCATCTGCTCAATTTTTTTTTCAGAAATTGCACTTTTCATCTCTAGAATGTATATGAAGAAGTAACTGTTAACTTTATTTTTTAAAGAGTTTTTAAATAAGTTTATTTATTTATTTTTGAAAGAGGGAGAGAGACAGAGACAGAGGGCAAGTGGGGAGGTGGGGGGGGGGGCGGTGCAGGCAGAGAGAGAGGAAGACACAAAATCCAAAGCAGGCTCCAGGCTCCAGGCTCTAAGCTGTCAGCACAGAACCCAACGAGGAGCTCAAACCCATGAACTGTGAGATCATGACCTGAGCTGAAGTCAGATGCTTAACCGACTGAGCCACCCAGGTGTCCCAGTACATTGTTAATTTTAAATGGGCTATGAAAAGTTAAGGATGGATTTTGTAATTTATAGGTCAGCCACTAAAATAAGAATGCGAACACTAGCTAAAAAGCCATCAATAAAACTAAAATGGAATAATTTATAAAATATTAAAGAAATAAAAAAAGGCAGGAAATGGGAAATGGATAAGCAAATGTCAAAAGAGAAAAATAGAAAGCAAAAATATAAAATGATAGGCCTCACCCAATCATATCCATAATTACATTAAATGTTGATAACCTAAACACTCCACTCAGAAAATTAAAATTGACGATTGTTTTTCAATGAATTAAAAAGCCAAATGCAGCATCTCACTGAAAAGGTTGTATCGATGGCGAATACACATATGAAAGATATGCTACATCGTATGTCATTAGGAGACTACAAATTAAAACAAGGAGGTACCATTGATTTCACACCTGTTAGAATGGCAAAAATTCCCACCACTCGTGACACCAGATGCTGGTGAGGATGTGGAGCCACAGGAAGTCTCACTCATCGCTGGTGGGAGGGCAAAGTAGTACAGCCACTTTGGAAGATACCTTGGTGGGTTCTTACAAAACTAAACATACTCTCACCATATAAAGCCAGTGATTACATTCCTTGACATTTACCCAAATCAGCTGAAAACTTTCGTACAAAAATCTTCACATGATGTTGATAGCAGCTTTATTCTTAATTGCCAAAAATTCCCAAAGTAACCAAAATGTCCTTTAATAGGTGAATGGAGATGTCCAGAGAAGGAATATTATTCAGGGCTGAAAGGAAATGAGTTATCAAGCCACAAAAAGACACACAGAAAGCTTAAATGCATTTTACTAAGTGATACAAGCCAGGCTGAAAAGGCTACATACAGTATGACTCCATTATGACGTTCTGGAAAAGGCAAAACTATAAAAACAGTAAAAATATCTAGTGGCCAGGGAATGGGGTGGGGGAAAGGATGAATACGCAGAGCACAGCAGGTTTTTAGAGGAGTGAGGCTATTCTGTATGATACTAGAATAGTGGATTTTTGTTATATGTTTGTTTAAACTCATAGAATGTACCATACCAAGTGTGAATCCCAATATAAACTGTGGACTTTGGGGGATAATGATGTCAGTGTTGGTTGTAATATGTGTACCACTCTGGTATGGGATGTTGGTATTGGGGAGAGGGTGTGTGTCTGGAGGCAGGAGGTACATGGGAACTCTCTATACTTTCTGCTCAATTTAACTGTGGACCTAAAACTGCTCTTAAAAATAAAGTCTATTAAAAAGAACAAATAGACATACTTTAAATACAAAGACAGAGATAGATCAAAAATGGATAGAAAATGATATGTCATGTAAACAGTAAGCAGGAGAAGGCTGGAGTGGCTGTATTAGTATCAAACAAAATAGATTTCTAAACAAAATGTATGGCCAGAGATAAAGAGCTCTTCAGAGCAATAAAAGTTTTAGTCAAGGTGGCATAAAAATCACTCGGGTGCCTGGGTGACTCAATCGGTTAAGTGTCTGACTCTTAATTTCGGCTCAGGTCATGGTCTCGAGATTCGTGAGATGGAGCCCATGTCGCGCTCCGCACTTCGGATGGATCTTGCTTAAGATTCTCTCTCTCCCTCTCTCTCTGTCTCTCCCCAGTGTGTGTGCACTCGGCTCTCTCCCTCTCTCTCAAAAAAAAAAAAAAAAAGAAAAGAAAAATTGCAAATTTGCCTGTGTTCAATAACAGCTTCAAAATATATGAAGCAAAAGTTGACAGAATTAAAAGAAGAAATATGTAATCATAACTGGAGATTATATTGTTTCTCAGAAACTGATAAACAAAGAAAAATCATCAAAGAAGAAACTGTTAACAACACTATCAACCACCTTGACCTAATTGATATTTAGAGAACACTTCACCCAACAACAGCAAAATGCACATTCTTTTCAAGTACATGTGATATGTTTACCAGGATAGATCATATTCTGGACCATAAACAAGTTTCAGTAAATTTTAAAAGTTTGTTCTCTGACAATAATTAAATTAAATTAGAAACTAAGATAACTAGGAAAATAATAAATATTTGGAAACTAAACAATACTATAAATACTATATACTATAAATATTAATACTATATTATATACTATAATACTATATTATATACTATATTAATACTATGTTAATATTAATACTATAAATACTCATACTGTAAATATTCAATGGGTTGAAGAAGAAATTACAAGAGGTTAGAAAATATTTGGTACTGAATGATAATGAAAATACAACATATCAAACTTTGTGGGATGTGCTAAGTAGCACCTAGAGGGAAATAAATTATAGCTTTGAATGCCTCTAAGATAAAAGAAGAAAGCTCTTAAATCAATTTCCCACCTTTCCGTCTATGTTTCCACCTTTCTCCAACTAGAAAAAGAAGGGGTGCCTGGGTGGCTCAGTCAGTTAAGCATCTGACTTTGGCTCAGGACATGATATTGCAGTTCATGAGTTGGAGCCTTGCATTGGGCTCTGTGCTGACAGCTCAGAGCCTGGAGCCTGCTTCAGATTCTGTGTCTCCCTCTCTCTGCCTCTCCCCCTCTCACACTCTGTCTCTCTCTCTCCCTTTAAATAAAGAAACATTAAAAAAATTTTTTTAATTAAAAATACTAGAAAAAGAAGCAAATTAAACCCAAAGCAATCAGAAGGAAGGAAATAATAACGATAAAACAAAAATAAATGAAATAGAGAACAGGAAAAAAAGGGAAAATTAATAAAACCAAAAGCTAGTCACTGGAAAAATTGATAAAATTGATAAATCTCAATCCTGACTGACCAAGAAAAAAAAAAAAAGAAATTGCCATATCAGTAATGAAAGAGAGGACTCCATTACAGATCCTTCAGACATTAAAAGAAGAACACTCCATTATTATTAGTATGAGTATCTTTATGCCATTAAATGTGACCATTTAGGTGAGATGGACACATTCTGGGAAAGACATAAATTACAAAGCTGAGCCAAGAAGAAACAGAATATTTGAAGAGCCCTATGACCATTAAAGAAAGGAAATTTGGAATTTAAAAACATTCTGACAAACCTTCTGCCTCAGATGGCTCCCCACTGGTGAATTCTATCAAACATTTAAAGAAGAGGGGCACCTGCGTGACTCAGTCGGTTAAGTGTCCAACTTCAGCTCAGGTCATGATTTCGTGGTTCATGAGTTCAATCCCCACATCAGGCTCTGTGCTGACAGCTTAGAGCCTGGAGCCTGCTTCAGATTCTGTATCTCCCTCTCTCTCTTCCCCTTCCCCACTCATGCTCTGTCTCTGTCTCTGTCTCTCTCTCTCTCTCAAAAATAAATAAACATTAAAAAAATTTTTTTTTAATCTTAAAAAAAGTAGTAATAATGAATTTAGCTAGATAGCAGGATACAATATACAATAATCAGTTTTATTTCTCCATCTAAAATAGCATAAAACATTTCGGAATAAATTTAGCAAAAGATGTGCAGGACCTAAAGACTGAAAACTACAAAACATTCTGGGAAATTCAAGAAGGGCTACATAAATAGAGCTACACCATGTTCATAGATTAGAAGTCTCAATGTTGTTAAACTACCGATCTTCCTTAAATTAGTCAATAGATTCAGTGTAATCCTTGTGGAAATCCAGACAAGGTTGTTTAAAAAGTTTACAAGTTTATTTTAAATTTTATATGGGAAGGGGAGCCTGGGTGGCTCAGTTAGTTGAGAGTCTGATTCTTGATTATGGCTCAGGTCATGATCCCAGGGTCAGCACATTCCATGCTGAGTATGGAGTCTGCTTGGGATTCTCTCTCTCTCCATCTCTTTCTCAGCCCCACCCCCTCAAATAAAAAAAAAAAAAAAAGAAAAGAAAAAGAAAAAGAAAAAAATTTTTATATGGAAAACAAAGAACTTAGAATAGCTAAAACTATTTTGATAAAGGAGAACAGTGATGGAGCACTTACACTACCTGATTTCAAGAACAATATGTGGCTCTTACTAACAAACAATATGTAGTAAACCTAACTTTATCCTTTGGCTTATAAATTAACATTCCAATAACTTCCAAAAATGGAAAGGTAGGGCAGCTCTGAGATAAGCATGTAACTTCCGAAGAGGGCTACTGTGAAGGGTATTACTCATTTGGCAGGATTGCTGGGGAGACAAATCCATGTTGAACATAAGCTTTGTGATCAAGACAGAACTGGATTTAAATACTGGTTATGGTACTTCTCAAAGCCTCAGTTTCTTCATCTTAAAATGGGCTATACAGGGGCACCTGGGTAGCTCAATCCATTGAGTGTCTGACTCTTGATTTTGGCTCAGGTCATGAACTCACTGTTCAGGAGATCAAGACCCGCATCAGGCTCTGTGATGACAGTGCGGATGGAGCCTGCTTGGGATTCTTTCTCTCTCCCTCTCCCCCTCCGCTGCTCTCATGCTCTGTTTCTCTCTCTCAAAATAAATAAATAAACCTTAAAAAATAAAATAAAATGGGGTGCACAGCATAAAAATTAAGGAAATACAGCATAGAGGCTAAGCTCTATGTTATAGCTCTGGAGTTAACCTACCTGGGTTCTAGTCCTAGCTCTGCCATTTTGTAGCTGTGTTGCATGTTAAAGTGTCCATGCATCACTTTACTCATTTGTAAATTGAGGATACTAAAAGTGCCTATAAACGTTGTAATGTAATGAACATTAAATGAATTAGTAAACCTAAAGCACTTAGAACAGTCTAGTACATAAAAAGTACTTAAAAAACTATTACCTACTATTGTTATCATTTCTCTGTGTTACGAGGACTAAATGTGCTTACTTTCATCAACCACCAAGCAACGTCCTAGGTATCCAATAAATGTTAGCTCGCATCCTTCTACTGAGCACAAGTAGCATTCTGGCGGTAGGGTTTGACACTGAAGAGTGTATTTTGCAATCTAGGTGACAATCATAAATTTCAGTTTCTTAAATTTTCTTTCTTGTTTTCCAATGTTTAAAAAATGCCTACTGACAGAATTATAATGCAAAATGGAAACTATAACACTGGATATCAAATATTACCCCTCCAAGACTCCATCACAGGCTGCATATCTCCTTTGATCCCAGCTGGCCATCATGTTCAGCAGTCTGAACTGCTGAACCCAGGGACTACAAAATGCAGGCTGCCTCCCTCCTCTCCTCATCCCTTTCTTCTTCTTTGGTCACTTTAGGCAGAAACTACAGACACCATAAAACAGTCAGAAGGTTCTATTCTTCCTTTATTCCCTATCAAATGCAACAGCAAGTGGTGTCCAGCTGTTATCTTCCTGCCCTCCTCTTGAAGAACAACTCCTCAGCTGTATGAATAGTTGGGAGCCCCAGAACTGGCATTACTTGCTCAGTCAATAGGTCAGATGACAGCAAGGTTGTCCACCACTTATGAGTGGCCTTTGAGCTCACAACTTCAGAACCACACTGAGGGAGAGGAGGTGGTTGCATTTCTTCACTAATTTTCCTCGGAGAAGAACTCTTGATTGCATGGTAACAATTCTATGTCTTCATTAGGGATGCTGAGCTTTTGATGTTTATTTATATTTGAGAGAGAGAGGGAGGCACAGAATCTGAAGCACCCTCCAGGCTCTGAGCTGTCAGCACAGAGCCCCACGCGGGGCTGGAACCCACGGACTGTGAGATTGTGCCCTGAGCAGAAGTCAGACGCTTAACTGACTGAGCCACCCAGGCGCTCAGGGATGCTGAGCTTTTAAATTTTGTGTTCTAATTGAAAGATAAAAAGCAAGAAGGATTTTAAACAAAGAGACATGAAGCAGAGGATCTTTACATATCCCATAGCCTATTCCTTTGTTGGAGATCTGCAGCCAGTCTCTGAGATGAGGAAATAGACCCTGGCTTTGCTTCTGTGAGAAGAGCCAATCATTAAATGTTGCGGGGAAGAGGAATGTTTGGATCTCTCCGGTCTATCCTGGGCATTTTCCCTGAAAAGCCTTCATAAGTTTATTTTCCAAAGATAAGACTTCGCCTTCACTGTCTTCACTCCCCTGGGTCTAGAGCCCCAGCTGCCCATGTCTCTGTATTGGCCATGTCTCTGGGCCCCACTGGTAGACACAAACTTTCACATTATTTTGCAGACACTGTTTCTCCTCATTGTCTCGGTTTCTCTGCATCACAATAGGGTGTGGACGTCACATATTTCCTTTTCTTTTAAACCATTTTAGTGATGCTACCCTGTGCCTTTCTCCACTGATAATAATAAAACTTTTCCCAACAGCCCATCTTGTCTACCCAGTAGAAAGAAAGCTTTCCCCTCCTTCCCTGCCCCGCCTGTTGCGTGTCCCCCCCCCTCCCATTTTTCCCTTAGAATGATCCACTGGGAATAAAGACCTTTCTTACCAGGAGAGGCTGAGTGTTCCTCTGAAAGGGACCACAGCTCTGACAGGGTTATGTTTGTGTTATCAGTGGCACTTCAATCTCAGTGCCAAGGTATTACAGACAGGATGTGTGAAGAATGTGAGCTTTTTTTTTTAATCATCTGCCAAAAGTCAACTTTTCTACAGCTATTTGAAATCCTCCTCCCCTCCCCCTGTCTCAGTTCCTAGTCTCACTACACTTTTACTAATTAATGTTTATTTTCCCACCCCCAAAGACTCTGTTTGTATATGCCTACAGTGTGGCAGCATCCTGAACTCTAGGAACTCTCCGGCTATAGTAGAGTGTAGATAATGTATAAACAGGAAATAAAAATTAGACATAAAAAGAGAGAGAGAGATCTATTGTAAATATTAAGTCTCTAGTATGAGTTTTCTAACCCTTTCTGGAAACATTAAAATGTAGGCACATACATCTTCATTGCCTAAAGCTTCGAGTCAAGAATTAAGTTGATATTGAACACCATTCTGTGTGCGTTGCCACTGGCTCGCTCACTCACTCATTCATTCGTTCAGCAAATACTTACCGTATATATGCCAGGACAGAGGCACTGTGCCAGGCACTAAGCTTGCATACAGAGATAAGAAAGGGTTCTTGTCATTACAGAACTCATATTCTAGTGGAAAGACAAATAATTATAAAATAAGATTGGTAAGTGCTATGTTAGAGGAATTAACACATGGTGTAGGAACACTGGGGAGGAAAACGATCAAATGAGTGTAGGATGAATGCATTTATCGACAATTATTAATGTCTACTATGCACCAGGCAGTGATGGGGCAACAGTGAAAAACCAAATTCTCTGTCTTCACAGAGTTTACATTCTAGTGAAAGAGACCGGCAATAACAAAAACCAAAAAACAAAACAACAAAAAAAGATGTACTATCGGGATGCAGCATAGAGTTACAGAAGGAAGGTATGAGTTGGTCTGGCAGGATAAATAGGTGTTAGCACAAAAGGGCATTCCAATCTTTGTTTTAAAACAAAACAAAACTCTGGGATGGAGGAGAGATGGCTGGAGAGGAGGGATGTAGGAGGTGGGAATGGATGAGAAAGGGCATGAAATATTATGCAAAGGGAGTTACTAGGTGTGTCATTAGGTGGGTCACAGGCGCAGTGGGAGGGATAGGGTGCATTTTTCCCTAAGCCAGCATTAGGAAGAGAATTCATTCTAAACTGAATGTCAGAACCAGAAGGGTCATTAGAGGTAAAAATGAACATACAACCTCATTTTACAGATGACTCGCATAGGGTGCAGTTATGTGTCCCAGCTAGACGGAGGCACAACCAGGATGAACTCGTTTTTCTGCACAGCTCAGCCCCCGTCTCAGTCTCCGAAGAAGTTGCTGCGGGGGAGCAGTGCCGTGCGGAAAGGCAGCCTCGGTCTCAGGATCCCGACACACACCGCCCCCTATCGGTGCTTCCCCGCAGAGCCTCTTCCCTGTTAGCCTCGAGCAGGGGCTAGCCAGGCGCCGCCGAGCGCCCCGGGCCGGAAAGGCAGAAACAGCGACGTCTCCCCGTCCGTGGGGACCCGGGGGCGCGCCCAGGCCCCCACCCACTCCACCTGTTTTCCTCTGCTGCCAAGCGGCTCCCGGGCTGGGAGTGCGGAGCCCGCGACCCGAGCCCCTCCGGCAGCTCAGCATCTCCCCGCGGCGTCGCGGGGCGTGCGTCCCGAGCCGCGGCGCAGGCCGAGCCCTGCAATTGGCGGCGAAGTTGGCGGCGTCTCGAGCAACGCCCTTTAGCCGGCTTTCCCGGCGGCCGGGACCCTGAGGCAGGGCTCCACACCACCCGCCCGCCCCTCCGCCCCACCCTTCCTCCCCCGCCCCGCCGCCTCCTCCCCGCCCAGGGTCCGGGTCGAGCCGGCGCGCCGCGGAGCTCGGGCCGGCGCAGCCGGGGCGCAGAGCTCCAAGCCATGGGAGCCTCGCACTCTCAGAGCCCGCGGGGCCGGGAGCCGGCCGGGGAGAGGCCCCCGACAGCCCGAGAGAGCGCGTGAGTCCCTGATCCCTCCGCGGGGCCGCCGTTCGGGGGTTTGCGTGCCAGCCCGGGATGCGAGCGCACGGCGCCGGTCCCTCAGGGGCCGGGAAGGTGGGGCTCCCGCCCGCGCCCGGGGGCTCCGGGTTGGGCCTGGTGGGACGTTCCGTCCCGAGCCTCGCCCTGCGGGGCCCGGGGGCGCCCGGCCACGACCCCACCGCGACAAAATCGCGCCCAGGCGGGGCTGCTGCCCGGCGCTTGTTCACGCTGCGCGGGTGGGAGAAAGGGGCCCCGAGTTTTTCGGAACTCGTCCGGGCAGGAAAACACATGTGTCCTAAAGGGCTCTGAAGTATTCGCGAGACAGCTATTTGCAGGGAAGTGTAGATATAAGCAAGGGGCTCGAGTCTCCGATAATTTGGCTCGTGTTGGCCTTTGGAGTGCAGGAATTTGGATGCAGTGCTTGCTGCTCATGAGAACTCCCTCTCTTGTTTGCTCCGAGGGCTTCATGATGATCTCAGAAAAAGGGCTGTATTGTAGCAGCAGCAATTAGGCTTTTGTTCTGGGACAACAACAATTGGGGACACCAAGTAACTGAAATGCAAGCTGCGAAGAAACACTTTTAGAGAACGTGATTTAGAGCAAATTAGTTGCACGGTTTGCAAGGTGGCCATGCTTCTCGCCAGAGAGGATGCGTTGCTAACTACTTGAGAACCCAAACAATAGTTAACCTTTTCATTTAAAATTAATTTTGGAGCGTGTGTGTAACTTGGAGGTGAGGTAATGTAGAGGAACTCATACTGTATTTTCAGTCAGCCAGTGACAAAGCTATTTCGTTTGAGAAGGATACCCTGGGCCTTGACATACAGCAGTCTGTGCCATGGGAGGGCTTTTGATCATCTTTTTTTTTCTTTCTTTTTAATGTTTATTTATTTTTGAGAGAGAGAGAGTGCGAGCAGGGGAGGGGCAGAGAGAGGGAGACAGAATCCAAGTAGGCTCCAGGCTCGGTGCTGTCAGCACCGAGCCTGAAGCCAGGCTCAAGCCCACAAGCAGTGAGATCATGACCTGAGCAAAGTCAGGCTTAACCGACTGAGCCCCCCGGGCGCCCCTTGATCATCTTTTCAAGGCAAAGTAGCTTTCTGAATATCTAAATAATAGGCATGTTAGTTGTGCCTCCTGATGTTTATGTATGAACACTAAACTTAGTTCAGGCAGCTTATTAATCGTATGAGGAGCTGAGAATTATCCAGCGTGTAAAATGTGCAAAAACCCTCTAAATACAAGCATGTACAATGCGCAAAAACATTCTTTTAAGTTATTTAACCCCCAAGAACATTGAGTTCATTTCTATTACTGCCCTTGTTTTACTGATGAGAAAACTGAAGGACAGAGAGATTAAGTGACTTGTTCAAGGTCACACAGCTAGAAAGTGGTGGACTCCCATTGTCTGACTCCAGAGCTCTTGCTGCAGCTGCCTCCCACAGGAGAGTTAGGGCTGTCTTAGGAAGCAGACTTTTGTCTCAGCTGGCAGACTGCATCCCACTTTTTTTTCCTTTAATTCTTCCTGCATAAGGCAGAAATCTGAATTAGCAATGCTTAGTACCTACTAAAAGGAAATTGCCAAAGTTGATTTAACCTTTTTCAAAAACAAACATGAGACGCAGTGTAACATTGAGATGAAGTTAAGAGTTTTGGAAGCACATAATCCTGGGTTTAATTCTAGGCTCTGCTCCTTAACAGCTGGAGATCTTTTATCTGTTCCTTAACCTCTCTGTGTTTGTTTCCTTATTTGTAAAATGGGAATGAAAACCATGTCCACTTGATAGGCTATTCTGAAGGTGCTATAAAATCATGTATGTACAAAAAACAAGTTATAGTTTTATCTCTGAACAATATATTGTTTTACCTAAGGATAAAAATTGACTAATCTTTGTGAACAAGTGGCAGGGTTTACTGTGTAATTTGAAAGTAAATATTGGGATCATTCACTGGTAGCATGCCGAACTCAGTACTTTCTGTGTAAGGTTCAGTTGTTAGGGTGAGGAATTTGATTCTCAGTTGTTAGATTATCCAGTGGCTTGGCGATAGAGGATCTTTCTCTTCAATGAAGTTCTTACGTGTACCTTAGATATTTAGCAAAGCTTGCCTAAATATGATCAACATAGAAGCCCGTCTTTGATCTTCACCTGGGAATTTAGCCCAATTTAATACATCAAGAAGCACACAGGGACACCTGGGTGGCTCAGTCAGTTAAGCGTCTGACTTTGGCTCAGGTCATGATCTCTTGGTTCATGGTTTGGAGCCCTGCGTTGGGCTCTGTGCTGACAGCTTGGAGCCTGGAGCCTGCTTCAGATTCTGTGTCTCCCTCTCTCTCTGCCCCTTTCCTGCTCCTGGTCTGTCTGTCTGTCTGTCTGTCTCTCTCTCTCAAAAATAAATAAAAACTTTTTAAAAGTTAAAAAAAAAGAAGCACAGAAACTCATGTAGCTGGTGATAGGATTATTTGGTCTCATCAGAGTGTGCAGATTCTGTTTAAAAAGTCAGCCCTACAAACGACTTTGCATGCACCAGGTCAAAGATTAGAAATATGAGATTCCATGCCTGTAATATGAAAAGCTAAAAGTATGCTTTGTCCAAGCCCTGCCTTATTTAGATGTACAAGCCACAAGTGTCTCCAGGGTCTGAGAAAATGGGGATTCATTGTTAATGTCACTCGGCTGCAGATTTCCTGCCGGACATATGGCTGTCGTGGATAACACTGACCTCAAGGAAGTTCTCCTACTCAAGCCTTTTCAGTTGCATTTTCAAAATCTATTGTTCCTTTTTTAAATAAGTAAATAAATACTTGAAAATCTCACAAGGAAAGCATTACTGCTGGCATCTGTCTTTTGAGGAAGAAATTATGTTTCAGGATGTTCACAATTTATATTTTGGAATAATTTAACCTAGTGCTAAAATTAGCCAGATAAATCTTTCGTGACAGAGCTGTATTGTGAAATATAAGGAAGTATGGATGTACATGAAAAGAAATGTCTGATTTTAAGATAATAGTCATTATTTTTAATGTTTATTTATTTTGAGAGAGAGAGAGTGTGTGAGTGGGGGAGGAGCAGAGAGAGAGAGGGGGAGAGAGAGAATCCCAACCAGGCTCAATCCTCAGTGTGCAGCCCCACTCAGGGCTTGATCCCACAACTGTGAAATCATGATGTGAGCTGAAATTAAGAATCGGACGCTTAACTGAGCCATGCAGGAGCCCCAAGATAATACTCATTATTATTTTTAATGATTAAGAACATTTGGGGGGGGCACTTGGGTGGCTCAGTCAGTTGAGTGTCTGACTTTGGCTTGGGTCATGATCTCCTGGTTCGGGAGTTCAAGCCCCACATCAGGCTTGCTGCTATCAGCACAGAGCCTGCTTCAGATCCTCTGTCTGTCTGTCTCTCTCTGCCCCTCTCCTGCTTGCACTCTCTCAAAAATAAATAAAACATTAAAGAACATTTTGTTTAAAGCTTATTTATTTTGAAAGAGACACACAGTGTGAGTGGGGGAGAAGCAGCCTGGGGGAGAGAGAGAATCTCAAGCCTCAACCCACGAAGCCAAGAGATCATGACCTAAGTGGAAACCAAGAGTCAGACGCTAAACTGAATGAGCCACCTAGCCTCCCCAATACTGATTATTATTGAAAATTGTAGCTGTTTCCCTTTCCCAGACCCGAAGAAAGAAAATTGCTGCTTTGGTAAATGGTAGGGAAAATGTCACTTCATTTATTCAGGGAGGCTGCGCGTTACGGTGATTAGGAACAGAAGCTGTGGACTGAGGCAGACTCAGGTTAGAATTCCAGCTAGATCGCTTACTTAGTTCAGGAAGCTTTGGAAAACAGTTAATTTCTTCAGTTGAGTAAAATTTTTACATCTTTAAAATGGCATTAATCATAACTACCTTTTTTTTGAGAGAGAGAGCGAGCGCGGGGGAGGGGCAGAGAGAGAGAGAGGTAAAGAGAATATCAAGAAGGCTGGACACCCAGTGTGGAACCCAGTGCCAGGCTTCGTCCTGCGACGTTGAGATCATGACCTGACCTGAAATCAAGAGTCAGACGCTTACCTGATGGAGCCACCGAGGCGCCCCTCATAACTACTTTTTGAAGTGGTGTCTGTTATTAGTGCAGGGCCTGGTACTTACTGAAGACTCAATACCTAAGTTATTATGAGTACATTTACATATAGCTATAAACCAGATGCTATGCTAGGTTCTTTGGGATGTATATTTTTGAAAAAAGCAGCATCTTTTCTGAAGGGAAGATTGACTTGTGTCCTAATTCAACAAGGCAATAACTTTTTCAAGTTAATTTTTTCCTCAGTTAATTTCCATTTTCCAGAAAGATGCACTATCAAGAGGATGGACGTGTGTTTGGGAATATGGTACTTTGGAGAAGTATTTGAAATCAGTGATTCCTTAGGTGATTTTTTTTTTGAAATGTGGCTAGGGTGGGTTTTCTAAGAACAAGTAATTTGTGGAGAGATTTGAACAATACCATAAACAAAGCCTCTTATTCATTAGGGAATATGGTGTGTAACTAATTCATTTACTGCTCGTTGAGCTTGTCTGCCTGGAATGCAAGTTATGAACCTGCTGTCAATTTTTATTAAATTTCTAGACCAGTCTTTGTTTGCATTTGGAATATATCGTAATGGAATAGGACATTGGCAAAGTCAGGACGAGTTTGAGGTTTTGAGTGTTTTTCCCATGCACCTTTCTGATCATGTGAATCAGATGCGGTTTCTACAAGGTTCTGGTGACCTGCGAAATCAGCAACAACTAAACTGAAGTGCCCCTTGACGGGCAAGTCACTGTGGGACAGATGCCCCTGACATGAAAAGGGAAGCACTGACTTTGAAGTTTTAGACACAGGAAAATATAACTCAAAATAAGTGAACTTTGAGAATTATGTTTCTGAAACCCAGTGCGATTTATATTGTCCTTAAAAACACTTAGGTTCCCGATTGCTATAGAAAATTTTTAAATGCCCATGTTTGAATGGCTCCATCTCCAGTGCAGCCAGCACAAAAGGAAATGGTTTGAATTGCATGACAAGGGGATTATTTGTATGTGTGTGTTGAGCTTAGCTATCACAACTTCTAGACCATGGGGGCAGTTCAAATAGTAAACAGTTAATAAGGGAAGAAAAATCTCTCTCTGAAAGTCATTAAAAGGTAAGATAGTTGGTCTGTTAAGGACTGAAACTCCGAGGGGGTTTGGGTGTAGTTTTGTTCCACAGTTTCTTCCCTCTTTTCCATTCAGTGTGGCTTCTCCAAGCTAGTACGTGTTTCAGTGTTAAAAATCAAGACGAGGGGCACCTGGGTGGCTCAGTCAGCTGAGCAGCTGACTCGATTTCAGCTCAGGTCTTGATCTCACCGTCATAAGATTGAGCACTGCGTTGGGCTCTCACTGAACATGGAGCCTGCTTGGGATTCTCTCTCTCCCTCTCCCCTGCTTGGTGCATGCTCTCTCTCGCTCTCTAAAAAAATAAAAAATAATAAAAAATAAATTAAAAAAATTAAAAATCAAGAAGAGAAAAGGAAAACAGGGAAGGCTCAGTTGCTGGTGTCCTGAGCTTGCAACAGATTTTCTAAGGTCTGAGTTGGCTCCTAGGCAGAGTGGGCCACAGGGTGCGTGAATTTGTTAACCCAAGGTCAAGGAAATGAACTGGTTGCATCCCATATGGCCATGGAACATGGAGACCCATCTTCTGAGAAAGTTCACTCTGGCTATTGTGGGCTGTGTTTTTTGTTTTTTGGTGGTTTGTTGTTTTGTTTTGTTTGCATTTTTTAAATTGTGGTAAAATACACATAACATAAAATTCGCCATTTGAATCATTTATAAGCATACAACTCAGTGGCATTAGGTACTTTCCCAATGTTGTATAACCACCACAACTATCCACTTCCAGGACTTTTTCATCATCCCAGACAGAAACTCTGCACCCATTAAACAGTAACTCCTCAACCTCCCCTCCCCTGCCCCTGGTAACCTTTATTCTGTGTTCTGTCTCTGTCTGCCTATTCTAGGTCCCTTCTGTAACTGGCAATGTACAATATTTGTCCTTTGTCCTTTGGTGTCTAGCTTACTTAACTTAGCATAATGCCCTCAAGGTTCATCCCTGTTGTATCGCGGGGCAGAATTTCATTCCTTTTTATGGCTGAATAATATTCCATGATATGTATACTCCACATACTATTTATGCACTTGTCTGTTGATGGGCACTTGGGTCACTTCCACCTTTTGACCGTTGTGAATAATTCTGCTCTGCAGGTTAGTGTGCAGGTACCTGTTTGAGTCTCTCCTTTCATTTCTCTTGGGTATATGCCAGGAACAGAATTGATCAGCCCCATGGTACCTCTATGTTTAACTTTTTGAGGAACCATCAAGTGGTTTTCCCCAGTATGTCACCATTTACATTCCCACCAGCAATGCATGAGGGTTCCAGTTTCTCCATATCCGCCCAACACTTTCTTTTTGCTTCTTTTTTTAAAAATTCATATCTGGCCTAATGAGTGTAAAGTGGCATCTCATTTTGTTTTGCTGTGCATTTCCCTAGTGATTAGTGATATTGATCATCTTTTCATGTGCTTATGGACCACTTGTATCTCTTCTTTGGAGAAATGTCTATTTAAGTCCTTTGTCCAGTTTTGGATTAGGTTTGTTTTCCTCTTTTTTTTTTTTTTTTAATGTTTTATTTTTATTTTTGAGAGACAGAGAGACAGAGAGACAGAGCATGAGCTGGGGAGGGCCAGAGAAAGAGTGAGACACAGAATCTGAAGCAGGGTCCAGGCTCTGAGCTATCAGCACAGAGCCAGATGTGGGGCTCGAACTCGTGAACTGTGAGATCATGACCTGAGCCAAAGTCAGACGCTTAACTGACTGAGCCACCCAACTGCCCCAGTTGTTTGTTTTCTTGTTCTTGAGTTACAGGCATTCTTTGGATATATGTCATTTCAAACATTTTCTCCTATTATGTGGGTTGCCTTTTTACTGTGTTGATAGTATCCTTTGATGCACAAAAGTTCTTAATTTTAATGAAGTCCAACTTAACTACTCTTTCTTGTATTGCGTGTGCTTTTGGTGTTGCATCCAAGAAATCATTACCAAATCCAGCATCATGAGGATTTTGTTCTATGTCTTATTCTAAGAGTTTTATAGGTTAGCTCTTAAGTTTAGGTCTTGTATCCATTTTGAGAGTAAGTTTTACATCTAGTGTAAGGTAAGGACTCCTTCATTCTTTTGGGTGAATGTGGGTCCAGTTTTTCTGGCACCATTTGTTGAAAAGAGTATCCTTTCCTGGTTGAATGGTTTTGGTACCCTTGTTGAAAATCAGTTGACCATGTATGTGAGGTTTTATTTCTGGGCTTTCATATGGCTATTCTTACTTTGGTGACACACCGTTTAGATGATTGTAACTTTGTAGTAAGTTTGAAACAGGAAGTATGGTCCTTCAACTTTTTTTCCTTTTCAAGATGGTCTTAGCTGCTTGGGGTTTCTTGAGGTAGTGTGCGTGTGTGTACATGTGTGTGTGTACATGTGTGTACATGTGTGTATGTTTTACTATCTCTCTCTCTCTTTCTCCGTGGCTTTTTCTTCTTGGCTTGTGGCAGCCAGCCTTGCCTGAGAGAATGCTAGACTGCCTTCCAGTGGCAGTATGCTGTCCCAGAAATTCTCCTTACCTGCCTTCCCCATCTCCAGCCAGACTTTTCACCCCATGATGTCTGCTGAGAACCTGCTCCGAGCCAGACACTCAGGCACTGTGTAGCCAAAGAGGACCCAGATGTGGACAGGAGCCCCTGAGAGGCAGGCAGGAAAGTGGAATCACTGTGAGGGTCAGACGTCCTGAGAGATGAGCATCAGGGAACCCACCTGTTTGCAGAGAAGAAACTGACCCTGGAAGGAGTCTTGAAGGATGAATGAGTTGCTAGGTGAGGGGGTCAGGGAAGGGCAGTCCAGGTGCAAGGAAAGCCTGTGTGCAGCATGGCCTGGTGGTGTGGGGAGCCTGCCGTGTCTGGGGAGTGGTGAGGATTTGGGGGTAAGGTGTATGTGGAATGGACTGGTGGCGTCGGGAAATGGTGAATATGGAGAAGTGGATAAAGTCTGGGTGTGGGGTCTTTGTGGCTTATGTGGGAGTTTGGACTTAATTTCAGGAGCCATAGATGGAAGTTTTCAGCTGAGGGGTTGGCCAAACCACCATGGCAGCCCTGGATGAGACTGGGGAGAAGGATTCTTGCAGAGGGGCTCAACCAAATGGTGGGGGGTTCCAGGAAACCACAACTTCCTATGATCTTCCCCAGCACCTCACCGCCCACCCCATCAGCACATCCAGGGGACTAGAGTTTCCTTTTTCAACCCCTTACCCTGTCTTCATTTTTGTTTATTAGCTATTCAGTAGCATATATAAATGTTTCCTTTTTCCTGATTTTCTATTAGAAGCATATATTCTTTTATAATCATAAAGTATATTTTTAAAAATCTGAAAATTTGTAAAACACAGAAAACTATAAAGAAAATAAATCACTCATAATCTCATTACCCAGAGATGACTGTTAATATCTTGGTATATTTTATTACTGTCTCTTTTTCTCCAGTAAATATATTTTTCAAAAGTGGGGTTATACTGTGTTTTACATTCTGATTTTTTTGACTTAATGTTATTAACATTTCTCTGTCATTATACTGACATGGTATAGTATCTACATGTATCATAGTTTATTCAATTCTTTCCTAAATGGTTAACATTTAGGTTGGTAACTGTTCTTGCTCATGTAAATAACACAGTTAATAAATATCCTTATAATTCTTTGTACATCTCTGGTTAATAACTTAGGATACATTCCTAGAAGTTTAATCACAGGATCAAAGAATGTGAACATTCTAAATGTTTTGTTATATATTACCACATATTGTCAAATTATTCCCCCAAAAGTAGTACCAATTAGGGGCACCTGGGCGGCTCAGTTGGTTAAGTGTCAGACTATTGATTTCAGCTCAAGTCATGATTTCACAGTTTGTGGGATCAAGCCTTGTGCCAGGTTCTGTGCTGACAGCACAGAGCCTGCTTGGGATTCTGTCTGTCTGTCTCTCTCCATCCCTCCCCTGTTCGTGCCCCCCTCCCTCAAAAATAAAGAAATAAACAAACAAACAAAAAAAACCTAGTACTGACTGCACTCCCCCCAGCAGTACAGTGTCCTTTCTAGATGCTTATAGCATCCTTTCCAGTTCTGGGCACTGTCAGTTTGAATCTTTGCCAGTTTGGTAAGAAAAAATATATAATTTTGATTTATTTATTTCTTTTGTCCTTATCAATGAGAGTGAACTTTTCCCTTATATGTTACTAACCAGCTGTAATTTTTTAATTTATTTCTATTTGTCAATTTTGTAATGAGATATTAATTTTTCATATTTATTTGTGAGGATTCTTTATATGATGAGGCCAGCTAACATCTATTGAGTGCTTGCTATGTGCTAGGAAAATGTTAATGTCTTACATGCGTTTATTTAAATGATTCTCAAAATAACCCTATTAGGCAGGTATAATTTTCAATTCCTATTTTATACATGAGGAAATGGGTACAGAGAGATTAAACAACATGCCCAAGGTCTCACAGCTAATGAGTAACAAAATTGTGTCACACAAATCTAGCAACCCTTTTCCACCATTTTTGTTTTGTTTTGTTTTGTTGGAGAGGTATTTTTTAAATTAACTTTTTATTTTAGAACAGTTTTAGGCTTACAGAAAAATTCAGCTGACTTACTGAGAATTCCTGTAGATGCCACACACAATCTCCTCTATCACCATCTCATATTTGTATGGTACATTTGTTATAGTTAATGAAACTGTTGCTGATATATTAACTAAAGTCCATACTTTATTCAGATTTCCTTAGCTTTTATCTGCTATCCTTTTTCTGTTACAGAATTCCATCCAGAATACCACATTACATTTAGTAATCTTTCTTCTTTCCTTCCTTCCTTCCTTCCTTCCTTCTTTAAGTAGCTCCATAGTGCAGAGCCCAGTGTGGGGCTTGAACTCATGACCCTGAGGTCAAGACCTGAGCTGAGATCAAGAGTTGGACACTTAACCAGTTGAGCCATTTGAGACATTCAATGCTTTATTATAAAATGGGCTTTGTGTTAGAGGATTTTGCCCAACTGTAGGCTAGTGTAAGTGTTCTTTGCACGTTTGAGGTGGACTAGGTTAAGCTATGGTGTTTGGTATGTCAGACATATAAAATGAATTTTCTTCATTTTTTTAATGTTTATTTTGAGAGAGAGAGAGAGCAGGAGGGGCAGAGATAGAGGGATAGAGAGAATCCCAAGCAGGTTCTGCGCTTGACTTGGGCTTGATCCTATGAACTGTGAGACCATGACTTAAGCTGAAATCAGGAGTCAGATACTTAACCAACTGAGCCACCCAGGTGCCCCTAAATGCATTTTCAACTTATGATATTTTCAATTTATAATGGCTTTATCAAGATATAACTGCATTGTAAATTGAGGAAGACCTGCATTAATCCTTTCTTTTCCTGCAGATTGTAATAGCATTTTAAAAATTGAGTATTAGGGGTGTCTAGGTGGCTGAGGCAGTTAGGTACTGACTCTTGACTTCAGCTCATGTGTTGATCTCAGGGTTGTGAGTTCAAGCCCCGCATTGGGCTCCACACTAGCCAAATAAATAAATAAAATATTGAGTATTAGAGTATAACCTCTCTTTCCTTCTATTTAACACTTGATGCTTTTTCTCTTTTCATTTTTTTAATAGATGTTTATTTAAAAATCTGATCTGCCAACTTTGCGTTTTCCACCAACTAAAGGTGCAGAAAGCTTCATGGGTTTCACAGTCTTTTTTACTGAGGTGCTGCCTTCGTGGGAGGCTTATCAGCAGCCATTGCTGCCTTTTTATGTGCTTGATTAGCCTTTTTTGCTTCCTTGGCAGCCCCTATTAGGCCTTTTGATTAGCCTTTTGCTTCCTTGGCAGCCCCTATTAGGCCTTTTGATTAGCCTTTTGCTTCCTTGGCAGCCCCTATTAGGCCTTCCTAATTACAGGTTTCTGATCCTCCTGACCATTATATCAGCAAGAGATGCACCAGTGATGGCCTTCTGAAATTTGACTGAGCTGTGAGTTCTTTTCTTTTGAGTGTCTTCCAGGTGTTCCTTTTTGTGCTTGTAGAGGAGAGTCCAGTTTATCTGCTGTGGAAAGGAGTGCCGACTCACATTTTGCATGAACAAATTGGAAAACCTTCCCCTCAGTCTTACCGTGGTGCCTCCCGTGTCTGGAGTACATCTTGCTCCCACTGAAACCCCACAGCTTGATGTTCATGGCTGCAGCAGCTGGGAAGAAGGAAAGATGGTGAAAAGGTCTTTCCATTCTTATTTTAAATGTTTAAAATCTGAGTATTCGAGGGCAGGACATTTGCTGAAGAGTCAAACAGGTGGGGATGATTTCGGGAATGGAGGGGAATGTGTGGAGCTTGGGGAAAAAAAGAACATCCAGGGGCGCCTGGGTGGCTCAGTCGGTTGGGTGTCCGACTTCGGCTCAGGGCATGATCTCGCGGTCCGTGAGTTCGAGCCCCGCGTCGGGCTCTGTGATGACAGCTCAGAGCCTGGAGCCTGTTTCAGATTCTGTGTCTCCCTGTCTCTCTGACCCTCTCCCGTTCATGCTCTGTCTCCCTCTGTCTCAAAAATAAATAAATGTTAAAAGAAAAAGAACATCCATACCAGAGCTTTTCTCACAGATTTTACAGTGACATAGGTCAATCTAGGGTCCACTTGAAGGTTTCATTTTAAACAGTTTAGCTTCCTGTATGGAAACAGTGGTGCCTTCAGATACTCTCAGGTCATCTGCATGTTTTGTAACACACACACTTTCTGTGGACCATCTAGACTTTCCTTTTCATGGTGATATGATATAAAGCCCTTGTAGATTTCTATAAGGAATTGCAAATGATTAACCACTATTCTCTACTTGTCCTTTATCCGCCTGCTCTTCTACCTGTAGAGACTTGGTAACTTTGGAAAGTAAGAGAATTCCTCACGTCGACACTTCTTCATTTTCATGTTATCACTGTTAAGGATACTGTGGATATAAATTTTTTTTTTGCCTGTACATAGTACAGTTTTGGCTTGACCAATCTTATGGTATGTCTCCTACAAATGCTATTAATAACAGTTGTAGGCAAAAGAAATTATATTTGGCTTGTTTAAATTTAGGAGTATTACATAGAAACTTTAGAGTCCTAGCTATTTTCTGAAAGCAGGCCAGTTCTGTTTCTAATATAACCCATACACTTGTCTCATACTGCATGTCCCCACAGAAGCCTGACAGCATGATATGTCACTGATAAGGACAGGAGCCCCAGGAATCTTATAAAGATGCTCTGCTTGAGAATAAAGAGCTCTTAAAACTCCTTTGGATCACAGATCCCTTGATTATATGATCAAATGTTTGTAGGCTTTTTCCAAATGAAAATACACATATATACAATACATTAAAGTTAGAAGGATCAGAGATCCTGAAGCCACTGAAAATTATCTCATTTAATCCTTTCCTAAACCCCATGAGGTATATTATTATCTGAATTTTACAGATAAATAAACTGAGGCCTGGGAAAAGTTAAGAAACTAAGGCCACAGAGCTAGTAGTAAAAGGTAGCACTGGGATTCAAGCCTAATGAACCTGGCTGAAGCAGAAGAAACAAAATTACCAGTCATTTCCAGAGTGGGTCTGCCATGTAGGCAACTCATTAACTAGCAGCGGCTTCTGTTATCTGCTGGAAAATAAGTTTTATGGCTTTTTCCCTAGTGATAACATGGTTTCAGGAAAGTAAATGTTTGAGAAACATTGTCCAGCCCATTCTATAGATAAATACACATATACTGTATTACATTTACACAGAGCAGATAGAATGCCTCTCCTGGGTTTCTTTGCTGAATTATTTTTGTCTGTGAGTCTTGCTTTCCTAACAACTGCAAAATGTTATGTTTCTATGGCTACATCCAAATTGTTCTTAAATAGGGGTTTGAAAAAACAAAACTAGGAAGGCTTGGGCATGAAATAATGGTGGGAAGATGAATGACATTTTACCTGCCAGACATCACCTTTTAAGCATTTCTTTGAGAACAGTCCCGTCCCCCATTGCTTCCTTTGCCTTGGCGAACCTGTGCCTCCACTGGGTCCCCATGTGTGAAGCCATGGTTCCTAGTATGAGTCCTAGTAATGACATTTCGGAACACAAGTCAAATTCTGAAGAATATGGGCCACCTTAACAGTTGATACCTGAAGTGCTTGTTGGAAGGTTCCCTTGAGGATAAGATTAGAACTAAGAGATGTGCCCAAATTTCAAAAGTAGCTGACAATAGTGGGGAGGAAAGAGATAGCGGTAGGATGGTGTGGAGTGGGGCCTCTTTTACCTGCTTCTTGCCAGGTAGGAGGCGCTGTTCTCCAGTCCTCCCACCAGGGGGCGCCAGCCACCATCTCCTTAGTTCTTGACCAAGGTTGGTCTGAGATGAGACAGTGTCTTCTGTGGACTCCTTTGTTGGGTGGGATAAAAGAGTCATCAGATACTCAGTACATGTAGGAAAAATGAAAATAGGGAACAACGGGGAATGAAATTGAATTTTTGGATATTTCTGTCTCCCGCTGGCTAGGAAGGAGCTTTTCATGGGTGTGTTGTTTCTCTTCATTTCAAATCACATGATTCAGAGCATACTTTTTGTGGCTTCTGAGAAGTTGGAAGACTTCTCCCAACTTCGTGTGTTGTTTATTGGTGTGCAAAGGTTGAGTTCCAGAATAAACACCTGCGTTGGATGCAGAAGGGGCTCGTGGTAACTTTTTGTATTTATAGAAACACGAATCTTGAAGAAATTCTCTTTAAAAAATATTTGTTGATTGAATGTGTGACAGAACTTTCTGGTGCCCTCTGGTGGCTGCTGTAGCACATGGCTGGCAAATCTGTACAGTAGGTTTAAAATTTTTTTTTTTTTAACGTTTATTTATTTTTGAGACAGAGAGAGACACAGCATGAACGGGGGAGGATCAGAGAGAGAGGGAGACACAGAATCTGAAACAGGCTCCAGGCTCTGAGCCATCAGCACAGAGCCTGACGCAGGGCTTGAACTCACCAACCGCGAGATCATGACCTGAGCCGAAATCGGACGCTTAACCGACTAAGCCACCCAGGCGCCCCACAGTAGGTTTTATTCACACAGAGAAAGGGGGACACCGGTGTTTCCCCAACCCAACAGGATGCCAGTTCTTCCTTAATGAGAGTGGGTTAGCCCAGTTTTTGAGGAATGTTCTTCAGAGACCAAAACTCTAACTTGACTGGTTCTTCCAACGTTTCTTTTTCTCAGTCTTTGTTTCCCTAGGCTTACCCGTTTTAATTTCTCCTTGTGTTTCTCATTTGGCAGACCTTTCCCAGTTTTATGGTCTTTTTCTTTTAAGTAGAAGTTGTTTTTATACCCCTGATAATTGTCTGTCTTGTTTGATCGATTCCATACTGCTGTACGAACGGTCAGTGGGGCTGGGGCTTGTGTTGGGACTGGTGTTTGAGGGGTGTGTATGGCTGTGTGTGTGTGTGTGTGTGTGTCTGTGTAGGGCTATGTGTATGTGTGTGACTCATGTAGCGCATGCATGTGTGTGAGGTGTGTGTGATTCTGTTGTATAAGTGTGTATGGTGTGCATGTGACTGTGTAGAGGTGGGGGGGGTGTATGTGGGTCTCTGTGACTGTGTGTGCTGTGCACGCCTGTGTGTGAGCTGTGTGTATGGGGGGGGGGTGTGTACGTGTATGAACATGCACTGTGTTGCCAGCCCTGATTTTCCCACACATCCTTTCTCACAGAGCTGTGACAGTTGCATACATAGAGATGTCAGATGACTGTGGTTTCCCCTGCTGAGCCGAAGAGCTGTATTCAGAGCTGTCTGTCTTGAATAGAGTATGAATACTCTAGCTGACAGTATCAAATCCTAGATTTCTCATGTTCTTTACAAAGCAGAGAGATTTTTTTGATGCTACATTATTTATCAGCATGAAAATAGCTCTCCAGGAGGAGAATAATCTTGAGAGGAGCATGCTCACTTTTCTCTTTTGCAGTTGATAACGTCACCGCTCTTGGGTTTCCCTCCCTCCCTCCCTCTTTTCTTCCTCTCCCCCATACTTTTTCCCTTCACGCATTTGAAAACCCTCTATGGAAGCTGAATCATTTTGTTTCCTTTTTTGGTCATACTTGAGCTTTCCTCCACTTTCATCAGGCAGAGGCTGGGGATGTGTGAAACAAATCAGTTCCTTGCATTATGCTGTCTGTAATGTGCCTGTTTTGTGTGTTGATTTCAGAGAGGCCAAGTTCCCTTGGCCTGCCTTGCGGGTACTGAGAGCCACTCAATAGAAGTTTTTGAATGAGTGAATTTAATTGAAGTGTAGGTGCTGGAGATAAAACAATTCTGCATATCTTATTTGAGGGGGAAAAAATAAAAAACCAAAGGGAGAAAAGAAAGACTCTAGCACAAGGACACTTCAATAAGTATCTAAGAATTAGGGAATTTCTTTAAATTTGGCCGTTGGTGGTGTTGGCGAGGGAGAGTGAATTCTGGGAACATCTGAGGCCCCTTTTTACCAAACAGATGTATCAGGAGCCCTGGAATGAGACTGAAGAATGTTACCACACAAACTCCACAGATCCATTCCTGGCACCCACCAGCCTGGGAAATGTGTCTACCAGCTGTCATTACTTGAGGCTTACAGAGCTTCTTAAATAAAGGGATTATTGAACCAAGAGGCCAGTGACTAATGAAAATGCCCATCATGTTGGCTAATCCCAGTGTGGAGTCACATTTGTGCATATACTGTCTGCTGATACCAGCCTGTGCCCTGGGATGCCTGCTGAACACACTGTAGTTACCATGGTAGAGGCTGTTTCTCCCACAGGTGGCTCCTGTGGGCAGCTTTTAGCATGTCTCCCTCCGTTAGGATGCTGGATTTTCTTTGGAATCCTATCAGAGGGCACAGGTTTGATACAGGAAATAGGAGAGGTAGTGGTGACAGGGTTTGGAGAGGTTGTCAGGAGACAAGGTGGTTGTGCTTGGGTCATGTGCCCTTTGCAGAACCAGGTGTGGGGGTGGTGGTGTGGGGGGCTGGTTGTGGAATGTGGTATTTAGTCAGGCCTGACTCACTCTCCCACTCCTACATCTGGAGCCAGATACCCAAACCACAGGCCCTGAGGGTGGGAGGGGATGGCTTCTCAAAGAAAATGTGGAGTTTTGCTCAGAGAAGGGGTAGTGATGCCAGGCAGACAAGAATAGGAAATACTTCTTACAGCTGTCTTGGGCCATTGTGAGTTAGGTGCTGGTGATACAATGGACTCATGAGTCTTGTTGAGGTAATTAAGAATATTTCGAATATGAGAAAATAGTAAATGAAATTCAGTCCACAAATGCCATTTTGAGGAGGAAATATTGAACTTGTTTTTGATCAAAAAGCTTTATGTCTTGGGATGCCTGGGTGGCTCAGCCAGTTAAGCATCTGATTCGGCTCATGTCATAATCTCATGGTTGGTGAGTTTGAGCCCCACATCAGCCTGCTTCGGATCCCCTGCCCCCCCCACCCGCCCCTCCTCTGCTTGCTCTTACTCTCTTTCAAAAATAAATAAACATTAAAAAATATTAAAAAAAAAAAAGCTTTTTGTCTCTAGTTTGGAGGTTAGAGACACATTTCCCGTGTAGAGAAGGAGGGTCTCCTGTGTGGCTGCTTTTCACTGGAGGGCACACAGATGCTGGACCCACCCCCAGAGTTTCTAGTTCTGTAAGTTCAGGGTGGGGCTTGAGAATTTCATTTCTTATTCTGAGGTGATGCAGAGACCAGCCTACTGGTTTATTTATTTATTTTTTTAATTTTTAATTTTTTAACATTTATTCATTTTTGAGAGACAGAGACAGAGTGCAAGTAGGGGAGGGCAGAGAGAGAGAGAGGGAGACACAGAAATCCGAAGCAGCCTCCAGGCTCTGAGCTGTCAGCACAGAGCCTGACGTAGGGCTTGAGCTCATGAGCTGTGAGACCATGACCTGAGCCGAAGCTGGATGCTCAACAGACTGAGCCACCCTGGTGCCCCAGAACTACTGGTTTAAAGCAGAGGACTTAAGCACTCTGTTTACCAGAGAAAGAAGGAAAGGAAGGGAGGGTGGGAAGAAAGGAAGTCGGCGAGTGGTTCAATAAATGCATTCAAATAAGTAAATACATTCAGACTTCATTTAGCAATCAAATGTGTTCAAATAAAACCAACAATGGCATGTCATTTCCACCTATTTGCCATAGTGTAGATTAACTGAACTCAGTGTTGATTAAGATTTAGAGAAAAGGCTGTCTCATACACTGTCATTTAAAAAGGTAGATTAGGGGTGCCTGGGTGGCTCAGTCAGGTAAGTGTCTGACTTCGGCTCAGATCATGATCTTGAGGTTCACAAGTTCTAGCCCCAGGTCAGGCTCTGTGCTGACAGCTCAGAGCCTGGAGCCTGCTCTGGATTCTCTCTCTCTCCCCACCTCACTGCCCCCCCCAACCCCCCCCCCACCCCCGCTCACGCTCTTTGTCTCTCTCTCTCAAAAATAATAAACGTTAAAATTTTTTTTTAAAAAGGTAAATTGGTACAACAAATTTTGCTATGTGCGTCAAGATACTAAAATGTGTCGTGATACTACAATCCCATTTCTAGGGTTTTAACTCTAAGAAGTCATTGTATGTGTGTGAAAAGATGCGTGCGTAGGGTTATTCATCACAGTTTCATTTATAATGAGGGACAATGAACCCCTAAATATCCCTCCACGGGAAACAAGATAAATGTCGTAGACACAGAGAGGCTTATCACTGCAGCAGAGAGAGAGCAGAACACTTGGGTTCTGCAGGGTCAGGAAGGGCATTGGTTGCACATCCTGGTTCCCACCCCCCTCCCCCAGGGAGCAGAGATCCTGATGAAACAGGAGAAGCAGGGATGAAGTCCTCACCTCTAGCAGAGGACAGCATGATATTTAAATCCCATTTGTGTAACAAGTGTCCGTCTGTCTACCTACCTATCTATCCATTCTCCTAAGTACATGCTTGTTTATATTCACCAGGAGTATTTGGAAGTTTTCGTCTGTTCATTTGTTCATCAGATATCATACAGAACAAGACAGACAAGGTGCTTCATGTTCATGGAGTCATGTCTAGTTGGGAAAGACAGATAATAAGTAGAAAAATAGAAATAGTTTGATTGCAGATGTAAAAAGTGCTTTGAAAAAGATAAAAATGGTATATTGCTCACCAGCATTTTAACAGTGGCTGTTTATCAAAAGCACAACTGTAGGTGAGTTTTCCTTCCTTCTTTGTTCTTTTTTTGTGTCATCAAAAATGCACCTTTTCAAACACCACGATACGGCGGGCCCCCTGGACAACCTATGCCCTTCCTACTCCACCCATCTAACCTGGACAATTCCGCCCCTGGCTGGCCTAGCTTTAGCCATACTTGTTCCAAAGCAGAGGCTCCTCTGCCCTCTGCCAGGATACTATTACCCCCACACTTAACCACATTCATCCCTCAGGCCTCAGGATGTCACCTCCCTGATTTATCACCACTAATCCCCCCACCGCCCCTGGCCTTTGTCATAGTCCCTGCACTTTTCTGATACAGCATGCACAACCGTTTGTAAGTTACATATTTATTTTTTTGCTTCCTAAACTCACTAATGTGCAAGCTCCGTGTGGACAGGAACTAGATCTGTTTTGTCATGTGTGAAATCTGTGGAATCATTGAATGAAAGAATGAACGTATATTCCCCTTAATAAAGGTATTTAAAATGCTTTATAAAATAGTTCAAGTTGCCTTTTAAAATAAGATGAATGTTGGGGGGTAGGGAGTTGTATCTCTGTTATACATATGAAGTGTGCATATGCTTTAGGATTGAGGAAAAAACCTAGAATTCATACTTCTCACCCAAAAGGTTATGAGTCCTAGTCATACAAACTTTGGTGCCTGACTGCACCTTGGGCAATCCTTAATGTCTCAGGGACTCATCTGATCATCTGAAAACAAGGATATTCAGCTCAGTGATCTTTCTCAAAGAAAGATTCTTTCTAAAAATTCCTGTGGTTCTGTGAGATCTAGGGTGGATGCTTAGGTTTGGAGTCACTGACTTATCATTTGTTCAGAAAACAATTTAAAGCAAATACATTTTACTTAGTGGTTATCTATGCCTTGGTGAAAGGAAATAGAAAATCCATTCAGTATTACCATATCTTACATGATGAGGTACTAAGAGCAGTTAAGGATAACTTTGCTTATGGTAGTTCTGAAAGATAACATAACTGAGTCCATAAGAAAATAGTTTCTAAAAAAATATTTTATGGGTGAGTACCAGCAATTATTATTAACACCAGTTGGTATTAAAGCCAAAGAACAACAATGATTATTTATAGAATGTGGGTCAATTATTTTTGTAAGAAATTTTTAAGTGTTTATTTGAGAGACAGAGAGCAAGCAGGGAAGGGGCTGAGAGAGGAGAGAGAGAATCCCAAGCAGGAGCCACGATGCCAGCACAGAGCCTGATGTGGGGTTCGATCCCATGAACTTCGAGATCATGACCTGAGCCGAAATCAAGACTTGGACGCTTTACACTCAACCAGGTCCTGGGTCAATTATGATTTTAGCCTTTGAATTGGCAAAATACTCAGTTATATAGTATTTCTGGATTTGTAAAATCATACTATCTTCAAGAAAACCTCCTCAAAGAAGATTATATCCTTTGTACAATATCCAAATCCATTCTGCCTGGAAGATCTGGCCTTTGCAGGAAACTAAGCATTGACTTTGTCTTCCCTTCAGCTTTTTCATCTACACCTGTCATCTTTAAAGATACTGCTGCCAGGGGTGCCTGGGTGGCTCAGTTGGTTAAATGTTCAACTTCTGCTTGGGTCATGATCTCATGGTTCCTAATTTGAGGCCCACATCAGGCTCTGTGCTGACAGAGCCTGGAGCCTGCTTCGGATTCTGTGTGTGTGTGTGTGTGTGTGTGTGTGTGTCTCTCTCTCTCTCTCTCTCCCTCTCTCTATCCACTCCACCCCCCCCCCCCCCCGCTCACTCGCTCTCTGTCTCTCAAAAAAATGAATAAACGTTAAAAAACATAAAAGAAACTGCTGCCTAATTTTCCAGAAAGGAAGTATTACAACTCAAGTCATTACAGTAAGGAGAAAGGTGGGCTCAGTCCTGTTTTCAGAGTAGTTAGACCACCTCATCTACATGGCAGGCTTGAGTCTCACAGTTGGGGAGTTTTCTGGCCGTAAGAAAAAGACACCACTGAAGGGGCACTTGGTGGCTCTGTTGGTTAAGCATCTGGCTCTTGATGTCAGCTCAGGTCTTGAATCAGGGTCATGGATTCAAATCCTGTGTTGGGCTCTGTGAAAAAAAAAGAAAAGAGAGAGATACAACTGTGATGTAAGATGAATTTTTTTTTTTTTTTTTACATTTATTTTTGAGAGACAGAGTGAGACACAGAGCACAAGCGGGGAGGGGCAGAGAGAGAAGGAGACACAGAATCCGAAGCAGGCTCCAAGCTCTGAGCTGTCAGCACAGAACCTGATGCGGGGCTCAAACCATGAACTGTGAGATCATGACCTGAGCCCAAGGTAGTCACTTAACCAACTGAGCCACCCAGACGCCCCAAGATGAATTTTTGAAAGAACCAAAATGTAGTCCTTCTCACAATGATCTGGAATGAAATTTAAGGCAGGTTCTTCCATATAGCCAGCTGAGGGATTTTAAGATGCTAAGATGCCCCAAAAGAGGTTGTATTGTGAAGGGGGAGGAGAGGCTGCTAGCACCAAGAGACTCAACCGTCCGGTAGCACAAAGATGGACTTTTGTTTCTCTCTTATGTAACAGCCCTCAGGTGTGTTAGTCTAGGGCAGCGGGCCGCCGTGCTCCAGAGGTCAGCCTGGCGTGGCTCTGTCCGTCTTGTTCCACTGTCTCCCGAGTGTGGTCCTGGTCCACACAGTAGAAGCTGGCTCAGCACCAGACCACAACATTGGGCAAGGACAAGCACTTTTCTTTTTAAAGACATCGCCCCAAAGTTGTATCTGCCACCTAGTTCACATCCCACAGGCCAGAACGAAGTCACAAGACCACGCCTGGCTACAGAAAAGGCAGGGAAATGTGGCCTCTACTGGGTGGCCATGTGGCCCATGCAAACTCAGGGGATTCTTTTACCAGAAGAAACAAGGAAATAATGGCTGTGGGGGGAAGTTAGACTCTGCTACAGTGGTTGTGGAAGTTCAAAGGGTAAGAGTGCATAACGCACACAATGCTGAAGAAGGATTACATGTTTTCTTTTTTATCTTAAATTTTTTTTTAATGTTTATTCATTTTTGAGAGAGAGAGAGAGCATCAGCAGGTTAGGGGCAGAGAGAGAGAGGAAGACACAGAATCCAAAGCAGACTTTAGGCTCTGAGCTGTCAGCATAGAGCCTGACGTGGGGCTCGAACCCACAAGCTGTGAGATCATGACCTGAGTTGCAGTTGGACGCTTAACTGACTGAGCCACCCAGGCACCCCTGCTTTTTCGCCTTAATTAAAGTTATATACGTGTGGTGTGTGTGTATTTGTACAGAAGCAATAGAACCATGAGGTATGTATCACACTTTGTATAGGAGAGAACTTTTAACGGTTTTATCAGGCTTCCAACAGTTAAAATTTTTCATTGCCTTTCAGAAGACAGAGGAGGTCAGTGAGACCCCTTCCCTCAGTCTATCAATGTTTTCACTTACCAGGTTGAAGTTTTGCTGGATACTCCAGAGCCACAAGGATCACTTTTGCCCTCTGGGTAGGGTTGAATTTACCACGAAGCTAATGAAGCTTAAACTTCAGGACCCCCCACTTGGGTAGGCCCCCACCAAGATCTCCAGAGGGGCCCTATCGTTGTGTTCAGAGCTCCCCATATTCTTAAGCTTCCACGTAACTGGGAAGCTTACGTACTGTTACATACTGTTCCACGTAACTGGGCCTTGGAATTCTGCCCCGTGCCTCCATACCCCACTGAGCCCCGCCACAGTTCCGAATTTTTCCTAGATGGGAAGAGTCTCCTACCTAGTACAGTAGGCCCGTTTTACTCACGGGGGATACATTGGGTACCTAAACTACAGATAGTACCAAACCCTGTATACACTATGTTTTTTCCTCTACATACCTATGATTTTTTTATCAGTTAGGTACAGTAAGAGATTAACAACAATAACCATAAAATAGAACTATTATAACATCATACTGTAACAAAGTTAAGTGAATGTGGTCTTTCTTTCAAATATCTCGTTGTACTACACTCACCGTTCTTTTCTTTTTTTACTGTCTTTTTTTAAATTTACATCCAGTTAGCATATAGTGCAACAATGATTTCAGGAGTAGATTCCTTAATGCCCCTTACACATTTAGCCCATCCCCCCTCCTACAACCCCTCCAGTAACCCTCTGTTCTCCATATTTAAGAGTTTCTTATGTTTTGTCCCCCTCCCTGTTTTTATATTATTTTTGCTTCCCTTCTCTTGTGTTCATCTGTCACCATTCTTTTCTATGTGAGATGATAAAATGCCTATGTGATGAGATAGAGCGAGGTGAATGATGTAGGCATTGAGAGCTAGCATTAGGCTGCTATTGACCTTCTGACCATGTGTAAGAAGGAGACTCATCCCCTTCCAGGCTATGGTTGATCGCGGGTAACTGAAATTACAAAAAGACACATGGCAGATAAGGGGGGACTCCCAGAGTCCAGTGTACCCCAGCAACATGGTTTCTCAGAAGATACCACTCCAAAGGAAGTATCCTAAAAGGAGAGCACCCCATAGACAGGGATGTTAAAACTGATTCTTTTGCATCTCCTACATAAAGTGCACCTTGGATATCTGACCCAATTTTTTGTGTCCTTGAGGACACTCATATGTCTCAGTAGGAAGTCCCTGGGAAAATCTCCTTTTTGGTGGCGCCTTGGCTCCCCAGGAATGAGGGTGTCCCTTAGATTAGACCCACAGGCTGCCCACTGGTACCCGTGGCTCTACCCTTCTGCGTGTCACCCAAGCTTGCCTCTTGTGTTAATCCCTGGCAGGTCTGGGTTCTCTGGGTAAGGGCCCTTTTGGTTTAGAACTTCCCTGTACCTTTTGGAGGAAGAAAAATTTTTGGTTCTACTTTCAGATTCAGAAATTAATCTTTAATCAGCCTAAAGCATTGTTCCTGGAGTGGAGCTTGACTGGATACGGGGACGAGGCAGGGGGAGATGGGTGTAAATACAAACACACACACACACACACACACACACACACACGCACACACAATTTTGCGTGTCATTTCAAGGAGATCACAGTCTTCTGAAACCCTTCTTGCTAAACTCAGATACAGAGTCCCTACTCTAGAAGTTGAAAATGTAGTCAACTTGACCTGGTTTTTAAAAAAAGCCATACTAATACCTTCCTCATAATAATATCCTCCAATACTATGGGGCCAGAGGGCAAGGATTAGAGGAGATAATTCACGTAAACAGTGCTTAGCATAGTGTCTGACGCATAGCAAGCAGTTGTAATTGCTCGTTGCTCTGTTGAGGTTTGGATGGTCTTAATGATTTTCATGAGAGCCTTAGGTAATAACAATACTAGCTTTGGGTTGCTATTATTTTCCCCAGCCTGTCATTTGCTTTTTAATTTGAAGGCAAATATTTAGAAGCTTTACTCTTATGTGGCCAAATCTGCAATCTTTATTTTGTGTGTGATTTCATTAATTACTTGGAAGATTAGACAGTCATCCTTTCGACAGAGCTTTGACAGATTCTGTTGCTTCTGGGTTTTTTTCTCCCCATGGTTTGATTTTTATTATTTAGACATCTAATCCATCTGGAATTCGTCTTGGTATATGTTCTGGGGTAAGGTTTTAACTTGATCTTTTTCCCCATTGTCAACCACTTATTCTGCAACCACTAATTAAATTTCCTTTCCTTCCCCACTGTATTATAATATCTTCTTTATCACATAATACATCCCCATATTTGGTAGTCTCTTTTTCTGGGCTTTCCATTCTGTTTCACAGAACAAGGATATGCCTATTTTGGCATAAATGTATCCTAATACCTTGTAGACCTAATCCCCTGTTTGACTCTGTTTTTTTTGTTTGTTTGTTTTGTTTTTTAAGAATCTAAAATATGCTCACTTGTTTCTAAGTAAATTTTTGGAAAACATTGACAAATCCCAAGGAAAAAAAAACCCTAAGAATTTTTATTGCAATTGCATTAGACCTATACATTAATTGGATAATGTTGCCATCTTTAAATATTTAATTTAACCAACTTGAGACTTTGTAACATCTTTCCATTTATTCAGCTAGTTGGTTAGCTTTTATTTATTAGTGAAGAAAATGAGTGATGTGTTAACATTTGGAGTTTTAAAAAATTTTAACATACACAAAAAGGACAGGTTTCCCTTCTCCCCACTTTGTGGTATAACAGGACATATAAAAGAACATATTTTCCTTCAATTTTCACACACATACAGTTTCAGAACCCAAATATGGCAGTTACATTTTTGCTTTAAAAAGATAAAGGTCAGGGACACCTCGGTGGCTCAGTTGGTTAAGCATCTGACTCTTGGTTTCAGCTCAGGTCATGATCTCGGTTCATGGGTTTGAGCTCCGCGTCGGGCTCTGTGCTGACAGCATGGATCCTGCTTGGGATTCTCTGTCTCCCTCTCTCTCTGCCCTTCCTCTCTCTCTCTCTCAAAATAAATAAATAAACTAAAAAAAAAAAAAAAAAAAAGATGAAGGCTGGTGGTATATCATGTCAAGGAGTTTGCTTCTTCCTTTCCTTAGAAACACAGGAAGATTATCAGTCACAAAGAGTTACTGTCATGAAATCCCCACCCCCCACCCCACGTCCCAGAGTGAGGATTTACATGGAGTGGGTACCCCAGTTATTTTGGATATTCCCTTCTTGACCCCCACCCCCATGAATCTCTGCTGTCCTTTCCAGTTGTCCTCCCTCTCTATTACCTTTCAACTTCTTAGTGACAATGTTTCATAAATTGAAAATGGGGACATGTGTTTACAAGGAGAGCAGGTAGAATATTTGATATCAGGATGATCTCAGAAAAGCCGGGTCATGTGATCAGTGTTCTTCTAGTGTTCCAGGTGTATTATCTGGGAGATTTATTTTAGAGGTTGGGTAGAGGAGAGGGGAGGGAATAAAATGGCTGCAGGAGTAAGAATATTATTCTCTTTCGACTTCCTAAATTCCTTCAGTCTCTTTAACTCAAGCCTTAGATTCCACCCTCTGCCTAACCTAGGTAAATGAAGTAAAGTAGATCTCTCAAATTTGGGGTAATGTTCATTATTAGAAACTTAAATTCATAAACAACTTAGAAAGGGTTTCAGATGGTTTTCTTGTCTGAGGCTTAACATGTAGCACTGCCTGACTCAGAGGGTCCACTTTTCTTCATGCCTAATCTGCCGGAAAGGAATACAAATTCAACAGAAGAAAACAAAAAGTGCTAAATCAATAACAGTAATTTTACAAGATTGCCTACCTGTTTAACCGACTCTGTAGTTGCAATAATGCTGTTTAGCAGGAAAAACCACTTTTATCTCCTAGAATGGAAGGTATTTCTAAATTTAAAGAGAGTTCACTGCTTTAATTGGATCTTTTGTGTTTATTTTTGGCTTGTTTTCAACTTTGGGTTTGTGGTAGTTGGTGGGAAGAATTAGGGATAATATTGGGGTTATTTTCCTCACTTGGAATGAACAGACCTAATTCTGCTTCTGTCTTTCATACTCAACAACTGTTTCTCTAACCCTCTTACATCCCAGGGCAGAGCTAAAGTGAACTTTCTCATAAAGTCATTAAACATACATTCATGCTGTCTGATAGGGATGAGAGAGAACTTCATAGAACTGGCTCTTAAATGATACTAGTTCAGTGTAAACACCATAAAATATATTTGTTTTTTCCCCCCACCTCCCACTGAAGGCTGACACACTATTTAACTCTGCCATGTGGCAATTCTGCCGTCTGTCTGATCCTGACCCAGGTTGAATAGCATACTTTCTGGGAAAGTCAGACTTTACTTTTGTGATATGGTGGACCTGACAAGAGTTGTTCACCAGCAGAAAGCCTGTACAAGGGTCTCTGAGCAGGCCCTAGGTGGAGAGCTTGGCCAAGTATTTAATGGATACAGTTTAGATCCCTTTTAATCTTTGTAGAACTCTGAAAGAGTATTAACTATGGACATAAATCTGGCTTTTCTTTAAAAAAAAATTAGGAGGTTCTCTTAGGGCACCTGGGTGGCTCAGTCAGTTAAGCATCTGACTTCAGCTCAGGTCATGATCTCACGGTTTGTGAGTTCAAGCCCCACATTGGGCTCTGTGCTGATGGCTCAGAGCCTGGAGCCTGCTTCAGATTCTGTGTCTCCCCCTCCCTCTGCCCCCGCTCCACTGGTGCTGTGTCTCTCTCTTTCTCTCTCTCTCTCAAAAAAAATTAAATAAACATTAAAAAAAAAAAGAAAGGAGGATGTCTTTATGATATAATGTGCAGTGTAAATATGTAGTATGAGTTCTGATTTGGGAGTATTTGGGTAGTGGAGTGAAGATTGTAATTCTACAGGTGATTATAGCCTCTAGGTAAGAACATCTCATCTTGCAGGGTTGAGACTGTAACATGAAGGTATTTGAATATGTCAGATGCCCTTATCTGCTTCGTGTGATGTTGCCTCGTGCAGACATCAGCATGTTGTTGCCTGGTTAGACTGAGGTGGGTCAGGAAAGCAGGCCTCCTGCTGGCAGTGGCACTTCTCTGTGGCAGAGTGAGGTATTCTTAGTTGTGGCTTTCATGCCGGGTAAGCAGGAAGCAGGGACTGCAGCCGCAGTATATCGAGAGGAGTGTCTAAATTACGGAACGGCAAGCTACCTCGTGGCTGCGAAGACATTCTGCTTTCTTCCAGTCTGATACAGCGCCAAGAGTACTGACAGGAGACTGGTGTTCTAGATTCACTTCTGGCACCAATTAGCTGTATGACTTCAGGCAGGTGGTTGCCTTTTCTGCTTCAGTTACGTCATCTGCAAACTGAGAATAAGAAAACCTGCCCCGCTACTGGAGAGAAGGATTACAGAGATCAGATTGATCTAGGGTACTGTTAAACCATTACATCTTAGAGACCTCCTGAGGATGTTTAGCTTGGTGAGTGAGGTGAGAACATTCAGTGATCAGGTTGGTGGGGCAACCACGTGCAGGGGAATTCCCTGCCACGTCTTGGAACCTCATCCAGCAAACAGCTCTCAAAAAGCAGGGCTGGGGAGTGGGAGACAGTCTATGGAGGTTCTGCTGAGGCATGTCAGCCTAGCTGCTATTTGCCATTTCAGTTTCACCCAGGCCAGTGCTTTTTCTAAGTTTTCAGAGCTGCCCAGCCACTTTGGTTACATCATCAATCTGGCATCTAATCTTAGTTGCATGGGATGTGTCTCTCGCTCACCAGATTCCTAAATTGTGAGAAAATACAGATATGTTGACGGGTTTGTCTGCCTGCCTGACCTTTTGGTTTTCTCTCTGCCTACTTCATCCCTAATTCCCTTGTGCCATCATGGTCCTCCTGCCTTGCCTCCTCCACTCCCTCCACATCATTTCATAACCGATGCTTTTTCATTTCACTGGCTGGCACAAACTCGGTTTCCTTAGCAGTGGTTTTCTGGTCCTTCCACTGTCAAAGTGTTCACATCATGCTTGAGCTGCTTACAACTCTGATGCTTCCTGAACAAGTGCAGTGACAGCTAAGGACGTGAATTTCAGTTCTGCTTCTTTACCCTCTAGGGGAGAGGCTGTCCACTTTCTCTAGGTAGTTTGGGGCAGGGAAATTGGGTCCCAGTCTTCACTACTTCCCTTCCATCCCCCAGGTTGTTACCAGAATGATCTAAATGATCTAAATGGAAATGTTATTTACTTGCTCAAAGCCTGATGACTCCCCTCTGCCCATCCAGGCTCGGGGGCTACCCGGACACACAGATGGCTTTGTTTTTGTCCAGCACCATGTTGGCCTTCACAAGGTTCAAAATGATTTAAATTAGTAAGAACATTAAAGATCGGAAGATGGGTTATAAAACCCATGGTTTGGGTTTTTCTCGAAAGACTGGTAGATGGCAATGCTGGGCACCAGGAACTTGGTAGCACTGCCCCTTAGCCACAGCAGTGTTCTCCAGATGACACAGCTGCCACTCTGGCCTTGTCACTCCCTTATGTTACCTAGGGAGGTTCTGGTGTTTGACACCCCCCCCACCCCGTCCCCCCGCTACAGGATCAAGTTCAACTTGAGTACTTGAGTTGAGATCAACTCTTTATGAGGTATACAGGATCCATACCAATTCCTTTAGGCCCCAACTACATCTGCCCCCACCTCCTGCCCCCATGCCAGGCTTTCCCAGAATAGCTCTGCTGTGAAATGCTATGAAATGATTAGTTGTTTGCCTGTTTGAGTTTGCTAACCCGTACATTTTATTATTTTTTTAAACGAAGAGACCCATCTTGCAGATCCCTCTGGAGCATCCATTACAGGCAACGGATGTGCCTGGCTTGGCCACACCACAATTGTGGAATGTTTCAAGGAAGTTACATTTTAGATTTTCATGGCCTATTGATCTAAAGCTTCAGTGAAGGGCAAGAAGAGAGGAAGGAACAGATGGGTTTCTTTCTGTGGTTTCGGTTGTTTCCAAGACAAATCCGTTGCATTAGGTGACTTGGTCATGTATTTGCAGACATTCTGCTCTCTGAAGCTGAGGATAGCAGCAAAATGGCTTACCTTGGTTGGGATATCTGTTTTCAAACATTGCCCCTTCTTTCCCAGAATTACAGGAAAATTGATATGTCAGTTAGCCTCATTACTTGAACTTCTAGACAATAAAATAAGTTCAAGTTATTGAGTAATTACTTCCTTTATCGCTGTTCACATCAAGTCTAGGAGCTTGCAGTAGAGTGATGTTCAGAAAACTAGGCATTTGCTTCTCCAATTTCAAGAAATGGCTGTATAGGTTGGGCTTTACCTTACTGGGGTCATTACTTGCTCCAAGTTCCATTCTGTGCTGGTTCCAAAACTTGATTTCCCCAGGAGGAGTCAGGCTTTTGGAATTTATGTCATCCTACTCAAACTCATAAGATCTATCTATAAACTACAATATCCCTTTTCTGTTTATTTAGTGAACACCTATTGAGTGTATGGCCCTGTCCTAATCTCTGGAGAAACAAAAATAAATCACAAATATGATGTGGCCCCTGCCATTTAGAAGCTTATGGTCTAGAAGTGGGACAGATAGGTAAACAAACACATTATATATCATATGCTAAGTGTAGGGTGACCTTACATCCTGGGGACATCCTGGTTTGTGCTTGCTGTCTGGTGTAACTATTAATAGTGTCCCCTTTCAAAACCATCTAAGGGCCACAGTAAAAGTTTCTTTGAGAGGTTGGGGTATAGAGATGGTAGAAACAGGAGAAATCAGCCTGCTTTCTCAGACTAAACACTTGAGTTGGGTATTGAAGGAAGTTTGGGAAGTCAAGGTCTGGGAGCTCGAGGTGGGGGTAAGGGGGTGGGAATGTGCAGAACTCTACAGGAAAAAGAGAAATAGTTCTAGCAGCAGCAATTAGTCCAAGCTCATCGTTGTTTCCCAAATTTATCCTGTGAAAAAAAATTCCACAAGATACTTGGTAAAAATTCAGATTTCCAGGCCCTGGTGGTGATTTGAGTTAGTATTTTTAAAGAAGCACCCCAGATGATTCTGGGACATACTGAAAGTTCAGAACCAATTCTCTACTGATTATGGCTTAGGAATACAAAGGGCTGGGAGTAATGAGGAACAGGAACAGCAAGACTATAGCACAAGTCACCTATCAACCAGGTGGGATGCCCTCAGGTGGGAAAACCCTGAGGTAAAACTAGCTGGAAGACATTTGCAGTGCAGCTGTAAGAAACAGACAGTTTGGGAAGTATGTCAGTGACAGTGGGGATGCAGAGGAATGAAGATTTGAGAACTACCCAGGAGAAAGAATGAACAGGATGTAAGAAGACATAGGTGCCAGTTACTAATTTACATGGGGCGGGGGGGGGGGGGGGTGGTGGTAATATTATTTCCAGGCAACAAAACACGGGTCAAATCCAGGAACCTGGGGGAGTTTATAACCTGAAGGTTTATATGGTGAGCCGTAAACCTAAAAATACAAAGAACTGGATAATGTTGGGGTATATTTCATGACTTTAAAAAAAAAAAAAAAAAAGACTCCTGCGTACTTCCCATCCTTGTAGTCTCCAGAACAATCCTGACAGTCGTGTTTCTCTCTGGAAAGGAGCTGGATGAATTCTAAAGCATCCTGACACCCTAATCCTTTTATCTAGACTTCAGGCAAACCTCTGCCTTTCTGTTATGGTAAGACTAAGTTATCTTATGGTAAGATAACTACCCTGCCTTATCTTACAGTATATTTGCTTTTGTTTTTGCTATCAAATGTGTAAGACAGTCATGACTCCTCAGCATGACTCCCCTTTTAGGGGAGACTGTCTCTTGCAGTTTCAGCATGACTTTGTTCCTAAATTCTGAAGCTGCTCTCTCTGTGAGAACCTGCAACCACCTCACAGATTCACGGCGACTCTGGGAAATTACAATAGTACAAGAAATGCCTTATCCAGGCAAGGAGATCATGAAACCTGGTGTTTGGTTTGTGTCTGCCAGCTTCCTTGGTGCATTGGAGATTCTGAGGCGAGCGATCCCTAAACGGAAAATGAAGAAAATCCGAGGAGAGCTCTTCTATTTCCTTCTGCTTTCAAACATAAAGAGGGTTTTTATTTTGAAGGCTGCCTTCACCAGGCCTGTTGGCATACTTCTGAAGCAGTAAACGAAGTCAGAAATCAAAGATTTAGACGAAGTTATGAAGAGAAAGCCTCAAAAAGGAGAATGGGAAGCCGATCAGGCTGTAATTTCACGGGGGTAATTTAGCACCCTTTACCAAAGACCTGGCCCCAGAGCGTCCAGGAGTGCGGTTTGGGGAGGGACAAAGCATCTACAATTCCAGTCCTTGGCTCCTCTTGTAGCATTGCTGAGGAATTTCCAAATCCTGGGAGTGGTAGAGTCGGAGGTGAATAGGCCGAAATCTTCCACGCTGTCAATGTCAGGGAGGGGTAAAAAGAACAGGCAACTGCGGCCTCAAAGTTTTTTGTTTTTTTTTTTTAATAAGGGGCTTCACTTCTATGCGATCTAATGTCACAACGCCATTAAGTCACAGTAGCAAGATGAAAAAATAAGGGAAAGAGGAAAAGCCCAGCGTGCACGGACCCAGGAAATGGATCTTCCCAGCTCCCGCCGCTCGCTGAGCTGTTGGGGGCGCCTGGGTGCTCTGCCCGCCGGAGTCGCAGCGGGGCAGCCCCCTGCCCGCAGTCCGGGCGCTACCAGCACGGCGCCGCGGCGGGGGGATCGGGCGGGAGCGCCGCGGACTTCAAAGCCCCGGCGCCGCCTTCGCCCCCGCCCGCGCGCGCGAATAGTACGGTCCAAGGGGGCGGCTCCTGGGGCGCGGCTCCCGCGGCAGCTGATGCGCGCCCCGCCGGCCGGGAGGCGGGAGCCCGAGACCCCAAGACCCGAGCCACCCGGCGCCGCGGGCCGGGGCCCTGAGGAGGCCCCAGGAAAGGCATCTTCCCGGCGGGAGTCGCCCGGCGCGGGGGTGGCCGCGACCGCACCGTTGGGGAAGGAGGACGAGGAGGAAGCGGCGCTGACTGCCGGCCGAGAGGAAGCGCTCCACCCGGGCCCCCGACGGCGCTCGTTTAACCACATCCGCGCCTCCGCTGGAAACGCTTACAGGCGCCTGTCACCCGTTCCCTCCATTTTGAAAGGGAAAAAAGGCTCTCCCCCTTCCCCTACTCGTAGGAGCTGGAGCCGGAGGAGCCGCGCTCATGGCGTTCAGCCCTTGGCAGATCCTGTCCCCAGTGCAGTGGGCGAAATGGACCTGGTCCGCGGTGCGCGGCGGGGGCGCCGGAGAGGACGAGGCCGGAGGGCCCGAGGGCGATCCCGAGGAGGAGGACTCGCAAGCCGAGACCAAATCCTTGAGTTTCAGGCAAGTACACGCATCCCTGCCGAGATGCAGACGTGCTGCCATCCATCCATCTGCGGCTCATTCTGTGTGCGTGTGTGTGGTCGCTCACCCGCGTAACCATTATCATGGCAATGCTGCGTCCCTGCCCGTAACCGGGTCCCCGCTGTGCATTCGAAAGTTCAGGATGTTTTGTCCGGTATTACCTTTCCTCCGTTTCCGTATGAGCTTTCAGAACCTAACCCGGAATCTGCAGTCTTCCCGCATCCCGGTCTGCTTCAGTCACTTTCTCTAAGCTTCGATCCCCCAGCCCCCGCCCCTACACACAAGAGTGTCATTGATCACACCGGTAGAACTTGGGGCCCTCCCTGTGGAGAAGTCGCTCCCAGGCCCTCCTGGTGTCCCCTTGTGGCCCGAAAATGCAGCCTTGGTAAAGAAGGTCGCGTGATGACAGGCCCCTGGCAGCTGGTGAGAAATGGTGGTCTTTGCTGAGCTGCCACCGAGTGATTGAGGAAGGCAGGTGACAGCATTCTCAGCCTCAGGCCGAGTGAGTTCCAAACAGGTAGAGGCCTGCCAAAGAAAAAGGCATCATGGCGAGAGCTGGCTTAATTTTAGGGGGAGAGGGCAGTCTTAATTTTTAAACCTATGAGAAAGGATTCTTTTAGAAAAGGAGTCTGTTGGAAAGCGCTTTTGGGGGGATGTCAGAAGAAAGGATGACCTCAGAAATAAATGGTGATGAGAAAAGCTCCGGAGGATGGAGGAGATATTCAGGGAGACAGGATGCCAGACAGAAGGCGGAGGAGGGCCCTGCGAGAAAACCCGCAGCAGCTCCCACAGGCCAGTCCTTGCTGAGGACTAGTGGGTTGTAAAGTTAGGCAAAAATGCTGGACTTTAGCCTTTTCGGATATGTAGGTTGTAAAGGGTGTCGGAAATACCGTTGAAAGTGGTAATTCCTCATTTTTCCCCCTTGGCAGCTCGGATTCAGAAGGTAATTTTGAGACCCCTGAAGCTGAAACACCAATCAGATCACCTCTCAAGGAATCCTGTGATTCATCATTAGGATTGGCAGCACCGGGGGCCAAAACCCAAGGTAAAGGAAGATTTTCATTTTCTGCCTCTTTTGTTTTAAAGTTTTGAGAATGTAAATGAGGGAAGGAAGAGTGTTACCTTAGGACCATTTAAAAAGCTTTTGATCGAGTACTTACTAAGAAAGAGCTGTTTTAAGGCTCCTGGCTTATTTGAAATATTTTTGTTTGTTTTAGGAATATGGTTTTCTTCCCAAGTGGTTTGTACATTTGCAGTTTGAGATTATCATTATCAAACATTCCTGCTGGGCCCTTCCCCCTAAGCCCCGAAAAACCAAAAATGTATGTAGTAATGCAGAGGTGAAGGTATGTTTAGATTTGGCTTCAGATATTTCTCAGGCTAAGTCACTTTCTTCAGGGGTGTGTGTGGCTGGAGACAAAAATTATATGTAAGAGTGGACCTTTTTAGATATGAAGGAATCTTAAGCTGTTTCAAAATTGTTCACTTTTCCTTCATCTATATAGGAATGGTGAGCCTCTCAGTCTATCTACAGAAACCTGGCACAGAGATGGTCTCCTAGCCCCTCAGAGCTCAACCTTGAGCCTGCCCTTCAACTACAAAAGCTTCTGATCCATTTAATTAGTAGCAACCTTTTTTGTCACACAGCCAGTTTTGAGTAAAATTTCACCTGTCCTGATAGAATCTGTTTATCTGTTCAATAGAGTGCGCTGTGATTCAGCAGTGAAAAAGTCTTGCTCTCACTGAGCTAACGTTATGGAGGGAAATGGATCTTTTAAAGGTTAAGCAAGATACACATGTCAGCTTGTCTTAAGTATTATGGAAAAAAATAAAGCAGGGGAAGGAGGTATAGGGTGCATGGCGTAGGGATAAGAGATGCCAAAGGGTAATTAGGCCGAGCCTTGCCAATAAGGGAACTTGAGCAGAGCCCTGAAAGAAGATTGAGGGAACAGCCTTGCAGATTCTTGGGGAGAGAACCTTTCCAGCAAAGGGAATGGCATCTGCAAAGGCCTGAAACAGGACCAGCCTGAGATGGCGTGAGGCCCCATGGTGGGAGGGTTTTGAGGACCAATGAAGAAGCCAGTGTGGATGGAGTGGTGACTAGGAAGGGAACAGTAGGAGCTGAAGTTAGATAAAGGAAAGTCTGGAACACTTTGTAATGATGCTTGGATTTTCTTTCTGAGTAAGATAGGAAGCCATTGGTGTGTTATCTCCCCAGGGCTGCCTTGACAAAGTAGAAACCCACAAACTGGGTGGGTTAAAACAACAGAAATAAATTCTCTCACAGATTTGGAGGCTAGAAGTCCGAAATCGAGGTATCAGCAGAGCCACAGAGCCATGTTCCCTCCTAAGGTTCTAGGGAAAAATCCTTTCTTGTCTCCTCTAGCTTCTGGTGGTGGCTGATACTTCACGATGTTCCTTGGCTTGTGGCAGGATAACTCCAGTCTCTGTCTCCTTCATTACAAGGCCATCTTCTTCCTGTGTATCTCTGTGCCTTCACATGACATTCTTTTAAGGACACCGGTGATTAGATATAGGGACCCTCCTAATCCAGTATGACCACATCTTAACTTGATTACATCTGCAAAGGTACTATTTCCAAATAAGGTCACATTCTCAGGTATGGAGAGTTAGGGCTTCAACATATCTTTTTGAGGGATGCAATTTAACCCATAACAGCGCTTTGAGCAGAGAGATCATGTTTTGACATCCTTTTAAAGAGACATGAGGCGCCTAGGTGGCTCAGTTGGTTAATCATCCGACTGTTGATTTCAGCTCAGGTCATGATCTCACAGTTTGTGAGATTGAAGCCCGTGATGGGTTCTGCACTGAAAGTTCGGAACTGGGAGCCTGGTTCGGATGCTCTCTGTCTGTCTGCCCTCCCCCTGCTTATGCTGTCTATCTCAAAATAAACAAATAAACATTAAAAAAAAAAAAAAAAGGCTACTTAACTGTTGTCTGGAGAAGAGACTCTAGCATGGATGTTGTTCTTCCATGTTTTCTCTTTTCCAGTGTCTGCCAGTGTCATCCTTCAATAGAGCCAGGTTATCCTGTTAACTAGTTTTTGACTTGATTATGACTTTTTTCTCCTAACGGTTACTGTATTTTATTGCTTCATAACTTCCTTACAGGTTGCTTGGGAAGTCAGGTTCTCTGTGAAAGACTTCATGATGGAGCTGGAATTATTGGTTCACTGATAATAATAATTATTACTTTTGTGGTTTGATTTTGCTTTGACTTGGGAGTTGTCTAATGCGTTTCCCCTGCTGAGAATTCAGCCATACTCTCAACACACCCTGGGTAGCCTCCCTCCCTGCTTTTTTTTCCACCCTGGGTTGCTTTTCACCATTGTTTTAGGCAGAGACCGCATGGGAACAGGCAGGTTTATATATTGGAGAGCTCACATGTGGCGCTTAGCTTTGCACACGGAAGATGCACTTGTTCTTCAAAGCTTCCTTTTTCTTCTGTCAAGATTGGCAGATCAGAAGAGAGATTTGAAAGCTGGAAAGAACTATTTTGAAGTTTTCCCATCAAATTTAAGTAATGCTCATGAGACCCATAAGTAGCGATTTGAAAGTCTCTTTGAATGTCCCTCAGCTTGGGATGCTCCCTTCCTCACCATTCTGTCAGCTCCTAGTCTGATTCATCTTGACATATTCTTCGCTAATTGCATAGAGGCTCCTATGGCTCAGACCCCCCAGAGCCATAGAGAACCAATTGTTTGGTCCTTCCTGTGCCACTGACTCTTTTTTTACATGTTTTGGTAACTTCTAGCTCACACTCTTTTTCTCTCTTCTTTTGAAAGATTTCTTTTTAGAGAGTCATGGACCAGGAAAGCTGTGTGGAGTAGATAATGATTGGAGACCATGTATTTGATGGGGTAATGCGGTAGGGTGTACAATCTAGGAGACTACCACCACATATTAAGAAATCTTTAAATTTGGGGGGCGCCTGGGTGGCTCAGTCGGTTAAGTGTCCGACTTCAGCCCAGGTCACGATCTCACGGTCCGTGAGTTCGAGCCCCGCATCGGGCTCTGGGCTGATGGCTCGGAGCCTGGAGCCTGCTTCCGACTCTGTGTCTCCCTCTCTCCGACCCTCCCCCGTTCATGCTCTGTCTCTGTCTCAAAAATAAAAAAAAATAAAACGTTAAAAAAAAAAAAAAGAAATCTTTCAATTTGGGGTTTTGTTTTGTTTTTAATGTTTATTTTAGAGAGAAAGAGAGAAAGGGCAAATGGGGGAGGGGCAGAGAGAGGGGGACAGAAGATCTAAAGCAGACTCCATGCTGACAGCAGAGAACCTGATGTGGGGCTTGAACACACAAAATGTAAGATCATGACCCAAGCCAAAGTTGGATGCCTAACTGACTGAACCACCCAGGTGCCCCTGGAGCCTTTAAATAATAGGATGATTGTATATCAGCCTGGTAGTATTCTGCCTTTGAGAGCTCCTTCTGCCCAACGTGTAGAGTTAGCCCAGAGTCTTGTTGATGGCCTTGTTATACATACAGAGTAAATATAAAAATACAACCAAACACAGGTCTGACCAGGGAAGATATCAGTGGACCAAAATTCCTGGAGACACATTTCTCGTTGAAGTCTTAACTTCTGAGCTTGGATGGTCCTCTTTCTCCGAAATTGTTGATTATTTGGCTCCTGATAAAGTTAGTCTTTCATATATCTTTGGTTCCAAGACATAGTGGGATAGCAGGTAGAAATTATATAAAACTGTATCATTTTGGGGGATTATTTATGAGTTAGTCAGGGGTTAGAGTTAACATACATAAAAGATACTGGCTTCCTCGTATATTATGGTCCCCCAATGTATGGGCTGTATCCCACCCCTACTTCCATATGATTCTTTGAACGCAGGGAAACATCTACACCTATTTGAAGTTAATTTTCTTTTTATTGGAAGTTGTTGGGGACTTAACAGTATCTGAACTCTGTCTTAACACTCCTTAAGACAGAATTGTATGCCAATCTAGGAATGAAACAATGGATGAGGTTGTGGGGATTTTTTTAAGCCACAGACAGAAGCTGGCTTCGGACTAACTGGTAAAATAAAAGTTGAGCCAAAGAGGTTCCTTGAAAATACCAGAGTGGTGGCTGTAATATTGGGGCTGGTAGTTCTGTGTTTGCTATCTGTCTGCCTCCCCCAACAAAGAGTGTTTAAGCTGCTGCTGTTACTGTATTTTCTTTTTGCTGGGGGATGTATCAGTGAGGAGATGGCACGTACAGAGGACTTCTGAAAGGTACAATCTCAAGTTCATCCCCTCCCCACTTTTTTTTTGTGTGTGTGTTTATGGACTATGGTTTTGTCCATTGTCTTAGACTATAAAAGCTGCAGTGAGTGGATGTCCTGTGCTACTAGAAGCTACTAGAAGCCTCTCTGTCACACATATACCTTTATATGTATATACATATACATGTATGTATATATGTATATACCTTTCTTTGAGAAAGAAAATCTTAATTCATGCTGAAGCTCTGGTGTGTGCCCTTGGAACAACTAGTTAAATCTACCCTGTTTGATATGTTAATTAGGTGCCTTTTCAAAGACTCACTGTAGTCCTCCAGAATAGAAGGAAAGAGATAAACAGGATCAGTCCACAGATGTTTACTGCTGGAGGCCTGGTGGGGAATGCAGAGTTGTTTATTGACACAGTTTTGGTAGTCTCGATCAGGAATCAGCAGACTGTGGCTCACAGACCAAATGTGGCCCTGTCTCTTGCTCTGACCGATTATTGTTTTGTCTGGGAGCTAAGAATTGTTTTTACATTTTTAAGTGCTTGAAAAAATTTGTGACGTGTAAAAATTATATGAAATTCAAATTTTAGGGCCCGTAAGTAAAGTTTTGTGGGAATGCAGCCACACTTGTTCGCTTAGGTGCTGTCTGTGGCTGCTTTCACACTAAAACAACAAGGTTGATTACTTGGAACAGAGACTGTGTAGCTGGCAAAAGCCTAAAATGTTTACTGTTTGGCTCTTTACAGAAAAGTTTGCTGACCTAGATCCACACCTAGGACAATTTTGATAAAAATATAAAGCTTAAGTAATTTGGGAGAACTTTTCAAGAAAGGAGCAAGGCTATATACATGATTAATTAACATGAACTGTGGCACCTGGTGCCGTTAGTGCAGGCCTGTATGCTTAGGTTAAGACTCTAGGGAAAGGCTGATTTGGGCTGGCTGTTTGTCTCCCTTACAAAACACAAATGTCATTGGTCTGTCAGTGTACTTGCTTTTTAATTGACTGTGAGATCCAAGGAGTTATGAAAAATGGAAATTAGAGAAGAATGAAGAGAACTTGGGAATCATTTAATAATATAAGTACAAATATATAACTTTTGACTTTTGCCCATTAAGTGTTTTTTAATAGTTTTAATTTAATTTAATAGTTTTAATTGGGTGTTTTAGAATTTATTTGACAGTTGATATGGTATATTGTTGGTATATGCTGTATGATTGAAATGGTATATTTATTGGATTGTTTTAGACTGTGCATATGTAAGACCTAGAATGCAGATCTTGTTAAAATGTAACACTTAGGTTTTCAATTCTAAGGCTTTGGGTCACATGTACAAGAAAATATGCAGGGGCACCCAGGTGGCTCAGTGGGTTAAGTGTCTAGCTCTTGACTTGGGCTCAGGTCATGATCTCAACAGTTCGTGAGTTTGAGCCCCATATTGTGCTGTGTGTTAGCTGTGCAGAGCCTGCTTGGGATTCTCGCTCTGCCCTTCCCCTGCTCATGTGTGCACACTGTCTCTCAAAATAAATAAGCTTAAAAAAAAAAAAGAAAATACTATACAGACATTTTTCATTAGGTATTTATTGAAGTGTTCCAGTAAAATTCATGAGTATGGTTCTCCTAAGGATTTAGTTTAACATCCTCTCCCTGCCCCTACCACAAGGATTGCTTTATTAGAATTTCCTAGAAATGATGGGACTAATAAGGACCCTTAATGTTACCTAGCCCAAAAGTTTAACCCATGTGGCTCCTTTGACAATATCCCAAACCAATACTTTTATTTTTATTTTTTAATTTTTGATGTAATTAGTTCTTTCATAGTTTAAATTTGTATATTCTATTATTATAAGATCTTTAAGGCTTGGAAACCTCAGCAGCATAATACAATTCTGTGGTGTTTTTTTTTTTTTCCCAGATAACATTTTTAGCTCTCAACTTGGGAGATTCCTACTAGTTAGTAAATGGGATCAGAGCCATGTTTCTTTGTTGGTTAATTTATAGCAGTGTAAATGAGCCACACAGAGAGCTTCTATGTGGTGTTCCACCCAAAAAAGAAAGTCTTCTTGGGGAAAAAGTATAGTTTTTCCAGCAGACTTCTCAGGAAGTGCAGAACCACAATATTTGAATAAAAAACTTAGGAGCAGGGGTAAAGTCTCCCTGCTGAAAGTAAACATTTTAGGGGCATCTGGGTGGCTCAGTCGGTTAAACATCCGACTCTTGATTTTGGCTCAAGTCATGATCTCGCAGTTGAGGAGTTCGAGCTCCACTTTGGGGTCTGTGCTGATGGTACAAAGCCTGATTGGGATTCTGTCTCTCCCTCTCTCTCTGTCTGCCCCTCCCCTGCTCATTCTTTCTCTCTCTCTCTCAAAATAAATAAACATTAAAAAAAGGAAGTAAACATTTTAATAACTGTAAAGCAGTAAATGTTATAATGGTTAAACTCACCTTAGACTCATACTTGCCAGTTTGGGGCTTACCTGAGCAGCAAATAAAGTGATATAGCTTACTGTGATAGTTTCTGGTGGTGCATGTGTGTGTGGGAGGGGCAACCCTTCCAAAATTATGTTGCTGCCATTTAATGTTCCACTTAAAAAAATGTATGTGGTCTAAAGCCGTTTAAACATTTAGGTTAAAGAGTACTCATAGTGTCTTTTTCAAGTGAGCAGTAGCAATGTTCATAGGAAGTCCTGGCAGCATAAGCCATTTTGTCACAATCTCCTAACTCAGGTTAGTGATATGAAAGCTACTGGTTTATCTACCCAAAACAAAACAGCTTGGTGGGGCTGTGATAAATGACAGTTGCTGAATTGCCTGAAAACTGTTAGCATTGGGCCTAGAAAGGGATTGCTGTTTCTAAGTTCAAGATCTCACTCTCTCCTTTGCTTGTACATGAACCTGATTTCATGAGTTTCCACAAACATGATTGTATCTCCAGGAGTTAGATTGATAATGGCTGAATGGATATTTCATTATTTCACAAATGAAAAAGTGTAATTTGACAGTTCTGTTTGGCAGATACAGATATATTCCTAGGCAGTCCAGGTGCCTTCTTTCCCATGTCCTTGCTGGAAATATAACAACAAATTACTCATCTCCAGCTTTCCCACTAGAAGACTGCCACCTAGCAGACCATTGTCTTTCTGTTTCAGCTGAGTTTTTCTGTTTGTTTGTTTATTTATTTATTTTATTTATTTATTAGAGACAGTGAGTGAGAGTGGGGGAGGGGCAGAGAGAGGGAGAATCCCAAGCAGGCTATGCTTTGCCAGCACAGAGCCCAACGTGAAACTCGAACCCATGAACCGTGAAATCGTGACCTGAGCTGAAACCAAGATTCAGACACTTACCCGACTGAACCACTCTGGTGCCCCTCAGCTGAGTTTACTGAATTTGATGGGAGCAAGTAGGCTTCCCCCCCCACCCCCCTTCTTTTCAGCATCTTACTTGATTTTAGAACAGTGATGCTGTGAGATGGGACACATATAATCTCCATTCCACAGATTGGGGCCAGAGTCTTTACTGCTTGTGGTAGAGTGGGGTCTTAAATTTAGCTTTTAAGATTGCACATCCAGAGCTTCTTGGAACATATTATACAGCTTCTCTCCCCCAGGGAATCTGTGATTTTCTGTGATTCTCTTCACTGATTGAAGAGAAAACTTTTCAGAGGAACTGAAGGTTCTTAAAATGTTTCCAGGACAGAGTGTGTGATGGGGGAAAGCATCCTTTAAGGTATCCTGTTAAGTGACAGTGATTTTAAGAAAAAGTTCAGTAGGGGATATATATTCCATATTTATTAACTTTGCACATATATGAAGTATAAAGTGTAGTTCAGGAATTTTGAATATTATAAGTTTGCAGCACAATTTAGATATAGAGCCTGAAGCAGGAAAGAAAAAAAGCATTACTGGGTATTCAACTTTATTGAAAACATTTTGCTTCCTTAATGCTTAGCTTCAGCTTATCAGTGAGAAATAAAGAGGGAAGGGACATATTGAGTAGTAACTTTTGCTTTCTCTCTCCACATGTGAGTTGCGTGGGGGAGAAGAGGTAGGTACCTGGAGATGTATGCAGCCTCCTGGGACTCTGTACCTATTTTGGGTTAGAAAGAAGAGTTTCTAAGAGGCCTGTATTAGTTATCTATTGCTGCATAACAAATTACTCCAAAAGTTATTAGTAGCTTAGAACAATAAACATTTCACATAGCTTTCATAGGCCTAGAATTTGGAAGCATTTTAGCTGGGTGATCTGGCTTAGGGTTACTTGTGAGAATGCAGTCACAGTGTTGGCTGGGACTGTAGTCATCTGAAAGCTTGACTGGGGCTGGAGGACCTTCTCCTCAAGTAATTCACTACTGCCTGGCAAGTGCTGGCTGTTTGTGGGAGGCCTCAATTCTTTACTATGTGGATGGACCTCTCTCTCTATTGGGTGGCTTGAGTGTTCTTCTATACTGGCAGCTGAGTGACCAGAGTGAGTGATCCAAGAACAAGATGGGAATTGTAATGTGTTTTGTGACTTAGCTTCAGAAGTCACGTTGTTATTTCCATAATATCTTTTTGGTTAAACGGGTCAGTCCAGGGACATGAATGCTGGGAGGTGGGATTCATCTCACCTGATAAATGGCTCCCTCATTGGGTGCCATCTTGGAGGCTGACTAGTACAAGACCATTTTCTACTTTTTAAAACTTATACCAAAGGGTATAATTTCAAAGACTTCAGCCTTTTTTATTACTTTCTTCCTCTGGGGCCTCTTCACTGCTTTATCCACCCCTTCCTTTGGCTCCTTTTCTTAGAGTACAGGAGCAGAAGCGACAGGAGAAATAAGGTGGTCTTCAACCAGGGTCCCTCTCCTATTGTGGAAGTGTCTCATGTGCCTGGTGAATCTGTTGCTGTTGCTTTGGCTGGAGGCTCCTCTCTCTTTTCCTTTATCCTGCATCAGCCCCCAGCTCCTGTGTGGGCGGTTGCTACTTTGTGAGAGAGGCAGTTGGTATTTCGAATTCTCCAGTAATTATTTCTGAAGAGATGCACATTATGGTTGTTTGGCAGCAACGGAGTGAAGTTACACAATTTCACATCTCTGCAGAGGAGTCCCATCTGTTAGCACGTGCCCTTTCTCTCTGCTCCTCCTGCTGCAGTTGTTGGGGATGGAGGAAAAGTCCTACAGGGAGAGCCTTCTACAGTTTCTGTCTATGGTGGAGGATTTCTAATGTATTTGAAATGTATCCTCAAACAAATCCAGATGGTTCCGAAACTCCAGGACATCTCATCAGTGAGAAGACTTACTCGTTGTTGGATGGGTTTCTGTGGATAAGGTTTGGCTGCCTGGTGGGCAGACAGTCTTGATTGGTGGGCCCCTCCATCTAACTGTATTGTGATGTTGGCCTTCAGAGGATAGGGTTTGGGTCTCCTTTTTAAATAAAATAGCATAACATGCTGGTTTGGAGATTTGAAATATTTTCTTCACCCTTAGTTCAAGCTTTTAAAGCCTGTCCAGTGGCTTTCCAGATTACTCTTTACCTGTGGAGTCTTATATTTTAGGATGAGCCTCTGTCAGGAGTTAGAAGCTTATCTCTGGAGAACACGGCATCTGGCGTTGTGTCTCTTACAAAAAGCAATTAAACTTGCCCCCGCCCCTACCAGCTCCTGAATAGTGTTTTATTTGGTGTTTTTTTGTTTTTGTTTTTGTTTTGTTTTGTTTTGTTTTTCTTGTGTAGGGCCCGGAAGAGGAGGTCTGGCCAGTTTGTTTGTTGTTGTCTAGGTTTGGTCAGGGGTGGGTACGTGAGGGGTGGTGTTGGATGTTGATGTTTTTCTGCTTTAAGTAGTGATATCTTAAAATTCTGGCTACCTAAGAGGATGTTCTGCATTTTCCTGCCTTGACTCACCCACTTGGAATCCTCTCCTTACTCTCATGCTCTGGATGACCTTGGGGCCCCACTGGTCGTGAGGGAACGTGAGCTCTGCAGCCTATACCCTGAGGTTCTACCCAGCATTCCGGGAAGAGACCTGCGTGTGCTGTTATCCTGCCCCTGGGTACCACATCGTGTCCACTTCTACTGCATTTTAAGGCCTGTGTCCTTGACTAAATGGCCTAGAATGTACATATATAAAGTATATTTCAACTTTGGGGTAATCAGAGGGACTGGGAATTCAGAGACATGAAACTGAAAAAAAAAAAAAACAAAACCCTCGAATTTTGGCCACTTGCCTAAATGCTAATTTGTACCTTATTAACAGTCTCCTCGGGTCAGACCACTTTAGCAGGAAGGGGTGGCACAAGTGCCGGAATCACACTTCCCTCCTGAAGCCCTTGATTCCAGCACAGTAGAGCAGGGGGTGGGAGGCAAGACCAAGCCATACATTTAAGAGAGGACAGCTCTTCAAAGGGAAAGGGTCGAATGAAGAACAAATGTTAATCCTTACAGCTGTTGGTGTAGAGCTGAACAGCTTTCCCACTACTTCAGTGTACTTTTTCTGTCTATAAATGATAATCTCTTGAAAAAGAAGTCCTTTATGTGTCAGACGTTCGCCCAGCAGTGGGCACTGGTTGAGGATCACCTCTGGTTTGGGTGCTCGCTCCAGTTTTGGTGATACAAAAGGGACCAGGTGTAAGGCCCCCACAGAACTCCGTCTGGAGGAAGCCTGCCGGCTTCTATTACCAGTGTTCTTACAAGGGAATGTATGAGGGAGGTCTTGGGAGAAGTCAAATGTTAAAAATCAGAATTGAAAAGAAACAGCTCCTTCCTCCCCCCCTCCCCCCCCAAAAAAAGCGAAAAGCATTTTGAGCTTAACAATTGTTCTGTCTCTAGGATGGTTCCTATGCTTGGGTATATCTGCTGTAGGAGAGAGGAGTGATGTCATTTTTTCACCTTTTTCTGTAAATAGAATTTATCTAGCACACTGTAGGCTTCCTCAAGAGAAATTTAAAATCCCAAATTGATGTGCTAGTGAGACCTACCACCTCGCTGCAGTGTCCCTACAGGTGATACACATAAGATCTATTTACAGCATTTTCTGAAATGTAAGTCTGTGGTGTACTAGAACATTTTATTAAGAATTGCAGGAAACTCCTCCTGCTCAGCCTTTAAGCTGTGTCCTTTTTTTCTTTGTTAACAGTTTTATTGAGGGGCACCTCAGTAGCTCGGTCGGTTAAGTGTTTTGCTTTCTGCTCAGGTCATGGTCTCGCAGTTTGTGAGTTCAAACCCCACATCAGGCTCTGCACTGACAGCAGGGAGCCTGCTTGGAATTCTCTCTCTCCCTCTTTCTCTGCTGCCCCCCCCCCCGAAAATAAATAAATATTTAAAAATATTTTTAAAAAGTTTTATTAGATATAATTCACATGCCATACAGTTCACCTATTTTAAGGGCCTGCGATGCAGTGATTTTTAGTATATTAACAGAGTTGTGCAACTATTGCCTGTATCCAATTTTTAGAACATTTTATCACCCCCAAAAGAATCCATACCCATTAGGAGTCACCTCCCATTCCTTTCCCATTCCACCCCTGGGCAACTGAGAATCTAAATTGTGTCTCAGTAGATTTGCTTGTTGTAAACATTTTATATAAATGGAACTATACAGTCTATAGTCTTTTGTGACTACCTCTGTTTACATCCATGTTGTAGCATGTATCTGTACTTCAGTCCTGTTTTATTGTTGATTAGCACTACACTACATGGATATGCTGTATTTTGTTCAGTTGATAGACATATGGGTTATTTCCACTTTGGGGTTATTATGGTTAATGCTGCTATGAACACTTCCTGTGCATAGGTTTTTATGTAGATGCCTAGTAGAATTGCCGGGTCATGAGGTAACTCTATTTCTAACATTTTGAGGAACTGTCAAAGTGTTTTCCAAAGAGGCTGCACCATTTTACATTCTTACCAAGCATGTGAGGGTTTCAGTTTCCCCACCTCCTTGCCAGCACTTGCTATCCATCTCTTTGTAGCCATCTTAGTAGGTGTGAAGTGGCATCTCCTGGTTCTGATTTGCGTTTCCCTTATATCTAATGATATCGAGCATCTTTTCATGTACTTGTTGGCCGTTGGTATATCTTCGTTAGCAAAATGTTTATTCAGATTCTTTGTCTACTTTTTAACTGGGTTATTTATCTTTTCATATTGAGTTATAAGAGTATGTATTCTACATACGAGTCCCTTACTGTAGATGTGATTGTAAATAGTTCTTCCCATTCTGGCAGTTATCTTTTTACTTTTTTGATGGTATCATTTGATGTGTAAAAGTTTTTAATTTTGATGAACTTCAGTTTTCTACTTTTTCTTTTGTCCCTTGTGTCATATCTAAGAAGGCTTTGCCCAACCCACAGTTCCAAAGATTTACTCCTAGGTTTTCTTCTAAGAGTTTTATAGTTTGAGCTCTTACATTTAGGTCTGTGATTCATTTCGAGTTAATTTTTGTATAGTTTGTGAGGAAGTGGTGCAACTTCTGTCTTTTGCATGTAGCTGTGCAGTTGTCCCAGCACCATTTGTTGAAAGATTGCCCTTTTCTCTATTGAATTAATTTTGTACCCTTGTCAAAATCAATTAATCATAGATGTAAGAGTTCATTTCTGAACTTTTAATTGTTTTTTTTTTTTTTAAGTTTATTTATTTTGAGAGAGACAGAAAGCGTGAGTGGGGAGGCACAGAGAGAGAGAGAATCCCAAGCAGGCTCCATCCACACTGTCAGCACAGAGCCTGATGAGGGGTTGAACTCACAAACCATGAGATCATGACCTGAGCCGAAGCTGGACATTTAGCCGACTGAGCCACCCAGGTGTCCCTAAACTCTTAATTTTGTTTTATTGATACATATGCCTTTCCTTATGTTTGTCCTACACTGCCTTGATTATGGTAACTTTGTAGTGAGTTTTGAAATCAGGACATAGGAGTCCTCCAACTTTGTTCTTTTGATTGGTTTAGCTATTCTGGGTTCTTTGCATGTCCTTATGAATTTTAGGATCAGCTTATTAGTTTTTGCAAAGAAGCCTGCTGGGATTTTGATACGTGTTGTGTTCAATCTGTAGATAAATTGGGGAGTGTGGTCATGTTAACAATATTAAATCTTCCAATCCATGAATATAGGATGTCTTTCCATTTATTTAGATTTTTAATTTTTTAAACAGTTTTAGAGTATCTTGCCTTTCTTTTGTGAAGTTTATTTTCAAGTATCTTATTCTTTTTGATATAATGGTAAATGAAATTATTTTTTTAATTTCTTTTTTGGATTTTTCATTGCATGTGTATAGAAATACAATTAATTTTTTGCACATTGATTTTATATTCTAGGACTTTCTATATACAGGATCATTTCATCTGTAAATAGAAATAGTTTTTACTTTTTCCTTTCCAATTTAGGTATCTTTTATTTTATTTTTCCTAGCCTAATTGACCTGGCTAGGACTTCTAGTACAATTCTGAATAGATGTAGCAAAAGCTGATATTGTTGTTCTTGATTTTAGGGTAAAAGCATCAATCTTTTAGCATTAAGTATGACATTAGCATTAAGGTTTTCATAGCTGTCCTTCATCAAGTTGAGGAGGTTCCCTTCTGTGCCTAGTTTGTTAGATGTTTTTTGTCGTGAAAGGATGTTGGATTTTGTCAAATTCTTTTTCTGCATATACTGTGATAATTACGTGGGTTTTGTATTCCATTCTGTTGACATACACTAATTGATTTTCAGGTGTTAAACCAACCTTGCATTCCTTGGATAAATCCCACTGTTCATGATGCATAAATTGGCTTTTTATGTGTTGGTGGATTCAGTTTGATAGTATTTGGTTGAAGATTTTTACTTCTGTTTTCTTTTTTTAATTTTTTTTAAATGTTTATTTATTTTTGAAAGACACAGAGACAGAATGCAAGTGGGTTAGGGGCAGAGAGAGAGGGAGACACAGAATCTGAAGCAGGCTCCAGGCTCCAAGCTATCAGCATAGAGCCTGACGTGGGGCTTGAACCCATGAGCTGTGAGATCATGACCTGAGCTGAAATTGAACGTTCAACTGACTGAACCACCCAGGGGCCTCTGCTTCTATTTTCAATAGGAGATATTGGTCCGTAGTTTTTTTCTTTCTTGTGATAACTTTGGATTTGTTATCAGAGTAATATTGGCCTGATAGAATGAGTTGGGAACTATTTTCCTCTTATATTTTTTGTAAGAGTTTGTGAACAATTGATATTAGTTCTTTAAATATTTGGCAGAATTCACGAGGCTGGTCCATGTTTTTGGGGGGGGCGGGAGGAGTTTTTAATTTACCAATTCAGTTTCTCTCCTTGTTTTAGATCTATTCAGATTTTCTATTTCCTCTTGAGTCAGATTAAGTAGTTTGTGTCTTTCTAGGAATTTTTCTACTTTATCTAAGTTATCTAATTTGTTAACATGCAATATCTCATTTTTAAATGGAATTAATAAGCCCTGCTCTGCCTTTTTCACAGGGTTGATTTGAGGATCAAGTTAGGTAATGCTTTGAGGATCAAATAAGTGAAATGTTTTACTTGTTCTGAATTCTTAGTTGTAGGAAAACATAACCATATTTTACCACTGTCTGCAATTTATGCAGTTTACCATTTCTACTGTGTTCCTCCTTTGTTAATTACATTTCAGGGGAGAGGTTGTTGCTCTTGTTCCCAAAAGAATATGAACTAAGATTGGGTTCAAAGGGGAGTTAAAGTCATTTGGGGGCCTATTTCTGCCTATTTCCTGAAGAGTAGCAGAACTTCTAGATCCTATGCTGGGGATCCTATGTAGGGTCAGAGGACATCAGTGCACCATTAAGGAAATCAGTTGTGGGCTCTGATTCATTCTGCTCTCAGCTAGCACTGAGAAAATCTGTTTCCTTTCCTCTCTGAACAAATGCTGAGCTTATCCAGTCACTGATTTCCTAAGCTTTCCTGTAATCCATACCTTAGATGCACTATATTCATTCATCCCACTTCTGCCCAGCTTGCATCAAAGTAATAAAGGTTCTCTTAAAATACAGCTTAGCTGGCACACCTGGGTGGCTCAGTTAGTTAAGTGCTCAACTCTTGATTTCAGCTCAGGTCATGAACTCATGGCTCATGAGATCGGGCCTCACGTTGGGCTCTGTGCTGACAATTCAGCTTGCTTGGGATTCTCTCACCCCTTCTCTGTCTCTGCTCCTCCCTAGCTTGTGCTCTCTTTCTCTCAAAATAAATAAACATTAAAAAAAGAATTATTTCATATAATGCTCTAGAAAGTTGTCTTCATTTGCTGAATATGACGGCAAATTCAAAGAAGGAATCTCTCCTTTAGAAAGGGAAGAGAAGTTGGTGACATAAAAACTGACTCCTTAAAATCAGAAGTCCAGCAAGTGCTGGTGTTTTTTGTAAACATGTTTCTATAAAGACATGTGAGGTGGCACTCATATAAGAAGGTGGTAGTTTTTTCCCCTCACTGTTGTATTTGGTTGTTCTCTGAAGGGATTTTGAGTGTGGCTCTTGTTTCCTTAACTGCATTATAAGCCCCATGCGCTTATTTTGTGGTCTCTTCATGCCTAGTACAGTATATGCTGCAGGTTATAAGAGCCTGTGCCTGGTTGGTTAGATGATTATTTTAGAAATTATTTTGTGATTTGATTTTAGGACTTCAAGTCCTGATGAAGCTGATGGTTAAATTAATTAGGGAGTGTTGACTATTGAACATCTGATTTGGATCCTTATGTAGAATATCTTAGTACTGTGGTTTGTGGTCAATTGCTGTTATACATTTATAAAACTTCACTGTCAGAGCGCCTGGGTGACTCGGTTGAGCTTCCAACTGGATTTCAGCTCTGGTCATGATCCCAATATCATAGAATTGAGCCTCATGTCGGGCTCCATGCTTGAGATCTCTCTCTTTCTCTATCTCTCTCTCTCTCTCCCCCTCTCCTCCCCTTGCACGTGCATGCTCTCTCTCTCTCGAAAATAAAATAAAATTAAAATTAAATAAAACTTCACTGTGGTTGCTGGGCCTTCCAAGTTTGTGTTATTGTGTCTGCATATCTTTTATGTGGCCCTGAATAACAAAGACCCACATTTTGGGCTTGAGTTCAGAGGTGCAGACCAGTGTCTTGGTAACTAGGGGTCCTATTCTATAGTTGTATAGATTGAAGTTGCCTGATTATGAGATATATTACAATATGAGGATTGTACAACTGTAGGATTATCTCTCCCAGTGAGGATAGAATAAAGTAGATAGGAATAACTCCATCTGTTTGAGATATGTAGCCCAGCATGGTCACATGGGTTCATCATCTTACTTCTGAGCATTCAGAAGTATGGCACTGGAGCTTTGTTCCTAGAGACTGTCCCTCTGCTTCCTGTCTTTCAGATGCTCCCCCCCCCCCACCCCCCTCAGTGGATATGACAGCATAGATCAGTATATTTGTGTCATACCATAGCATTGAATCCGTACTCCAGACCCCTTCTTCCTTGACTTGTGTTCACACTTGGACTTTCCCATGAATGAAGAGAAATTAGATGAATGAAGATAACTCTGGAGTTAATTGGGGGACTGTCTAGCATGGTTGAGCCATGGCCTGCCTGTGCCCCAACGTAGACTCCCAACTGCCTTCCTCTCTCTCCCTCCTCTTCCCCTTGTGTGTGTGTGTGTGTGTGTGTGTGTGTGTGTTAACCATTCTGAGCCGTGGTTTCTTCATCTGTGAGATGGAGTTAAAAAATACCTCACAGGGTTGTTGTGAGGACTGAATAAGTATCTAGAGTGTCAAGCACTTACAATAATATTATAATGAGGAAAAAATTTTCAGGAGACACTTAAAAAATCACCTTTTACAATGAATCCCACCCCTTTGTCTTGGGAGGAGGAGAGGGCGAGCTGGGTTGGGGATGGAAATAGGAATCTTGCGGTGAAATGGAGAAAAAGAGAAATCGGTAAAAGGAAAGTAAGTTTAGGTAGGAAGAGATTTTTGTACTTAATAAGAAGGATTCTGGACCTCAGAATGTGTTTTATGTCTTTATATGTTTCAATTGAATAACTTTGCTTTTTCCATGTAACATGTCTTAGGAGATCCTACCCTGTTAGCACATACAGATCTACGTTATGGTTTAACCTCCCTATAGTATTCCATTGTGATGTTGCGCATGCAGTGATCTTTCAGTGCCCTGTGATACTTTAATTGCCACAGATCAGTGTGTAGGAACCAGCACTTCAGTGAACATCCTCATTCTCGTACATATGTGTATGGCCCTCTTTGTGAGCATAATTAAAATAAATTCCTAGCAGTGGCATTGATGAGTGAAAGAATCTATTCTTTTTTTTTTTAAGTTTATTTATTTTGAGAGAGAGTGAGTGCATACACGTGTGAATGAGGGAGGGGCAGAGAGAGAGAGAGAGAGAGGGAGAGAGACTCCCAACCAGGCTTGAACCCACAAAGGGTGAGATCATGACCTGAGACACAATCAAGAGTTGATGCTTAATCGACTGAGCCACCCAGGCAGCCCTGGCCATTAAAAAAAAAAAAACAAAACAAAATTCTTGTTTGTTTGTACCGTTTATCATACAGAATTTATTCTTTATTTCATTTGTTCAGTGGAAAGCACCAGGGATGTTTTGTTGTGTTTTTTTTTTTTTTTTAATGGGAGGTGGGGAGGAGGACTTACCATCTGATTGCTCACTAAAATTGCTTGCTGCCTCCAATTCATAGGTTCCTTAAAATGGAGTTTCTGTCTGTGTGTTCTCTTTAATCCTCCTTTTGATTGTATGAGTTTTTGTTTGTAAAATGCTCAGTCACCGTGCCTGACACTGTAGTCAGTACTACTTCCTCCCTTTTCTTCCCTCTCATTGTTCTCTGACTTTACCCTAGGCCTTGTGGGTGGCTGCTTGTCTGGCCCTGAATGGGGCCAGCCTAAGGCCAAGGTCACCACGCAGGCCAGCAGTTTGCATCCCCCTTCAAATCAATGTTCTTTAAATATCCAGCAGTTATTAGAGAAAAGCTCCATGTAAGGAGCCTGTGAAGAAAGATCTGCAGACTTAGGCCAAAGTTTGGTTGTCCCTTGACCTTCTGCTGCGCTCTGCACGACAAAATCTGAACCACTGTCCAGAGAAGGAAAATATTTACTCCAGTTTGTTCCTGGGGTTTGATTCTCTCCCCAGGGTGGTCTGCCTAATGTCCCGTCCTGCCACACCCGGGTGCTGGCGAGATCGGTTCCCCCACCCACTCCCACTGGGTGTTTAGCGTCCCTTCAGTCCAGTCTTGATGTCAACAGGAATGATGTAAGGGGGCTGAACTGTGTTTGAATGAAACCTGCTTGAATTTATGTTTTAATGAATGCTCCCTCTCAGAGCTTTAGTCCACACTTTAAAAAGTGCTTAAAACTGCACTTGCAACACATTTTTTTTGAGCATTCTCAAAGGTGACAAGCTTTATTCTTAGATGTTAAGATTTTTTTCCGCCGTAGCTGAAGAGTTTTTAAACTTCAGTGAGTGTAGTGATCAAAGGGGGATTGAAGTTATAACTATAAAGTAGTGAGAGGAGCCTTTTTGAGGACCCTAAAAAGTGGTCCAGAAATACAGTCTTCAAGAACAGTGATTCCTAAATGCCAGCCAATAAAGAAGGCTGTTGGATTTTCTCTGTTGGGGAAACATTTTCTTTGAGTTTCGGGGGCTTTGTGGACCCTCTCAAAATTTATCTGTGAACACTTCTTAAATTACTTACTATAAAAGTCACTCATTTTTCATGTATTGGTTCTCAGATTCTGTTTTAAGGCCTTAGAGTCAGACCTGTGTCTTCAACTTGGATGCGAAAGACTGGATTTGAGGTTAGGAAGACGCCAGGTGTATGTCTGTATGATACAGGAGGCCTGTTCAAATTTTGGCAGCTTTCTCACTTTATATGTCAGGTATTCAGGAATCCATAAAAGGGACCTCCTGTAGCTAAAGGACAGGGGCCGATGGACAGATCTAAAAGGAGCTTCTAGACAGTGTTTTACCAAAAAATTAGAATCTGAGGGGGAACAGACAAGCATGTTTGAGAGTAATGCCAAATCTGAAGTGTTAATACATGTTGTTTTCCAAGTGGTTCTGTCTTGTCTTCTCTTAAATGAGATTGTACATACGAAAGCAGCTAGCCAGCAGGTTCTCCGTGTATGTTAGCGGAGTATGTTTCTCATCCTCAAAAATACTTTGTTAATAGCATGTCACCGTCTGAGGCTTTTAAACTTTTTTGTAAGCCTGTCTTCCAACTTAATATACCTTCAACATACTCCAGTTATGTTCAACTCCAGTATGTTGAAGGTATATTACACATACACAATGTCAGGCTGCTACCCCAGTCTTCAAAATGTTGATATTCTGTGCCTTTTCTTTTGAAAATAGGATAAAATGGAGGTAAAACCTTTTTACATGAGAATAGCCTATGTCCTGAGTAAGCATAAAAAGCATCTATGTTTTAAAGCACCCCTGGGCGATTCACACAACCTTCTGTCTAGATTTAAGAGAGGCTGATAATTGAAAGGAAGAGTTTTGTTAACAGCAACAAATGTGGCAGAAGTGGAAATGTCGCTCTATTTTTGGATTTCCTCTGTGTTTGCTTTGAACTCATCTACTGATCTAATCTCTTCAGTGTCTGTGTTCACGAAGCTGCCAGGCTGTGCAGTGCTTGTCAGAATCATCCAAACTCATCAAACTCCTTTCAGGAAGAGAGCATCTCAGCACACCCTGGAGGAAGATTTTTAAGGAATACAGGAATTTTGTAAAAATAGAAGGATGAATAGAGGTAGGGCAGTTACATAACAGTGTTTGCAGATGAAAAGCCAACCCTGACTGCTGTGGCTAGAACCCTTAACTGGGAGAAGATTGAGAAGCGGAGCCTGCCGGGAAGGGTGGTGAACTTTTTGCTCTGTGGTAGTTGAGGTGTACATTCTCTTTTAGGGCAGCACTGGGTATGCAGGCTCAGCGGGCCCTGGGAGACTTGGCTGATTCAGAGTGCAAATGTAAATCAGATCTTACCCAAACCTACCTTTTTGAGTTTCCTGGTTTGTTTTCTTGTTTTACATTCTCACAACTCCCAAAACTGGTGAGCAGTCCTCTCCCACCCACTCTGTCCCACCCCGCAGTACTTTCTAGTGGTGACTGAAGATACTGGACCAAGGTGGGGTCCTCAGGGACTAGGTGCAGACTGGGCATGTTAATTTGCCTGCACTGGGGTGGTGTCTTCCAGGCGGGGCTCCTTCAGCTGTCTGCTCAGGCTGAAGTCAGTGAGGGGCGATGGTTTTCCTTCCCCATTCCACCGGTGGGTGGCTCACTTCAGAATGCAGCCGATAAAACTCCTTAATCCTTAGAGCTATGGGGCTGGGCTGGGCAGCGTTAGAACTTCTGTGTGAATGCTGAGATCCTGCTCCTTTGTTCCTCTTTGGCCGGTTTCAGGCTGCCTGCCCTGTCCCTCACGCTGTGAGGTGCTCTCCCTCTCTCCAGTTCTTAGCTTGGGAAAAGCAGTTGATGGAGATGGGGACAAGAAGGGAGGACCTAAAAGGAGTTTCTGCCCTTTTTTAACAGAGAAGATTAGGGCAGAAACCAAAAGCTAGGAGAGAGGTCAGTGAAAGGTCTCCCCTTGGCCTTTGGAAGGCGTTAGGTTGATGGTGAAGGCGTCTGCGAAATAGCGAGAAGAGGTTCCAAGAAGTGGGTGGGTGGGAGTCACACTGTACTCTCCTGTCTGTAGCCTTGCCCTCCCCTCACATTCTCTCAGGTTTGTAGGCAAGGACAGAGGAGTGGGGTGTGGGGCTCAGGGATCCCACGAGGGAGACTGACGGTGAATGTTAGTAAGTCAGTGGCAAGGAGAAGACATCGGAGAAATTACATAACAAATTTTTATTGTGATCAGCTCCCAACATCACACAGGAAAGTAGAACCTCCATATTCCCACTGCCGAGATTAAATAATTATCAAGATTTTCTCAAGACTTGCTTCCAACATTCCCTTTTTCTTCCTTTTCCTTTTGTTTTGTTAAATAAAGCAAATTCCAGGTATCGGGTCATCTGTGTCAATATGCATCCCTAAAATATTTGGACACATAACTATGATGTAATTATTAATAATATCTCATTTACAAAGTTGGTTAAAATTCAAGTTTCTTTTAATTGAGGTATAACTGATATATTAGCTTCAGGTGTATACTGTAAAGAGTCAGTATTTGTATATTTTGCAAAATGATCACCACAGTAAGTCCAGTTAATTAATATCTGTCACCACACATAGTTTCAAGATTTTGTTGTTGTTATTATGGGTATACATATTTCCAGCACTTTGAGAAGGTCATCAACCTGTAAGGTCCCCAAACCCCATAGTTTAGGGGTTTTTACCCATACTTTGGCATCATTGATTAAATCACTGGCTATTGGTGATTAGACTTCACTTCCTGCTTCCCTCCTCCCCTAAGGTGAGGGGGGGGGGGTGGAGCTGAAAGTTCCAACCTTGTCTACTGCTTGACCTTTCTGGTGACCAGCCCCCATCCTGAAGCTAGAGGGGCCACCAGTCACCTCAGGAGCATACAAAAGACACTTATCACCCCTGAGATTCCAAGAGTTTTAGACCTGTGTTGGGAACCCAGCACAAAGAACAAATGTATATTTTTATTGTACCATACATGTTGAATCTAAAAAGCTCATGGTAAGCACCAAAACTTAAAGTAAGTGATAACTGTCTGTATTTCGATATAATCGAGATTCCATTTTCTGTAACTGATTGGATGCTAGGTTATGAGCAGGGGTGCTTAGACCTGGCCTGGCTTCTCCCTGAGCCTACAGCATCTGGATACATGTAAATCTTTGCAGCGCTGGGTTTCTGGTGATGTGTTTTCATTGTCGTTTGTCTACCCTTCCCCATCAACACAGAATTCATAACAGTTCAGATGTGTGTGTGTGCAGATTTTCCTATGTATATATCTATCTACAGACATGTTAATTTTTTGGTACACTTTAAAACATTCTTGTTAAAATTTTGTGTGTAATGCAGTTGAGTTGAAAATATTTTTATTTTGAACCTTTTCGCAATTGTGCAACAGAGAAGGTAGCACAGTGAAAACTCCTGTATACCCATCCCCAGATTCAACAGTTATCAAGATTTTGCCACATTTACTATTTTTAGAAAGAAATTCTTTTGATGTATGTTAAAGCAAATCCCAGATACCATGTGTTGAAAGCTTTCTTAAGATTACGGTATTAATAATAGTTAAATGTGTATTTGAAAACAAAACTTACATTGGACATTGATAGAATTCCTGAAGCATCTGTGCAGAATACAGTTTGTAAGCCACTGCCTACCTAATTGTAGTCCTAAAGGAGTTTTGTGAAAATATGTGTGGGTGGTTTAAAAAACTCTTCCTGTGGTGCTCACTTTTTTGTTCCTGGATTAGAAGCAGGGCTAGAAAGTAGGATTAGAGGGTCATCTCTGAGTTTCTTTAATTGTTTGTTTGTTTGTTTGTTTTGAGAGAGAGAAGAGAGAGCTCAACCAGGGAAGGGTCAGAGAGAGAGGGAGAGAGAGAATCCCAAGCAAGTTCCACACTGTCAACAGGGAGCCCGCTGTGGGGCCTGAACTCATGAACCCATGAGATCATGAATTGAGCCTAGCTTAACCAGCTGAGCCACGCAGGTGCCCCTCTGAGTTTCCTTTAAAATCACAAGATACCATGATAATACCAATTTATTCGGTTTTTGTTGCTGCTATTCGATCGTTATTTCAGGTAACTAGTCAGGAAAGTACTATCTTAGTTTGTGCTTTAAGGAAATACCCTCACTTTCACCTTCCTAATTGCAGCATTCCTTCTAATAAGACCCAGATTAGAAAGGATCCTTACTTTTCACAAGTGTTTTGAGAGAATACCTGGCGCAGTTTGAGACAGAACTTCTAAAAAAAAAAAACTTTATTATTGTATGATTTATGTCTTAGTAAAATAAGAACTATTGGTAGTGGTGGTGGTGGTTGCTTTTAAGTAACATTGATTCACTTTTTAAGTTTTATTAAATCCAGTCGATTTTTTCTTTCTTAAGTAAGCTCTATGCCCATCGTAGGGCTTGAACTCATGACCCGAGATGACCTGAGATCAGGACTCGCATGCCCTACCAGTTGAACCAGCCATCACCCCAAGGCTGTTTGTTTTAAAGCCATTTCCATATCTGCTTTCTTCTTTCTTTCTTTCTAATGTTTTTGGTTTTGTTTTTTGAGAGAGAGATTGAGAGCATGAGCTGGGAGGTACAGAGAGAGGGAGACAGGATCAGAAGCAGGTTCTGAGCTGTCAGCGCAGAGCCCAACGTGGGGCTCAAACTCACAAACCGAGAGATCATGACCTGAGCTGAAGTCAGACACTTAACCAACTGAGTCACCCAGGTGCCCCTGTATCTGCTTTTTCAAATTAAGTTTTTTATTTGGTTTCTTTCAGTTTTTTAAGTCTATAGAGAAGTTACTCTGAGCAGGCCATGGTGGGTTTTTCATTTAATTTTGAAACAGTTCGATTATTTAAACTATAGTCTAGGGAAGAGAGAATACTTGTTTTTAACATCCAGAGATTAAAATCTGTGTACCGTGTAGCATTTGGACCCTGAAGCTGTCAGGCAGGCCCTGGGAACTGTGTCGGTTCAAGATCTGAACCCTCTATCTGAGCTGGCAGTGTCTCAAGCTTTTTCCAGACTGGTTACTTTAACCTGTGGAATGTTAACATCATATTAATATGCTTTGCAATAGTCTCACAATCTATTTCGTCTTTTCCTCAGTGGCTCTATTTGGTCTAATTATTATGTGTATAGCTTGGATAAAACATGTATACATTTTGGATAGGAAGATTGACTTTAGCGTGTAATACCAACTGTTCCTTTCCAGGCTGCTCTGCCAACCTTGCTGAACCTTAGAGATGCTTAATAGAAGCTCTTAAAGAGGGAGGAATTTGCTGCTTGTCTGGGTAGATTCAGCTAGTAGAGAGTATTTACCAACGCCAAAAAGATAAGTCTTTAATAGATGGCTTTTGTGTTTTGTTTTTAGAATCACAAGAAGTTGATGAACAGCTGGTAGCAGAAGTGGTTGAAAAATGCTCATCTGAGACTTGTTCTAGACCCTCAGAAAATGAGGTGTCACAGCAGGCTATTGCTTCTTACCCAGTCAAGGATTTCAAAGAAGAACCTGAACATGATAGTAGCAAAATTTCAGTAGTGAGGCCATTTTCGATAGAAACCAAGAATTCCACGGACGCCCCGGCAGCTCTAGGAACGAAGGCAGCTTATGGCTGTCTAACTGTGGTCTCAGGCGAGGCTTTGCCCTCCAGCACACCAGAAGCCATCCCCGACAAGGCAATGACAGAAGGCACCATGGGGGTGACGCTGGAGGCCTCCATAGAAGCTGACCTGAAGGCTGGCAACTCCTGTCCAGAGCCTGTTCCCAGCAGAAGCAAGCTAAGAAAGCCCAAACCCGTCTCTCTGAGGAAGAAGACGATTGGTGAATTTTTAGAGGCTGATGTTGCCCTAGAGGGCTCACCTCTCCCCCAGGCATCCTATCAGTTCTGTGCTGATGAGATGGATGGGAAAGCAAATCCTTTGCTAGGAGGCGCCAGGATCCAGAAACCTCCTCCTGACACTAAGGAGACCTCGAGCACCCCTGGCAGTGACACCAACGACTCTGGAGTTGAGCTGCTGGAGGAGTCCAGGAACTCACCTCTGAAACTCGAGTTTGATTTCACAGAAGATGTGGAAAATGTAGAGTCCAGGAAAGGCCTTCCGAAGAAACTTGGCAGGAAACTGGGTAGCAAACTGCCTCCCAAGGTACAGAAAGATAGCGTCAGTAAGCCAGTAGGCGCCAAAGGTGGGGACCAGCCTGCAGACCCAGCTACAGACAGCGCTCCTCCCTCCCAGGCATCTGCTAAGCTGGCTCCCAGCCAGTGGGATAACCCCAACTTCAGTCCCTTTGGGGGCCTCTCCGCTCTGCAGAACACCCCCCCTCTCTCCTCTAAGGGCTCCTACCACCTTGACGAATCCATGGATCCCTTTAAACCAACTACAACTTTAGCAAGCAGTGACTTTTGTTCTCCCGCCGGTAATCATATTAATGAAATCTTAGAATCACCCAAGAAGGCAAAGTCGCGTTTAATAACGTGAGTGGCGACGGGCGTGGGTGTTGTGTTCTGTGTACTTTCTGAGTTTGGCAGCCAGCTGCTTTTGGTTTTGGTGAACCGAAGTGATCTTTGAGGTGCATCGGGGCAGACCTGCAGCTTAGAGCTTTATGCTATAGCCCTCACTGTTTTGCTTAACTCTGGCGTACAGTTAGAAGTGCCAGAGTTGTCCTTGGTGGGTGTCTGCTTTGTTTCTGAATCCTCAGCTTATTCGGCTGACCTCTCCCACCTCCACACCTTGGGTACATTTTTCCTATTAAAAAAAAAAAGAAGAGGTGTGTACAACAGGCAGAGATTTGATGGTTTTCAGAAATCCTATCCAGGCTGTCAGGAATTGCTTCATATACAGAATTCAAGTGTCAGTGCTGGCCACCATCTTCAGATTCTCTGGATAAAAGGAAAATTCCATCTCTCCAGATTGATTACCGGTCTAATATCAGTAACGTGCAAAATGGTCCCAAAAGGTCTTATAGAAGTCTTTCACTTAAAACAGAAAGCTGTGACTTTTGTCACAAACAAATCTACCACAAAAAGTTGCTAAGAATTCTTATGTCTCCATGTTTAGCTTATGGCTCCATCAATACGGAGGTCAATTTGCAGTAAGAAGCAAGAATATTTTAAACATTCTTGTAAATCTGACTAAATTAGTCTTTTGTTGTGCGTTGTCTCCCTCTCCCTCCCCTCTTTTCTGGGAACGCCATAACCACTTTTGCAGGGTCCTTGAAGTTCCCAGAGTGATCAAGCCATATTTATTCCACGTAAAGTTTCAATTTAAATTTGTTACAGGGTTACCTTTTCACAGAACTTGAGTTGATGACAATATATCCTTTTGTGACCCTGTGACATTTTACTAAAAATAAAGTCGGACCAATGACACAGAGGATGAAAAGTAAAAAGGGAGAATGAGAAAAAGTACTGTTATTTCCAGCTGTCACTGTAGATGAGTCAGGGAAATAATGTTCAGCATTACTGTGACCTAAAGGAGTATGCTAGTGTGGTGTGATGAAGTATACTAGAGAGAAAAGTTAAAGAGCAGAAAGCATCAGGACCAAGAAGCTTGAACCATGAGAAATCCTTTCTTCAGCAACCCCAGAATGCCTAAGGTGATTGAAATGTCATTAGTAGCTCTTGATTTGTTCTTTGGTTATATATGAGCAGTTAAATGGTTGCTGAAAAATATTATTGATCTGGGGTCTGCCAGGTGCCCTTCTGTGGCTGAGGTTAGTTACCTGTCTAGACAGTGCTTGGGGTATGTGTTGGCCACATCATTGCCTTGGTGCTTCCTGTGCGGTGCTTCTGGCTAGCCAAATTAGTAAGGAGTCCTTGGGAGCCTCCCCTTCAGTTGCATGTTGAAGCTGTATAGCCAGTACATTCATGTTAGATGAGACTAAATCTGGACCAGAGGGAGGGAAGTTATCGTACACCAAATTTTCAGTAGCAGGAAGTACCCTCTCAGTCCTTCCACCCTCACCTGGTAGCATTTTCCTCCTGTTCTGTTCTTGGTGAGTGAACTTCTTGGTTTAATGTACCTTGTAGATTTTTTTTGTATGTGTTATATAATCAAACCTCTTATCTCCTTGTTCCTTCTATAAGAGACGGTGTGTGACCTCTTATGTAACTTGGGCTTTGTGTAGAAAATCCCTTTGTTGGTAAGAAAGACTGGAAGTATGCATGTGGAAGTAGAAGCGAGTGGGGAGTTAGAGGTTCTGTTAACAGGTCACTTGTATGACTTTTTAAAAGATGCATGTAATTGGCATCTCAGATTCTCCTCCTGTGAAGTAGAGACATCATACTCTCCATGATTGGTATTTTGTGGATCAAATAAGATAAGTTAATGTAAAACCATTTTAAGCTTCTTGGTGATACACACCTATAGTAGTTATGAGCAGAAATGTTGTCCACTATTGTTGTATTCATGCATTGCCTTTAATCTGGGTGACGAGACATTTAAATGTTCTCAGTAGTGAAATGTTGGTTTTTTATATTCACGAATATTTGGAAGTTTACTCTTCCTCTATAAATTTGGATATGAGGCATTTCTGAGTGTTTCTACCACTCTTTCTGCATTAGAGAGAGGTTCCTGATAATCATTCGCTCACCAATGGTAACATTCATGAATACGACATCTTTATTTGTGTCTCACCTCATAGAAAGAATTTTGCAGCCTTTACATCTACCAGACTACAGATAAATATTCCAGGCTTTACATGATTTTTTTCTCCATCTGTCTGTCTCTTTCCTGTCTCTAATTTTGTTGGTGCATCAGGACTACTGAACAAGTGAAATTTCTCTGTTTTCTGTTGTAAGTACCCCGGCCGTTTCTGTTCGTCCCTGGGACCTTTGGCACGTCCTCTCCCCCAGACCATCTCTCCATAGCATGTTGGCTTCTATATCTGAGTTTGACCTTCTGATGATTTTTTTTTTTTTTTTTTTTTGCATTTCATCTGCCACTTCATGAGTCAGCTTAGCCTTGCAATCGTCTGTACCTAACGGAGTGGAGACCAACCTTCCACCTTAGGTGCGAGAGCTTGCGCTCCCCAGCTCGGCACGCCTCACGTGGCGCTTTGATAATGCGTGCTGGCTTGGCCCCCACATCATCCCAACAGTGATTGGAGGGACTGACTGCTCTGCGGTTGTTGGAAATAACGGACTTCTTTGATAGGATAAGGTTGCTGGCTTGGAGCCGGGGATACATTTCAGAAGCAACTCAAATTTGGTGGTTTGGTGGCAGGGGGTGGCGTTTAGTAAGACTATTAGGAAAGAAAACCAGAAACTAGACGTAGTCGTGCACATTCTGGGAACTTTATATGCTCGTCTTGCCCCCCACACCCAGCCCCGTCCCCCCTGCAGAAGAAGAAAAAGTTGTAAATGTATTTATTTTGTCAGAGTGGCGTTTTTACTGGAAATTTTAAGTGCGTTAAAACAGAACAGCATCTGAACCAATCCTCGGATCATAAATTATGTGCTAGTTAAAAAATAACAGGTGGTTTGAGTTTTCCCCAGTTCCAGTCTTGGCACAAATACTTGACATTTGCTTCCATCTTACTGCTTCATAGGAATGGTAACAATTTACGCAAATAGTTTTATTTTTGTACTTTCTGTTGACCACAGTTCTTCTCTGTCAGCACACAGGTCTGGAACTGTCCTATCAGACTTATGTGGCTTCTAGTGCAATAAAGAACTTTTTTAAAGAATCTGGTCCGGCGTGGTAATTTTTCTAATGAATGTCAAAGCCAAGTGAGTTGGGATCAGATGAACCGAATGTCTCTAGGTGCTAAGGCTACCTCTGAAAGGCTTGGTGGCATGTAATCAGAACCCGTAGGGGTCAGAGTACTGGTGTGTAACATCCCACAGAAGCATATGAGGAGGTCTTTTCAGAGAGTGAGCTGAGCTACACTTCATTGCTTGCCTTGTCTCTTGGGAGAAGATTCAGAGACATAAAAGGTGTCCCCCTCTCAAATGTGTAGATGTAGAACTTGTGTGGTGCTGTATGCTTTCGCTTCTCTCTGCACACATTGCTGTCTCTGCGCCATCTCATAGCTTGGAAATTGCCAATGTGATTCCAAAATGGCCTGTTTTTGTTTTTTGTTTTTGTTTTTCCTTTCCAGGAGTGGCTGTAAGGTGAAGAAATATGAAACACAGTCTCTTGCTTTGGACGGGTGTTCTCAGGTGAGTGCATGCCTATCATCAGGATGTCTCTTAGATCAGTGGCCCCAAAGTGGTGTTTGTATCCTCCTGGGGGAGCGAGGGGTAGATTAACGAAGAGTTTGCAGTGGGTGTCTGAGTATCTAGTTTTGAGGAAACCAATTTCCAGATCCTTAACTTCCCACAGTGACCTGAGAAGGCTCCTGAGAACATAGGAACCCTTCATACTATCCTTTTCCCACTTCTTTTGAGTAAAGTTTTCTTTCATTCTAAATCTTACTAAGGTGCATTTGATGTCTGGGACATCAAACAAAGGGCAGATTTGAAATATTGGTGTATATTTTAAGAAAGTGAAGGACTTTAATAACTTTTTTTAAAAGTCAAATGGTTTTCTAATTCATTGCTTCCAATGAGGTAGGAGAACCTGAGATGTCACCTGATTATTGAAAATTACCTTTGACACAATGTTATATGTCACTTATATCTCAATTTAAAAAATAATTTTTGATTATAGATTTGCTTGGGTATGTAACTTGGAAAGAGTTTCAAAGAATTGAAAGATATTTCTATTACAAAACTTTTTTCTGTTTCACTTATTTATATAAGTAGGCTTAAATATATAAGACTCTTTACTGATTTATAATTTAAAAAATGAAAAACAGGAATAAAATTCATGCAGACCCTTATTTCCTTCTAGCAATAAATATTTGTCCATGACCATATGAATTGAGAAACACAGAAAATCAAGCACGCAGACCCATCTGATTGGGATAAGATCCTTTTTAAACTATTTTAGCATAACCATGATTACAGAAACGCATTCACTGGTTAACAGAATGCATTTTAAGTTTAACTAACTTTACACAGTTTGGACCAAAAACTTGGGTACATGGCTTAAGATTAAAAACAAACAAAAAATGATTTGTCCTCTGATTTATTTTTTCATCTATTACAAGTGTGTAATTATCCACTTTCAAATGCTGCTAAAGTGGCAACAAGAACTGTGAGAAATTTACCTTTGATTTGATTCAGAAAAATTGCACGTATCACACTGCAAAAGTTTTAAATAATTGATTCAACAAAATGTAATCGATACAAAAGTAGAAACTTTTGTATTTGATAGTACTTATCAAAAGTTGTGATATTTTTAGGATAAATTGTGCATTAGTTAATTATAATGATTAGCTCTTCAGAAGCAAAAATGTTAATACTTAAAGACTTATAGAATTTTTTTTTTAATTTTTATCTTTTTTAACTGAGAAAGATGGTAGGGAGAACTTTAAAAGACTTTCAAGCATATAAATGCTTTTTTAAAGGATGATTTCTTGGAGGAAGTAGAGTGGAAGTACAAATTCAGAGGGGAAAGGGTATGATGCAAATTCTGACTATTAAAGCTATTGAGCGTGTTCGTGCTTGATTTTAAATAGACGATAGAGTATCATCAAATCACTCTGGTAACTAGATTGAATTAGGCAAGGCCAGTGTTTAAAGTGTACCAGATAATTGTATCCTTTGCAGTTTTTTATATTTATGCTGAGATGTTTTTGGATGTCATCTGAAAATACAGTGGGGGTACCTAGGTTTTCCAAAACAATTCAAGGTGTATATGAGTAAAATATTTGAAAACCGTTGCCTTGGACCACTTCAGCTTCTTGCTTGTAAGTCTGGGTGGGCTAAAGGTTAATTTTTCAAACCTCAGATGTGAAGGTAGCTTCTAGGAAACATAGCATTCCATGATTAAGAGACCCCAGCTTCCTCTTTGATTGGTACCAAATCTGTGGTTGAGTCTTGTCAGACATCCGTGTGGAATGGTCTGTCCTGCCCCATTCCTGAGACATCACCATCCCCACTGTTGGTCTTCCTAAACGGTAGCATCTGATGTGTTGCATTTCCCAGGATGAAGGAGCAGTGATCTCCCAGATTTCAGACATTTCTAATAGGGATGGCCATGCTACTGACGAGGAGAAACTGGCGTCCACTTCATCTGGTCAGAAATCAACTGGGGCCGAGGTGAAAGGTGAGCCAGAGGAAGACCTGGAGTACTTTGAATGTTCCAATGTTCCCGTGTCTGCCATAAATCATGCGTTTTCATCCTCAGAAGCAGGTATGGAAGTATATGTTCATCTTTATAATGTACTTAAGCCTAGAAATGCCTGAAAGCCAATGCAGGAGGCACTTTAAAGAGATTAGAGAATTGGGTCACTTGGAGGATAGATGTAGGATGCTGGTCTATGCTTTATTTCTTTACCTAGACGAGGGGCACAGAAGGGAGTCTTATCAAAGAACCAGAGACATAGGGATGAGTGTGGCACAAGGCACAGGAAACACCGACATATGAGACGACTTGAATTTTGTAATAATTTCTTTTAATGTGGTCACATCTCAAAATACAGTGGCCTGTAGCCATGTTGTGATTGTTCAACTTACAGAAATAATAATATTTAACATGTATAATGGCTTACCACGTGCAGGAATAGTTCTACATGCTTTACATGTATTAGCTGATTAGTCCTTGGTAGGTGTTATTTTTTTACCCCATTTTTCAGAGAAGGGAGGTGAGACATAGAAGTTAAGTAGGTCAGCCAAGGTCACTTGAGTAGCAAATGGTAGAGAAGTAGGATTCGAAGACTATACTTTCAGGGATCATTTCTATAGTTCGTTACGAGAAGTAGGATTCGAACCTAGGCCATCTGGTTTCATGGTCTTTTGGCCACAGTGCTGATGTGGGAAGAGATTGCTTTCATTACTAGAATATTACACATTTTCCTGTTCAGGGATGTAGTAGATTGAAATTGACCAATATCCTAAAAAATCTTTAATGTTCTGATAAGAACTAACTAGACTAACCTATGCTGAAGCTTCTTACTGTTGAACTCATTAGAACATTCTAGAGCTGAGGTCCCTTTCCAGGCCCCAAGTTACATCTGTGGCCTTCAACCTGACTTGTGAAATGTTAAGAGCCATGTCCCTGACTACCTTAAACATTATTATTAACATCTCAGATTTTCAGCAATGTAATTTGATGTGGGGACTTTTATACTTAGAACTTTAAAAATCACAATCAAACCAGGGAAGTAGATGACTTTGGGAGAGTTACTCCCTCGGCCTCTCCCTGCTGCCCAGGTTGCAGCTTCCCATCTGTGAAGTATACATGCCAGGCACTGTTCCAGCTTTCTTCCCAGGCCGCTTTCCCATCTGCACCCCTCTACCCAAGTTTTGTAGAATAACCTTGAGTACTCTTGTACCTACGTTTATTTCTTACATTTGAAATACCTTTCTTTGCCATCTCCTATAAACATTCTGCCCAATTCTTTCTGGTTTCTCTCCAAACTGTTTCTTGGTTTCCACCACGCTTTATGTTCCCACCACATTTCTTCTTACCGTTTCTATTCCCCATATATTTATTATAAAAGTTGTCTTTGATGAACTGGCTGAGGTTAAGGACTATGAGTGATTCCTCTTTGAACTTCCTTCAGTAGAGGAGCATGTAGATATTTGAATTATATTCTTCCTCACTAGAAGGAAATTCCTTCCAACAGAAATTTCTAGAGCAGGGGTTCTGTTAACTATAGTGCTATCCTCAGAGATAGTGAATAGCTCGTGCTACCGTGTATGTAACTGATCAGCCATGTCCTGGGAGCAGGCAGAGACTGTGGTCATGCAGGGGGGTGGTAGATATGTGGAGGTGGGAAAGGAATACGGGCTGTCAGGTGACTCAGGCAGAGTCTGTTTCCTGGGAAGAGTCACCTTTGCTCTAGGTCTTGATAGAGACATACACAGATGTGCTCCAGGGAACAAGAATCTCTCCCAGGGATGGGAAGGAACCTGTCATGTTGGTGAGTGCCCAGTAGTTCTCTGTGACTCTAGGACAAGTGGGAAAACGAGGTTGTACTGGGGAATCTGGACCCGATCCTACAGGTTTAGGGGAGCCATTGAAGGTTTGTAAGCAGAATAGTGATGGTCACATTTGTGTGTTCAACAATCCACTATGAATAGACAGTACACTTAGATAGTAATTTGTTGTGGCTACATGGAAGATGGTAGCTTGAAAATTGTGTGCCCTTTCATATTTAACATTTTTTCTTCAATGAGTACACATTCCTTTAATTAGAAAAGGCATAGTATTTTTTATTTTAATGTTGCCTTTGGTGGTGGTAGAGTGGAAGGTAGACTGGAGACAAGTTTGAAGGGTGTGGGGAGGAGAATGAATTTATATTTTCAGGCATTGAAATTTAGAGTTTATTGTTTTGTCTGCTACATTAATTAGTCTGAGGATACCCTCCTGGGCTGGAATTTAAATTGATTCAGACTTGGTAAGAAAATAGCATTCTTGTCGCTTCCTCTTTCTGAAATAGTCCCTTGGTTGGTACAACTTACAGAACTTTTCATGGACACAAGGTGGCAGCCTTGCTATTCTTTCCACCTGAAGATGGCGATCCTGTGTATGGCTGGCTAACCCCACACTTCCCTTCTGAATATTTTAGACGTTTAACACAGACTACACAGCCGTCAACCAAATGCCAGTGCTCCCTTGAAAATCTTGAAATGCTGTTCATGTGTTCATAGATGTCAGTCTGGGCCTGCACTGAGGTTTTCAGAGTCTTTCACTAGGAAAGAAAGGAACGGACTTCTTGGGATAACTATAAAAATGACTCTCTGTGTTTTAGGCATAGAGAAAGAGACGTGCCAGAAGATGGAGAAAGATGGATCTACCATGACTGTAAGTTCCTACATTTGTAGGGGGTAGGGGGTGTAGAGGAGGTGCAGCTCAATCTTTTTTTTTTTTTTCTCAGTATTTTTTATTTATTTATTCATTCATTCATTCATTTATTTATTTTGAGAGAGAGCACAAGTGGGAGGAGGGGCAGAAAGGGAGGGAAACACAGAATCCGAAGCAGGCTCCAGGCTCTGAACTGTCAGCACAGAGCCTGACAAGAGGCTCAGACTCATGAACTGTGAGATCATGACCTGAGCTGAAGTCAGACGCTAAACTGAGCTACCCAGGCACGCCTTAGTATTTATTTTAAAGCCCGCGTTAATTCATTAAATAAACTGTAGTCATTGTTTGGTGCTGGGGATGAAATGTAAATACAAGTTTCTTCACTTGAGCTCATAGCCTATCCTGAGATCTCCTATCCAGTGGCCACTGAGCGCCTGACCTGTAGCCAGTCTGAACTGAGATGTCTTGTTAAGTATAAAATGCAACTAGTCTTTGAAGACTTAGTACAAAAAAAAGAAAAGAAAAGAAAAAAATGTTTCAAACTTTTATATTGATTACATATTGAGATGATCATATCTTAGATATATGATATATATCTAACTATAGTTAGATATCTAACTATATATAGAGATAGATATATAGATATCTATATATCTATAGTTAGATAACTATATCTATATAGATATCTATATAGATATATAACTATATCTATATCTATAGATAACTATATCTAACTATAGATAACTATATCTATCTATGGATATAGATATATATCTATATCCATAGATAGATATCCATAGTTAGATATCTAACTATATATAGAGATAGATATATATATCTATCCATAGATAGATATCCATAGTTAGATATCTAACTATATATAGAGATAGATATATATATCTATCCAGAGATAGATATAGTTAGATATCTAACTATATATAGAGATAGATATAGATATATATCTATATCCATAGATAGATATAGTTAGATATCTAACTATATATAGAGATAGATATAGATATATAGTTAGATATATATCTATAGTTAGATATATATCATATATCTAAGATATGATCATCTCAATATGTATATAGATAGATATAGATGTATTGTTAGATATATATCTAAATATAGTTAACTATATTATTAAAATTAATTTCACTTATATCTTTTTACTTTTTAAATGGCTAGTGAAAATTTTTAAATTATGTATGCCTTGCATTGTGTTTTTTTTTTTTTTTAAACAGTACTGGTAGTAGATACAAAATGGAAACTAATGCTATATGAATGTTGTAATAGAATGTGTTCCAGGGCCTATGGGAGCCAGGGCTGACTGCCTGTGTAGCCAGTATCTGGGAGGCTGAATTTGAGCTCATTAAAAGAAAATTATTTAAAACTTTATAGACTTACAGAAACAGTACAAAGAATTCCTGTAAATCTTTCTTTCACTCATACTCTTTGAATTTTAATATTTTATTTAAAAAAAAATATTTTGAGAGGAGAGAGAGAGAGAGAGAGAGAGAGAATATCCCAAGCAGGCTCCGCACTGTAAGCATACATGGGGCTCAACATGACCTAAGCCAAAATCAAGAGTCAGATGCTTAACCAACTGAGCCACCCAGATGCCCCTGAATGTTAACATTTTATATAATCACGTACAGTTAACAAAATCAATTAACACTGGTACAGTATTATTTTCTAACCTATAAACCATATTCAAATTTTGTCATTTGTCTCAGTAATGTCCTCTTTCTGGTGCAGAGTCCAACTCAGGATTGCATGTTGCATTTAGTTCTCAGGTTCTTAGTCTCCTATCATCTGTGATAGTTCTTTTTTTTTTTTAATAACTTTTCATTTTTATTGGTATTAACTCAGTTTTCCCCCCACCTCCTCATTGAACCCTCCTTCATTGTTTCATTTGTAAAATCTGTGATAGTTCTTTAGTCTCTCTATCTTTCCTGACCTTGACACTTTTGAAGAATACAGGTCAGTTTTGTAGGATATCTTTCAATTTGGGTTTGTCCAGTGTTTCTTTGTGATTAAATGCAGTTTGTGCATTTTGGGTATGAATCCATCAGAAGTGACATTGTGGATCTCAGTGTGTCCCATTATTGGTGGAATTAACTTTGATCACATGGTTAAGGTGGTGTTGTCTGAGGTTCCTCCATTTGAAAACTTAGTTGTAAATAAAGAATAGGGTTTGCAAGACCGGTAAGGTAGTGAAGGGCTTTCTGGGCAGCAGAGTTGCCCTGCACAAAGGCAGGAAGTGAGAAGCATGGCCTTTATAAGCAAGTGGAATTGTTAGTAATCTCACGTGATCACAGGGTACTCTACATAGGTAGGTGAGGGCCAGATCATCAGGGGCCATAGACATGGTGCCAGGAGTCTTAGAATTCATGGTAGAAGCAGTTGGGGACTATTGTGGGGTTGTAAGTAAGGAGTATCATAATCAGTAATAGTTCAAAGGATGGGCTGGAGGCTGAGAGATTTATCAGGTAGAACCATGACTGCTTGGTGAGACGACTTGGGAGATGTGCATTGCAGCTGGGGTGGAGGTGGTGGCAAGGGAAGGTTGGCAAAAGCCACCCAGGGTTTCTTCCTTTAACGTCCTAGTGGTCAGTGTTACTGATAACCCACCCCACAAACCTAAGATAACCTTGGACTCCTCCTTCCCTCTTATTTCCACAAGCAAGATCTGTGGTTTCTATGTCCAGAAACCATATATTGCAAATTCATACTTTTCTCCAGCCCATGGCCACCACCAGTCTTTTTAAATATGATGGTAAGGGACACCTGGGTGGTTCAGTCAATTGAATGTCTGACTCTTGTTTTTGGCTCAGGTCATGATCCCATGGTTGCGAGATCGAGCAGCATTTTGGGCTACATACTGAACATAGAGCCTGCTTAAGATTCTCTCTCTCCCCAGCCCCCCGCCTCTCTCCCCTGCTCACGCGCTCTCTTTGTCTAAAATAAAAGTAAAAAAAAAAATAATGAAATATAAATGAAGGGAGGGAGGGAAGGAAGGAAGGAGTAATTTCCTAACCAATCCCCCTGTTCCCAGGCTTATTCTCTTATCCTTTTACGTAAGCCAAGGTGATGTTTTAAACACAAAACTGATCTTGTTACTTTTTGCTTAAACCTCCTGGTTGGCTTCCCTTGTCTTTAGAGTAAGTTCAGACGCTTCCTATGGCCAATGTGGCTTTCTGCAGTGGGACTCTGCCTTTGTCTCCAGCATCTGCTGTCTCCTCTCTCCCTCGCACATCTGACTCTTGCCTTAATTTATGGAATTTCTTTTAGTTCTGTGAAGCTACTCCTTGGAGTCACTTCTTGTTTTCCCTTCTTTCCTTCTAACACTTTAAGCTTGGTGCAGGTAGATGACTGTTTGCTGCTACCTTAGCACCTACCACAATAAATACTGCTGAACACAGGAATCAGTAAATTAAGAATACAGTTGGCATCTGCCTGGCTCAGTTGGTGGAGCACGTGACTTGTGTTCTTGGGGTTGTAAGTTTAAGTCCCATGTTGGGTGTAGAGATTACTTAAAAAATAAGTCTTTAAAAAAAAAAAGAATACAGAAAGAAAAGCAGAATTGTAGGAATTAATTTTTAGATCTGTGGCTCTGAGACATCTGTGGGACCTTCTAAGTCCATTATTTCCAGGAGACAGTTCTAATAAGTACATAGCATGAGTTCAAGAAAAGCCTGGGTTGGATTTAATAGATTTGAAGGCCTTTGGGACACAGGATAATTGAAAAAAAATTTTTTTTTGCATCTTGACTAACATATATATATAGAGATAACACATCACAACATATGCATTTGTATATTTATAAAAAAAAAATTGTACAAAGGGCACCTGGATGGCTCAGTTGGTTAAGCATTGGACTTAGGCTCAGATCTTGATCTCACGGTTTATGAGTTTGAGCCCCACATCAGGCTGTCTGCTGTCAGCACAGAGCCTGCTTTGGATCCTCTGCCTCCCCACCCCCCCCCCCCCACTTCTGTCCCTCTCCTGCTCGTGTGCTCGCGCTCTCTCTCTCTCTCTCAAAAATAAGTAAACCTTAAAAAAAAATAAAAAAGGAAATTTAGAAAAAAAAGTTGCACAAAATTATATCTGTCAGGGGCACCTGGGTGGCATAGTTGGTTCACATCTGACTCTTGATTTTAGCTCAGGTCATGATCCCAGGGTCGTGGGCTCAAGCCCTGGTATTGGGCTCCGTGCTGAGCGTGGAGCCTGCTTGGGATTCTGTCTCCCTCTTCCCCTCTCCCCTGCTTGCACGTGCTCTCTCTCAAATTAAAGCAAACAGACAAACCAGTATCTACCTTCCTTTGTGTGATTTACTCTGATATTCTATTTCATTTTTTAATGCAGACTGTGTGTCCCAGTAAATTGTTTTCAGGACTCACTATTAGGCCATGACCCACGGTGTTCCCTACAGGACACAGTGAGCAGTAGACGTGAAGGGACATGGGTGGAGGAGGAGCCTGTGGAAGTGTGAGCAGAAGGAGGATGTGCACATAGGGTCTCAGGAGCGTTGTCCTCTCACAAGGGCTTCACGCATTAGTGACATATGTTTCTGGGTAAAATCACTGTTTTGGGAGCCGGGCCACCTGATTGCAGCACAGCCACTCTTGGGCTTTGGCCTGTCTTTCCTCATCTCTGAGAGGGAGGGGTGCCTGCCGTCCACACCCACGAGAGGGTGAAACTACACGCTCCAGCAGAACAGCCTGTGTGTGCACTTGGGGAAGCCAGTTCCTTTTGAAGTTTTCCAAGTACTGCGGGAGCGCTTCCTTGTATTTTCAGTGTGTGATAATAACAAGGAGATGATTGAAGAAGGTTGTGTCAAGGGGACCAAGCATTGCTCTGCACGGCTGCAGATCTCTGTGGCTTACCCGGTTTTTGAAACAGACTGGTTCAACTACAGACTGGTTCCACTTCCGGATTCCCAACTTCTTCATCCATAGAACAAGAGCACCTGTCTGACTGGTCCGAGTGGTTGTGAGGATGCGGGAATTGGTAGCGTAAAAGATGGAAGCTGCAAAGAGCTAGACCTCTATGAGATGAGGCAGTGCTGATAGGAAAAGGGCGGGAAGGTGAGCGAGAAAGAAAAATGGGGAACGCTTGCCTTTGGAGCCAGCTGCTGAACATATCCTATGTTGCCATCTTTTAAAAAGTAACCCCAGTTGAACTTCCTGAAATTGGTGAATTTCTACTTCCTAGAATGTGGGATAGGTATTGCATGAAGCAATTACCATATTCAGGACGCTCAGTGAAAGAGTCTGGTTAGCCTAGCATTCATTGTTTTACACCTCTCTGGGCTGCTTGGAAGTGAATTCCTTTGCGGTCTCATTGCCAGTGGTTGGTGGCGGCCAGGGCAAAATACCTAAGGCCAGAGGACAGTCAGTGATGGGTAGCCAGTCTCATCTTGTTTATCAGCTATTGGTCTGCAGCATTTTTCAAGTAGGAGTCAATTTATTTTATTGATTTTTTTATTTTTATTTTTTAGGACATCTTAAACTTCTTACAAGTTAAGTTCATTTGGTTTTTCAGGCATGTCTCTGTTAGAGAGAAGTACCTGGGGTGGTACTAGTCCAGTGAGTTCAAGGGCAAAAGATGGGATGAACTCAGCATGCTGTGAGAGATTAATGATGCTAATTCTCCCACTGCAAGGAGCTGGGCAAAGAGGTTTCCATTGTGGCATCCTGCTCACTGCAAATCCTGCAACCAGGACTGTGTTGGGCTCCACTATCTACAGACATGCGTTTTTTGGCCCTCAACTGTAAACGTTTTTTTGGGGACAGGGAAGAGGATTAGGGGACATGAAAAGGGACCCTTTTCGAAGGCCACGATTGATCAACTGGGTTGGCATCTTTGTTAAACGTGTTAGATTGCCCAGGCTAGGAAGGGATCCGGCGCAGTTTTTTGAGATGGTAGATTCTGTAGGCTTTCTGTGCTGTTTGATAAGCAATATGAAGGACTGAACAGTGTGAAAAACTGAATCCTAGGGTTCTTGAAAAGGCGGCTAAAATAGGCCATGGCCATAAATTCCTAAGAGCTGTTGCAGTTTGAGCCGTGAGGCGAGAGGCATGTGGCCTGGTGGAGGGGAGTGGCCAGGGGAGGCAGGGCTGCAGGCTGCAGAGCCCAGTCATCTGGATATTTCTGCCACCATCTGAGTTCTGTCTCCCACCTCCAACAGAGTGCTGCCTCTTCCAGACACATTAAGTTGTTGAGCAAGTAGGCAGACAACTCATTCATCCCCTCACAAATGATGGAGATGCTGAACTGGAGAATAGACATTGATATTTTCCTTACTAGGAAAATTCTTTTGGCTTATTTCCCAAATTCTTGCTAACTTGAGGGTCATTGGAAGCACAGGGGAGCTGTTTTTTAGAATTAGCTTGGGGATCCTGGCTTCAAATAATAAAAACACAAAAGACTGATTTTAAAGCGCATTAATTTAGAATCAGATCTAACAACAAAGTGAACCAAATGTGTCAACTTGACCCTAGGGTGTTATCTCCCTGTAGGCAAGTTACATGGGAAGCAAGATTATGAGAAAGTTTCTTGAGAAGTATGGCACAGGAAGTCAGTGTAATGACTCAGATGTCGAGAGGTTTATTCATTATCCACAAGAAGCACTTCTTATCATTTCTGGCTCTGGAATCATGGGGCGGCTTTGCTGGGTGCCTCTGACCTCTCACAGGCTGCGATCAAGGTATTAACCAGAGCTGTGGTCACCTCTAGGCTCAATCAGGGGTAGATGCATTTCCAAGCTCATTCACGTGGCTGTTGGCACGTCTCAGGTCCTTACTAGCTGTTGGCAGAGACATTGATTCCTTGCCACATGGGCCTCTCCATAGAGAGTTTCTCACAATGCAGAAGCCAGTCTTTTTGTAAACTAATATCAAAAGTGACATCCCATGACTTTTACCATAGTCTCTTTAGAAGTAAGTCACCAGGACCAGCCTGCTCCCGAGGGGAGGAGATTACACGAGAGGATTAGTACCAGCAGGGTGGGGGTCATTGCAGGCCATGTTTGAGACTGCTCACCACAAGTGGCTTCTGGCTCTAGTGATAGATCTACCCCAAGATAGTGTTTCTGGGGGGGACCTCAGACTCCTGTCAGCATGGTGGGTACCTTCCCCCAAATGCTGCTTGAAATGGGCACTGCCAGCTTGTGGCTTTTGCATTTCCCTTTTCTGTGGCCTAAACCAGGGCTTTCTGTATCAGGGCCCTTCTATGTGAAGCTAAATGCAAAAATTGTGGGGGGGGGGGGGGACGGGGGGGGGCATTTTTTAGGGAAAGACCGAGTTGTAATGACCATGAAAAGTTTAAAAACCACTGATCTCTGACTTGGGACTTTTCTGTTCAGTCTTGGTTCAAACAAGATACCAGAGAACTGATTGATTATCATCACTAACTGATGGATTGGTTATACAGATACTTAAGATTGTTAAGATTATTGCCAGATCACTTGGGCTGGCATTTTGGATGTTATTAGACTGACTTTTTCCCTATTTACGTAAAAAAGTTTACTTACATACCGTGGGCGGAAATAGCCCCCAAAATGCCTTTTAGGAAGGAGAATAGGATGAAGTCCATGTTCTTGTGAAAAAATACTAACCACCGTGGCTTTCTGGAACCTGAGTTTATGATAAAAGCTTAAGTTCTGTCACATCAGAAGGGAACTGAAAACTTAGCAGCAACAAGGAAGCAAAAAACTGAGAGTACAGGCACAGACCTTGACTTTACACGTGGCCACTTTGTAGAGGGAGGGCCCATTAGTGCTGTAACCTGACACACTGCCAGGGCAGGGACACGCCACAACAGAGCAGCTGAAGTTCCTGATGACCCTGACTCATTCTGGGGCGGGGGGAGGGGAGTCAGCCGTGTGTTTGCCATTTCTGCTTCCTTAAGCTTGAAAGTTAGTAGTCCATTTTGGAAACATTTCCAACCAAAGTGGCTAAAGTTGTACACAAAGTATCACTGTGTTAAAAAGTTGACACCTTTTTTGGGAAAAGTTACATGGAACACATTTTCCCTGGAAACCAGAAACCCCCTGAAAAATGAGACATTTTACACTTTATATAGACAGGTTTCTCTTTGGTGCATGTGATCTTTGGTGACTGGTCACTGTGATAATCAGATTTTATCTTTTTTGGATAAGAAGAAAACTTCACTAGGCTCTCTGTTAAATGGAAGCCAACCTCCCCACCCCATATTCAGTTTTTTCTGTTTTTTTATTTTTTTAAACATTTATTTATTTTTGAGAGAGAGAGAGAAACACAGAATCCGAAGCAGGCTCTAGGCTCTGAGCGGTCAGCACAGAGCCTGACGTGGGGCTCGAACTCATGGATCGTGGGATCATGACCTGAGCCGAAGTCGCACACTTAACCAACTAAGCCACCCAAACGCCCCAGTTTTTCCTTTAAATAACTACTTTAACTAGATTTTTTTTTTTTTTTTAGTTTCCTGCTGTGTTTTTTTTTTTTTTTCTTCAAACGTGTTTTTAAAGATTGTAATCAATGTAGCAATGAGGACGCTATTGAAGGACGCTATTTGGGGTTAAGAAGCTGAAGCCCGAACATATTAAATGTAACTTCTTCCTCCCCTCAGGGACTGTTGGAGTCATCTGTGGAGAAGGCCCCCGTGTCTGTGGCCTGTGGAGGGGAGAGCCCCTTGGATGGCATCTGCCTCAGCGAATCCGATAAGACAGCTGTGCTCACCCTCATAAGAGAAGAGGTAAAGGCCCTCATGTTCTGTCCACTTATCACTCCCATGTCTTTGTCAAGCCCATGTGCCAGCAGGTAGATTCCATCTCTGTTTGGCTTGAGTTATCCCCTCCTGGAAGTTCCTATTTCCTGCAGCTTGTTGAGCTCATATAAAGGGCTCCCTGTAAACTCTGCATTGGTGCTAGAGTCCCGACATTCTGGTGTCCTGGGGACAAAGCCGACAACACTTCTTTATCTTTCAGCCTTGAAGTTTTTTAAATATCAAATTCTGCCGACTCTACCCACATATATAACTAAATCAGTGCCTTCCTTTGACAGATATGATATGTTCATGCTTAAAAATTTCTTAAATTTGCAATAATATAAGATGTCTCTTACTTTCATCCATTCTTTAAACAGTTCAATTCTTTAACTAAACAACTTCAATTCTGTGTTCAAAATAGATTACTGCTAGGTCTTTCCTGGATGATCTGAAAAAATATGAAAGACGCTGTTGCCCAGTTACCACTCTCTCCCATTATATTTCTAAGCTGTATTTTGTATGTTTGGTTTGTGCATCTCTTGTTGATTCCACCTTTTTTTTTTTTTTAAAGAAGGGAATTCCCTTGCTGTAGCAATTTTATTTTCATAATATAATAGGAATAGTTAAGAGCCTCTGATATCAAGGCCTTTTAAAGCTTCAAAAAATAGCATTAAGTTGATAATGGGGGATGTCAGCTGGCCCTGTTGTCAGAACTCGGGAGCAGTGGTGAGGAGGCCTACCAAAATCTTGTCAATGAGAAAAATGACCCTAACTTCCTCCTGAGAGCGAAACTGTGAGGTGATGCCCTAATGGAGCAGAACAGGCATGTGCCTCGTCACCTCAGGCAGATGGGCTGGCTGCTAGCTTCTTGAGACCCTGACTAAAGGCACAAAATAAAGAATGTACCAAATAGAAAGAGAGAAGCATAGAGACGTAGAATAAAAGGAGGGCAGTGATGCCCTTCTAAGCTGTGCCTAGGCACACAGAGTTTGAGGTAATGAGTTTAGAGTATTTCTTCCCAGTTAGCAGGGGCACCCCAAATAGGAATATGGGTTCTGGTCTGACAAGCAAGATCCTGCCTATGGTGAGATGGGTGCATCTGGCTAAAGGATTTGAACTTCTGAGCCCCTAGTTGTGACTTCATTCTTATCAAGCAGAGATCTCTAAGGAAGAGAATGTGCTGGTCATGCTAATGCTCTGATTTTTCTTATCCTAAGTAAAATCAGTATTTTGGTTAAGGCGCATCTCTGCCAGGCAGATAGCTCTTCTTTTGGTGTCCTGTCCCAGTCACGGTTCTGGGCATGCAGAGCTGAGAGCAGACCCTGGACCCTGGCAGAATTCACAGAGATTGTGATTATCACTTGGAATCTTCCCTGGGGGATGTTCTGTTCACCCCTACCTTGGTGGCTACATTTCTGCCATCCTGTGTGGCAGAGAGAACATTTTTCCAGATGCTTGTGAGCATTATACACAGACGTTGAGACTTTATATTCCTCATGGAGCTCAAATGTCTCAGGATGCACCTGGTTGCGTGTCGTTTTCAGTTTCCAATCTTAAATTCAAACTGTAATAGATTCAGTAAAACCAAGCTCTATCTCTATTACAATTTAGATAATCACTAAGGAAATCGAAGCAAATGAATGGAAGAAAAAATACGAAGAAACCCGACAAGAAGTGTTGGAGATGAGGTTAGACTGGAGGTTTGGGGGAGGGATTGGATACCTTTATGCATTATTAGATTTCATATAAATGAAGTGATGAAAGTATTTGCTTACCACAGAACCTGGTGTTGAGAACTTGAGGGCATTGATATTTGCACTTTAATTTGTGACTGTGACAGCATCTTTTTATGAGGATTGCTGACCAGTTATTCACATACGGTAGCTTCTTGTGGGATGTTGAGAACATTACATGTAAGCAGAACCCACATGATTCTTGTCTTTTGAAAAGACATCAATTTGTGCAAAGATATCCATTTGAACTGAAGAATAAGATTTATCGACATACTCGATTCTGGAGGCATTATAATCTATAATACTTTTCTCAAATTAATTATGCATGATGGCTTCAACTTTCATCACCATCAAATAGATTATAAAAAGCATGTTAACCGGAAACAAAATTGATTGACCTTAAATTGAAATCTTTTTTATTTTTGCTGCTCATTCTCTAGAATGGAGAGTTAGAGGCTGTGAAATAACTGAAGATAGGATCAAAGAAGAAGAAAAAAGCATAGTTTCTACATTTGTGTAGTCAGCACTTGAATGATTAAGACATATTTTAAATATGCCCGCTCTAACTTGTAGCTCTTGTATTACTTGTGTTTTGAGCATTTCCTGGGTGTGAGGTCCCATGCCAGGTGTGGCGGAGAGGAAGGGACAGCCCCTGCCCTTAGAGAGCTTACGGTAGCCATCATAAAGGACTTGGATGCAGGGTCACAGTGATGGGCACCACCAGTGACAGTAGGGAGGCACACAGGGAAGAGCGCCAGTCCCTGGACAGGGTCGGCAGGGTCAGGGAAACTTTATGGCACTTCACTGAAAAGAAAGGTTAACACGACAGGGTGATCTTTAAAGTCTTTGAATAACTGAAATGCTTTTGGAACTAAGACCGTAAAATAAAACTTGTGACTGAATTAGAGGGGGCAGGCTGCCCAAAAGGGTAGATTTGTTCATTTGAACATCGTTCAAGTACTTATTTGTTGAAATGTTCATTTGTTAATGTGTTTAATTGTTTGGGGCAGCATTTCAGGAACGTCTATTGAAAAATCTCTTCTGATAATTTTTTTTTTTTTTAAGGAAAATTGTGGCTGAATATGAAAAGACCATTGCTCAAATGATTGGTAAGGACTTTTTTTATGTGTGTGTGTGGTGTGAGCCATAGGTTCCGTGGATGGTTTTCAAATCAGAACACAAGCTCGAGCATCACCTAGATCCGGTTGATTCTCACTGTTTGCAGTGGTTGTGTTCTACAGAGTTGCCACAAACACAGCGAATGCTGAATACTGAACCATCGCTTTAGGGAAAGTACAGGGTGAGGTTGCTGTGGGCCTCTGGTCACAACATTTTTGTCAGTACATAACCTTGTCTTATGTATATTTGTTTAAAGCCATCTCATTTAATGTTGACTCGTTACCATTGAACTCCTGGCCCACAGTGCTATCATTCATGCTTGAATGAAGATTATCGGATGAAGGTGTTTTCTCCATAAGGCACATTACAGCCTTAGGAGCACTAAACAGCACTTTGGCCCTACACTTGGGGGCCATTTTAAACAGCAAAAATCACCAACAGAAAGCACAGAAATGCAGAAAATATCATGGTGTACTAAGTAGACTGAAAAGGACACTTGTTTACAGTAGGAAACAAGAAGGCAGTGTCACCCTGATCAGCCTTGGCTTGGAATGTGCCTGTCAAGTGACTTAAATGTTTTGCCACTCTGCGCATGACCGGGAATGCACCACAAGTATTGATTTTGGGTTTGCAAATAAATTTTAGCAAGTGGATGAATTCACAAATACACAGTCCACAAATAATGAAGATAAGCTGTACTTACGTTCATTTCAGAGGCCAGCAAATGCTTGAATTGTGTGAAAAGCCCTCCACCTGGCCCCTAGAGTGTTGATGGCCTAGCCACATCATTAGTGTCCCGCCCCCCGCCCTCCCCCCCCCCCCCCCCCCCCCCGTGGGGTCTTCGTTTTGGCTCAGTGTCCTTAACTCTGCCACAAATCATATTTCCCTCATTTAGACCCACTGGTACCTTTTACAAAACAACAGTGGTTGGTTCTCTTATTCCACTGAATTTGGAATAACTGAGTAGCCAATATCAGCAGGACTGACTGCCTAAGTCTTTCTCTACTTAAAGCACTTAAGCACTAAAATCGTACTTTTTACAGTCCATATCACCTCATGCCTTCCCAGCATGGGACCTTTGCCATTGCTGTTCCTCTGCTGGAATATTCTCCTGGGTAGCTGCACAGCTTCTGCCCTCCCTCAGCAATTTTGGGTCCCTAAATCTTTCTTCTGAGAGAGGTCACTATATGAAAACGGAACCCCCACCCTTCTTGTTCTGCTTTGTTTTTCCCCCATCACTTGTCAGCAGCTGTCTCCCCCACTAACATAAGTCCTCGAGAGGAACTTTGCTATGTCTGCTGCCGGGGTCCCCCACCAAGAATACTGCTTAGCTGACAGAGGGCAGCTGCTAACAATCTGTTGAAGGAATATGCCATTACTTTTGATTGTGGTTCACAGAAGATGAACAGAGGACAAATATGACCTCTCAGAAGAGCTTCCAGCAACTGACCATGGAGAAGGAGCAGGCCCTGGCTGACCTTAATTCTGTGGAAAGGTCCCTTTCTGATCTCTTCAGGAGATATGAGAACCTGAAAGGCGTTCTGGAAGGGTTCAAGAAGGTAGCATGTCCTTTTCCTTTTGTCTCTGTAGTAGTGTGTTTCCTTGGTAATGGATCTTTAAACATGTATGCCAGAGGTGTGGGTAGCCTTCTAAACGGGAGTTGGGGGCCCATGTATCATTGGTCTTGTATCTTCTGTTCCAGTGAAGCTGGAGATTTTCTTTTCCCTTTTTTCTTTCTGTGGTGGTTCAGGCATCTGGCCCACCGGGTGGCATGTTTTGGTCATTTCCTCTCCTGGGTCAGGCCACAGCCAGAGTGTGGCATGGAGTAGAAGAAGTGTGGAACCTTCAGACCTTAGGAGACTTCCAGAAATTGTTTTTGATAATTCCCCAATTTAATATTAGTAGAAGGAAAATTTAGCCCTGAAAAATTCAGGCAACATATTCTAGAAGAAAATAAGTATAATGTTTCAGATTTAGATTGTAAGTGGGCATATTGATTCAACTTAGTTGCATATCATCAATAAGATACATTTATAGCAGTGAACATTCTTTACTATTTCCGTAGGAAAATAAAAATGAGACTGCCTAGTTTCCCTACAATGACACTCAGAATGCCTCCCTAAACTAGGTTTATCAGTGTCACTGAACCTTACTTTGTTTTGAAAATTTATACACAAAGAAAGTATCCAGAATTTCTTCAGTAAGAATTACATGTGCCTGTTTTGAATTATCAGAGTAGAATTTAAAGGCATTTGAAGTAATGAGGTTTTCTCATTTTAAAAACAAAAATGAAAACTCTGATACATGGGATGTCATTAGTTGAAGAAAGATGAAATGACCAGTTTTTTTTTATTTTAAATTGTCACTTTGGAACAGAATGAAGAAGCCTTGAAAAAGTGTGCTCAGGATTATTTAGCCAGAGTTAAACAAGAGGAACAGCGATATCAGGCCCTGAAAATCCACGCGGAGGAAAAACTAGACAAGTGAGAGCTCTCAATGAGATCTGTTTCATGTTTTGTGATGTTGTGGGGAGATTGAGAAAGGCCAAAAAAACCACCCAATGTTGTTTTGCAACCCTAGGTTGCATTGATGTGTGTGTGTATGTTTTATTATTTAATTTTTTGAATAGTATCTTCACATTAAACATTAAAAAGAATAGAATAGAGATCTATAGGATCTCTCTCCCACCCTCTCCCTTGTCCCTGGCTCCCCAGCTTTCCTCACCCAGGTGATCAGTTTTTGGTTCCTTCCATCCCCTCAGATAAACTTTTTCCCTTCTTCTCCCCTGTCCTAGCTAACAGCTCCATCACACCACATGATCACTTTTTTTTTTTTATGTGATGAGAATCTCCTTTTTTATACAGATAACAGCATACTTTGCATTGTTCATTTAGTGCTATATTTTGGAAACCTTTCCATGTCAATCCATGAAGAGCTTCTGTATTTTTCTTAGCCTCCATATGGTGTTCCAGTGTTGCAATGTGTCATTTATTTAACCAGCCCCCTCCTTCCGGACACTCAGGGTACTTGCCATCCACTGTGAACAGTGCTGCAGTAGGTGACCTGGTATGGTTCTCATTTGGCGTGCATGTGAGTTATCTATATGCTAGGAAAAGGATTGCTGGGCCAAAGAACATACAGGCTTATCTTTATGATAAAAAGTGTCAAATTGCCCTCACCTGACTTTCATCCATTTATCCCTAGGCTAGGTGTTCGAGCATCTCCTGTCCTTATGGCTTTGCCCACAGATCAAATTTTTGGTTTTCTGTAAACCCAGTAAGATACAAGATAGTATTTCAGTTTAGTTGGGGATTTCTTTTTTTGACAAGCAAATGGAGCATTTATTCAATGTAGTTTTGATTGTTGTTTACCTCATGGAATTGAACCTATTTGAGCAGCTATCTGTACGTGTACTTTCTGTACCGTGAATAACTATTCTTTGCCTGGTTTTCTATTGTCAGTTTATATATTATTCATCTGTAAATATATTATTATATTTATGTACTAAGGATGCTGGCCTTTTGTGATATGAGTCTTGAGTATTTTTTGTAGTTTGTCTTTTGGCTTCTGGTGTTTTTTGATATGCAGAAATCTGTTTGTTTTTATGTAGTGAAATTTATCAGTCCTTTTATGGCTTCAGTATTTTCTGTCATGGTAACAAAGATCTTCTCTGCTCTGAATATAAAATATTCTCCCATGTTTTCATTCTAGTACTTTTATGGCTTCATTTTTTTAATCCTTAAATCCAACACGTTTGGAATTTATCCTGGGGAACAGTCTGAAGAATGCATCCAACTTTATTTTTTAACTAAAAAGTAATACTTGTACATTTTGCTGTCTATCTTCATATTTGTAAAACGTTTTAAGTTCCCCTCTCTCATTCCCACCCCCAGAGATACTACTATTAAAGGTTTATTAACAGAAGCACCTGGATGGCTCAGTTGGTTGAGCATCTGACTCTTGATTTTGGCTTGGGTCATGATCTCACAGTCGTGGGATTGAACCCCGTATTAGGCTCCATGCTAAGCGTGGAGCCTGCTTAAGATTCTCACTCCCTCGGGGTGTTAGGTGACTCAGTTGGTTAGGTGTCTTTGGTTTGTGGCTCAGGTCATTATCTCACGGTTCGTGGGTTCAAGCCCCATGACAGGCTCTGCGCTGGCAGCATTGAGCCTGCTTAGGATTCCCTGTCTCCCTTTCTCTGCCCCTTTCCCTGTTGGCTGTTTCTGTCTCTCTCAAATAAATTAAAAAAAGATTCTCTCTCCTTCTGTCCCCCTCCCCGGCTGGTGCATGTGTGGATGCTCTCTCAAAAAAAAGGAAAAATTTTTATTGTGTATCCTTCCAGTTTTTTCTTGACACCTTTATAAATACTACCCAACATGGCTTTGGACTTTTTTAAAAATAACATCGGAGTCCTAGGATACAAATTTCCTTTTTCACTTAATAGTATATATGGCCCTTCTCCGTGTCAGAACATCTAGCTCAGTCTAATAATTTGTGTTAGGTTGTAGGACTATTCCATTCCTTACTGATGGGCATTTAGATAGTTGCACAGTTTTTCAGTTGTAAACACTGCTGCAGTGAACATCCTTATGCACAATCATTGTGCAACATGGAAGTATTGCTGTGGATACTTAAGGTTACGTAAGGGAGTTGCTGGGTCAGAAGGTGTATGCATTTTATTTTATTTATTTATTTTTTAAATGTTTATTCATTTTGAGAGAGAGGGAGAGAGAATTGCAAACAGGCTCTACACTATCAGTGCAGACCCCAGTGTGGGATCTCAAACTCACAAACTGTGAGATCATGACCTGAGCCAAAATTAGGAGTTGGATGCTCAACTGACTGAGCCACCCAGGCACCCCAGGTGTATGCATTTTAAATCCTAATAGTTACAGCCATCTCACTCTCCGTGAAGACGGTGCCAGTTTTCACTTCCCCCGTCAGTTTGTGAGTCTGTTTCTTGCATCTCGACCATAATGGGATAAGATCATCCTAGTTAATATTTGCCAATCTGATAAATTTTTAAAGTTTATCATTTAAATTTGCATGCCTCTACTAATGAGTTTTTAGCATCCTTTCATCAATTAATTGGCCATTTATCAATTGACATTTGTAGTTTTAGAATTTTCTTTTGTATCTCATTAATAAAGTCACTTTTAGTTCTAGTGTCCTAGATGTCAGTGGTTAGCATCCTGACTCTTTGGCTGTGATAATCCCACAGATGACCCTGCCTGCTATTGGGTTCAAAAACAAATCTAAGATTGCTGTACAAAGTGTCACATGATTCCATTTTCTAGTGACATGTGAATTTTGAAGTCACTGTGGCCTATGAGATTAATTCTACCACTGGTTTGCACCTTGGAAATTTCCTTAGCAGTTGTGTATCCACTGAAGTTTTATAAATTTAAATGGAATGATTTGGGTCACCAGTTTTTCTCTTATCATGAAGCCCTGTTATTCTGTGTCTCACAGATGTCAGAAGTCTTGACTCCTTAGCTGTGACCTGTGACTAACCATGAGCTTTTTGTCCCTTTACTCCACAAACAAAACACCACAAACAGAGCCAATGAGGAGATTGCTCAGGTTCGAACAAAAGCGAAGGCCGAGAGCGCGGCTCTCCACGCTGGACTCCGGAAGGAGCAGATGAAGGTGGAGTCCCTGGAAAGAGCCCTTCAGCAGAAGGTACACAGAGGGGTGTGGGGTGACGACCTGTGAGCCACATGGTTTTCCTCTGTGGCCGTGGCTGGCTTGTGGTGGATTTGGATGAAAGAGAAGCCTCGTGTTTTTGCCCAGAGTCAAACTTTGATCCAGCTGTTCTGGGGACTGATTCAGGTGGACACGAACAAGGCAGACCACGAACTCCCAAGCCTCTGAGTAGGAGCCATCCCCAGGCAGGATGCAGAGAGGAAGTTGCATTAACTAAAGGGGACAAGATACTTCTTAGGTTCCGAGGTTACCTTTTTTCTTTTTGTTTTTTATGTAATATATGAAGCCATCTTCCCCCTTGATTGCAGCTTTATCCTCCTGGGGACGTTGGCAACATCTGGAGGTGGATTTAGTTGTCACGACTGGGAGATGCTACTGGCGTCTCATGGGTAGAGGCCAGAAGTGCTACTAAACATCTAACAGTGCACAGGACAGTCCCTACAACAAAGACTGACCCGGCCCAAAATGCCGGTGGTGCCGCAGTTGAGAAATTCTGCTGTAGGTAAATAAAAATCAGGTCCCTATTTCTCGCTACTCTGTGATTCTTAGACTTCATTTTTTGTGTGTCCTCTAGTGTTTTTCTTCCTGTGTCTCCAGTTATGTGCTCACGTGTATGGCATCCCTTCAGCTAGGGCGAGGGTTTCGATCTTGAGGTCTGCTAACCCCTAGACAGTGTTCCCTGGGATTACTCAGACTCCAGAATACTTGTGTTTTTACCAAGTATCACAGGTAATTCCCATGATAACAAGAGAATTGGGGAACTGAGACAATTATGGGCAAGCTGCAGAGGGCCGGTGGTCACCCTCATCCCCTACTCAACTGAAGCATGACTTTATGAACACGACACGAACATTTTTCAGGGGACAAGGTTCCCTTTCTTTAAAGGGTCTCTGACATAGGAAAGTTACCAACCACTGAGTCAGGATGTCTAGGCAAAGTGTGGCCAGTCTTGGGACTATTTGGGTGTAATTACCTTGATCTCAGGATGCAAAGTGGCCTACAGCACCATGTCATTTGTCTTTCAGAACCAAGAAATAGAAGAACTAACGAAAATCTGTGATGAGCTGATTGCGAAGTTGGGAAAGACTGACTGAGTCTCCCCCTCGTTAGCTCAGCAGGTCTGCATTTGGCTGCTTCTCTCTTAACCACAGTTATCTTGCCTTATCCAGGAAAAATTGCCCCTTTGCAGAGAAAAAAAAAAAAAAAAAAAAAACTTTAAAAAAGCACATGCCTACTGCTGCCTGTCCTGCTTTGCTGCCGACACAACAGCCCTGGAAGGATCCCTGGAGTATCGCACAGGCCCGGAAGGAGGGGCGTCTGACCGCCGTCCGCTGACAGGTTCAGTCAGACGGGCTGCTAAGTTTAGGGTCATGATTTCTCTATCATCTTTAGTCCATTTAAAAGTCTTCTTTTCTTTTCCAAGCTCGTTAAATTTGGGATTTTGTGCCTACTACTTGGGCTCATCTCTGTCCACCACCTGTCTGAGTTTTTTGGTGACCTATTTATTTCATCTTTGAAATTTAATGTTCAACATTAGTGGTTTTATTTGGGGAAATAATTTGGCCTATTGTTATTTCTGGTTTATAAGCAAGAAGGGACTCTGAGTACCCGTTTATACACGCACACACACACACACGTTTACATATGCTGCTCTTTTTTCTCTGAAGCATAGTCAAATAAGAGCTTCTCCACAGAAGACCGTATTTCCATAAATGTATAACCCTATCTTGAAATAGAATTGTGGCCTAGAGTGCCAACCTCAGAATTTAGGGAATGGTAGGTATAAAGACCCCAGACTCAGGTTTTACATCTGGGGGAGACTTTTTGCCAGTGTTTCATTGTCTTGGTATTGGGACCCTCCTTGGCCTTGATAGGTGCGGCCCCTTTGGGGTCAGTCCTCAGACCACACGGCAAGTGGCCCTGGCAGGCAGGAATCCCTCAAAGCTGGGGTTTGGCGAGTTGGTCCCAAAGCAGTTCAGTCTCCTCTGCTTCTGTTTGTTGCTTCAAAATCAACATTTACTCTTTATTTATCATCTTGCTATTTGAAATATACAAAGAAAGTCTACTTGTAAAAAAAAAAAAGGCTTAGGTGATCTTCTTTAGTGAAAAGGTAACTGTAGCCGCGGTAGCAGTTAGAAGGTGAAGAAGCAGTTTTTCACAAGTGTGTTGTGTTGTTCTTCAAAAAAAATTTTAAGGCAAAAAAATCCTTTCAAACTTAGATGGTAGAATTTTTAACAAAACAGGCTATAAAAATCATGTGAGCCACTCCAAAAATCATGTTGGGGATATTGTTGAACGAAGAGCATTGAGTCCCAGAGCAGAGGAGTGCGGGAGCAGAGCTGCACTCAAAACCAAACTCCTCAAGCTCTTCCTGCACTTGGGTCACGGAGTGGGGGCCTTTAAACCCAAGATGGAAATTTTCCCCGTGATGCCGGTGAACTCCCCTCCATGTGGTAGGCAAAACCAAATCCATGCAGTGTTTTAAAGCACTCTTGTTGTCTTAATCTTACACTCTCTTCACGGTGATACGCACTCTATTCCGTACAAGTAAGTTTTCGTACCTTTCTTGTAAAACTCTTGCATGATCCAACTTCCGCAACAAATTGTGCCTCGTGGAGAACCTCTATAGATCTTCGAACATGCATTTTTTCTTTAGCCGTGTACTGTTCACATGGGTGCAATCTTCAGCCCCAGGGAGGTCAGTAGTGTCCTTTAAAGCTAGAAGTCACGTCTTACCGATATGCATTTATCGTATTTGGTGCTTAGGCTGTATTCTAAAGCCTATTGTCTTAATATTTTGTACAAAACAAGAACAGCAGAAATGATCTGTGGTTGGAGAAGTGACTTGACAATCATGTGGGCTTTGAAAGCAGTTCCATGTGGTCTCTGCACACGGTCATAGTGCCCATGGACTGCTCGTGTCTCCAGTTGCTGGAAGTGGTTTCTGCTGCCAGTCCTCTGCTCCTAGGGAAATTGTGCATTTTGCAGAAAGGAACGTTGCTAAACCTTTTTACTGCTGTGTTTTGGTGAGACAGCCATGTTTATTTGTTTTGTATGGATCTGTTTTAAGCATGAAAGGCTTATAGTGGTCTCCATTCTAAATCCATGGTCCTCCATTTAGGCTTCATGTGCATATTTAAAAAGTAGCTGTGTGTTAAAACCAAGGTGACGACAATCCTTCCCTAGCATGCTGGCGGAAGAGACCCCGTAAAGAAACCCCAGTGGGTGAAGTTGCTGCATAAGGATTACGAAAGGCCCTGGTCAAGTAACTTTTGCTGCTGTCCTCTCGGCCACAGCCAGTACAAGGGAATGTTCTTCCTTCTCATTTAATAGATGGATATTCTCCAACAAGAATAAAAATGGAGCTGGCAAATCAAGAGAATATCCTGAGCTGAAAGAAGTTATGTTTGTTTCTCTTTAAAAATAAGCAAAAGCAAAAAAAAAGAACCTTTCAAAATTTTGGAGAGTAAGAGTTTAGCCTAGAGCTTTGCTTCAAAGCATGTGAGGGCCATTACTTGTTGGGTAGGAGGTAGTAAATCTTGTCACAAGAGTGGGAAGCAGAGGTGAAGGGAAGCTGCTGTCCCAAATAGCTTTGGGAGTACTAGGTGATCGACCTTGTTGAGACTCTGGACCCAGAGCCATTTCTTGTTTTTGACTTTGCCAAAATGTGGATAGATAGTCTTTATCTAGAAGTATTTTAACGGGAAGATTTAGTGTAAGACAGACCAAACAGTTTGTCACTTGGTTGGCTAGTCAGTTACAGTCAGACCTCCTGAGATTTACTTTATTTGGAGAACCTCCTGGAAGCCAGTGACCTGCCCAAACCTTTTGTTCTGGAAATATTGAGAAGCCCAGTTTTCTCACATGGTTTCTAGTTTCTTCAGACCCAGCCCAAATTAGGAAGTGCAGAAGCACATGATAGTGAAAACCTCTGAGGATCTGGCAGCCTTCCAGAATGATATGGAATCCAAGGGGAGATTCGTGTTTCGTCCTGGAGCCTAGCTCAATTTGAATTTGATTTCCAGCCAGTTACCTTTCTACCTGTCCCACACTTTGTACGATCCTCACACAGATACTTAGCTATTTATGAGACAGCCCCGAATTAGCCCTGTTTATAAATGGGGAGCATAAAGTGCCCCAAATGTTCCTGGGCTGATTGAGCAGCCAGAGTAAAGCGCTCATTTTAAGTAAAGGTAACAGGAGGCCTGTTGGTGGCTCTGCGAGCTCAGAATGGAGTTTTGAAGAGCAAGCATCAGTAAGTCTTGTGTGCTGTGGTTGGAGGTGATTCAGCACATCCTTTTTTAGTGAAGTAAAAGCTCTAACGCTCCCTTTAATTTCCTTTGGTTCTTCACTACGACTGGCAGCCATGGCCTGAATTACACGTGACTGCTGCCCCTGTAGTCTTTCTGTGACCGTGCAAGCTTACTCTTGGACTTGGGGTTCTTACTTTAGCCTCTTGTTGGGAAGAGAGAAACTGGGTGTTGAAAGATTAAATGTTTCAGGCAAAGGATTTTAAAGTAAAGATGTATATATTCTGAAGAATGTAAAAGATAGCAGATTATTCTTTGCTTATTAAAGAGTAAATATAGTCTGGGAATCCCAGAATGCCAAGCCAAAGGTCTAAGAAGTCATCTTCTGTAAAGATTTTAATAACATAGTATTTTGAGGAGACTTCTGTCCAAAAAGGTTTGACTGGCCTCCAGATTCCAGTGGTTTTATGAAGAGCAGTGTATCACTGAAACCTTGGTCTCCCACACAGTAAAGGTAAAAAGAACTGATACACTAGACAACTTCTCTCTGAGGGTCTCCTCTGGAAGGTACTGTAACGGCAGCATTTCCAGTGAAGACCCACTCCCTTGTGCCCAGAGCTAGCATTCTGGAGACTAAAGATTGCACTTTCCGTAGTTCTTCGTCCAAATGCGATCCCATTTCTGTGCCTCTTAGCATGCAGTTAGATTTGGACAAACAAGATTCCTAAGGAATGACTTTATTAACTATAATATGGTTACAGCTATTACATATAGATATATAGGTATATAGATCCTGGTTATAGTTCTAATATGGAGATGGCCCATGTGATGCCAGCCTGTGGCAGTCTGAATAATGCTTTAACCCATCTGGAGGAGGCCAGGCACAGCTGAGGTGTGGCTTGAACCTTCCCTGTATCCATTCTTCACTCTAGGGCCATGAAGGTGTCACTTTGTCCCCCTCTGCCTTTTAGTGGTATCTGAAATACACAAGGTCTGCCCCAGTCACATTGTTAAACCGATGCTCTGTGAAGAACTTCCACGTGGACATACGAAGATTTGAACTGACCCCACCCCCTGTCCAGATACAGGGCATCCTGCGTTCCCAACCACCCCGCAGCTTCTTCCCAGCCCCTTCTCACGCCCGGGGACAGGATCCAGGCCTTCCTTTATAAACCTCACGGGTAGCAGTAAGCTTGTCGGTGTCGCCATTAGCAAGCGTGTGTTTGCCAGTAGATGCCCATTTGTACTCACGTGCCAACAAGTACATGTCAGCTGCCCATCTGCTTCCGCTACGCCCCCTCGGGTGCCGGGAAGTGTGTGAGGAACCTCTTGTCAGGAGGCGTGAACGCTGCACTGACTACTGCTGTCAGGATCGTGTCGTGTGGAATAATCATCTACATAAATTTTATATGCACAGTACTTCCCCTTTTATATGTCAGGTAAATATTTGTAAAAGTTATACTCACACAAATGAAATGATTATAATGATTACTAATATATTTTTTCCATGTTTCATTGCCTGAATAAAAACTGTTTACCACTGTTAGAGCTGGGTGTGTGAATGTTTTCCCCCGGTTATAAGTCATTTTCTCCCCGAGCGTGAACATTTCTGACAGCATTGCTTTTTTAAGAGCTCCATATTTCAGTCTAAAAATAGACAAGATGACATTTTCACTACACTCATTTCATGAAATTTTATGCATTTGGTGGGGTGCGTAATTAAAACAAACTTTGGAATTCAGACCTTGCCGTATAAATTTCCATGCCTTCACATCTGTGCAAACAAAGTTTTTAATTGAGTGCTGCTTAGTTTTGCTTAGAGACTGCCTGCCGGCCCTGGCATTTTTCAAGTCCTATGTACCGAAGTCAACTCAGCTCTCTGACTCCTCGGAGGACATAGGATAAAGCCAGAAGTGTGCAAACGTTGCAGGAGAGCGCACAGAAAATAGTGGACGTTTTAGGTTTCTTCTAGGTTAACACCAGGAAAAACTTTTTCAGTACTGGCCACGCCGCTCTCTGCTTACAGGGGTAGGGGGACTGGGCAGGACATTTCATGAGTTTGATTGCCGGAGAAGATCAATGAAAAGGCTGCTTACGGCTGCACTTCACAACCTGGTGGGGAACCACTGCGAAGGGTCAGAACACTGTCACTTTCTTACCGTTGGCCGCATCTAACACATCACAGCCTATGAAGTTCCTTCCTAAAAGGAAGGTTTCCCACTAGTGTGCTCCTGAACCGGCAGGAGGCGGCACTGGCTTTCGCTAAGTGCTGGTGACAGTAGAAATCTCATCATTTTCTAAGAATTCTTGGGAAGAATAAGATGAAAATTACCTTTCTACTCTTACAGAATTTTATTCTTAGGTAACATCAGACCAAAAGTTGTTTTCACACTTTTGCAAATAGGGGGATCATGGGATCATTTTAGTGAGTGACAATCCATATTTTCGTAAGAGAATCCACGACAGGAAGTAAGGAATCACACCAGGGTAAGTAGTGTTTCGTGAAATCTGTTTCAGAAGTGTGTGTACTAGGTCATGACGAAAAACTAATTTCTTGCTATGGCTGGTGGTCGAAGTATGAAAAAACAGTCTACCGACTTAAGTCCTTTTGCATTTATAGAAACAGGCCTGGGGAGAAATGTGGCCAAGATTGTGCAGCACTCAAAATGGGCGACAAAATTGTCACTTCGTCCTTTTCAAGCTCTTTAAATACAAGACCTCTCATGTTTGGATAATGTAGGCATTTTCTAAGTTTATAGGTATATGAAGACCAAACAAAATGCCTCTTTTCTGCATGCATTTACCAAATAAGTATTTACCAAATAAATACTTGCTGCCTCTGCAGAGTTCAAAGTGAACCGTGCAAAGTTTCCACAGCTGGTTGGCAAAAGAGTTGTTTTCACATTTGACTGCAAGTTCACTGAAATATAAGTGATATGCCGATTAAAATTTCTTTCCCAGCAGAAAGCCATTCCTAATCTACATTTCTTTGCCCGGTTGTGACTTGTAGGTTATCTTATCTAAGGTGCCTGAGGATGGGGACACAATGGTGCTTACAGATAAATCTAACCCCCCAAAACAGGACAAGAGGGCATGGAACTCTTACGTGCTGTGGCAACCACCAAGTGCTGAAGGAGTCCGGGAGGAGAGACAATGTATTGGGAAGGACACACAAATCGTGTGGAGCACCAGGCCATGTAGACCAACACTTGGCTCAGACTGGCTTTAGATCCAGCCTCTCCCTTATGTCACCTGCCTGAGCTTCAGTTTTCCTAACTAGGGATAATGGGTTGCCACCTCCCGAAGAGGAGGTGAGGACTCTGTAGGAATGCACACATAGTGCCTGGCCCTTGGGCCCTTAAGGGATAGTGATCATTATCACCTAACACTTGGAGTCGATGAACATTTCCAATGGAGACTCCCCCCTTACAGCCAAATGATTTTGCTATGAGACATCTCTAACAAGGCTTCAGAAACTTCAGTTACCTAACTTTGTTCTTTTATTTGAGGTTAATAGGAAGTAGAAGTGTGGAGGATTCGCCGAAGACACATCCCAGAGTTGGGGTGATTGAGCAATGAAATGGGAATGGAAGCCGCTGTTGGTACCACAGGCTGTTCCAAGCCCTCTCCCATGCACCCCCCATACACACACCTGTACCAGCTGTGAAATGATAGATCTCTGATCTCTAGTTTTCCTTCAGCAGAATATGTGGGTCTTCGTGGGAATATATATTATGCAAGAACAGACCAAAGATAGAATTCAGTTAACAATTTCACTTTTTAGCTAATTTAAAGGAAAAGATAAGTGACATTTGAGTCCTCTGTGCACCAGATAGGTGCCTTTACAAACATGTCACGTCAACAATTCCATGCCAGTGGAATTTTTTTTTTTAACCGATGGGGAAAATGAGGTTGAAGAACACTGGCCACGAAGGAGTTAACTGGAAGGTGGAGTTGGCATGAGAACCCAGGTCTCTGATCTCAAATCCCATCCTCAAGGCCAACTCCATGTTGGGGGACACTTTGGAACGTACCCTTCAAGAGTGCAGAGGATGACTTTCTATTCACCAAATGAATTTTTTCGTCCTTTCCTTATCTCAAGTGGGAATATTTCAGCGGATGTCAGAGAAGCTGTTGCATAGTGTCCCCACAGTTCAAGAGTGTGACAACGTGAAACCTAGTCAGAGATGTATAATTGGTTACTGTATTGGAAAGGCACTGTTACAGGAAAACGGAACTCCAGTTCTACCTCTCGGGCATCCTGGCTTTGCAGAAAGAGCTTGGCATGGGAGAGGGAACCATGGGTCCTAGTCCCGGTTTTTGTCAACTGCATTGAGTCAGGCCTCAACCCCCTCCTTTGGACTGAGAATGCTAGCAGGTCCCTTCCTCTGATTTCTGATTTCACAGGTCTGCCCAAAGTGCTGACTTAGAAGGCAAAAGGTCTCCCGGTTTCCCTTTCAAAATCGTTCTGGAAAGGCCTGTCTTCAGATGTACGGACAATAGTGGACTTGCCACAAGTTGGTGGGTCTCAGGGGCTGTTTTCAGCGTCCACTGTGGCCGCAGCGTTCAGAGAGGTGAGCGCCAGCCCACATCACACAGGAAGGGAAAAGGCCTGGGCCCAAGTCCCAAGCCAATATCCAGGTTTGTGCTCATTTTCTCAGGCCAACTGCTCCAATCTAGGCCTTGGTTTTGTCTGCAGGATGAGGTCGGGTTTTATCCTCCAAGCATCTCCCAAGAGTGTATTACAACCACTGTCCCCATCACGCCCATGACTCAAGCTGACCTGTGCTGAACAGTTCCAGGGCACCATGCCCACGGACTCAGGCGTTGGGTTGTGCACCCTGTGGAGACAGCCAGCCTGTATCATCTTGCCTTTCTGAGAAAAATTCCATTGCCAAAATGTGTTGAGTTCTCAAGATGTGCAAACTCATAATCACAAGTATTCAACCGTAAGACATTCTATAAACGTAGGAATTTTTTGTTCCAGACATCAAAAGTGACAGCGCAGTTGGCTAATTTGATGTATTCAGGCATAGTCACCATATTTTACAAAAATCTTAAGAGTCCAGACAGACCAGACCTCAAGGTGCCGCGCAATGAAGAACGTGCCTGAGATTCCACCGCAAGGGTGGCATTTACTGTAATTTGTCATTTATAAAGTTCTGGTTTTTCCAGACACATTTTTTTTCCTTTGCCCTTTCAATTGATCTTTGTAACATTACTAGCTTTCGGCAAAAAAATAAGAGGTCTAAAATAGCCTATTTCCTGCAGCAGCTTCCAGTGCAAATGTGTATGAATGGTCACTGGGGGGCTCCACTCCAACTGCGAGTCAAAACCCATTTGGGAGGATGTGAAATAGAAACCAGAAAAGAATGCTCGTTGTAAGAATGAACAGTGAAGGGAAGCACCGAGCTGTGGAACTTGTATTTCACCTACACATAGGTGCACTGGCTTGCAATTTTAAATGACTTAGTTTGACAGTCTGAAAAGTTAAAACAACAAAACGAAACAAAACCAAAGACAACTTGAAATTTTGAAAGCCACTAACTGCAGGTTATGGGGAAGGGGTGTGTGTGTGTGTGTGTGTGGAATCAGTCACGTGTTTTGTGGGAGCAAAAAAGAACTTACAACTGCAATGTCCATCTCTTAAAAGTAAGCTACAGGGTTAGAACACTCAGTAACCAACAACCACGGTTTATAGTAACTTGAAGAAGTCAAAACTAGAACAGGAACATGAAGCTGCGTTCAGAAAAGAGGACATAATAAAATTTCCTTCCTAATGCTCGGTTGAGAGGGAAAGAAAAGAGGAAGTTGGGGGGGATAAAGAATAAAAGCCTCCAAGCCTAAAAGTGCTCTAAAAACTAAAACCTATTTGGAAAAAGAATGACAGCAAAATTCTCTGCTTTCCACAATCCCCACCGTCCTGAATGCTCCCTCCTCCATGGCAGCAGAGGGCAGGCTCCTTAGGTTCAAAGCCCCATTTCTGTTTTGCTACCAGTACTACAAGCTAACCTGACCCAGGTCCAAAAAAATGAAACCCCCTCTGTTAGAAGCAAGACTTCTCCCTGATTACAAGTTCTTATCCTAAACTCCGTTTGCACAGTTCAAGTCTAAATTATATTTTTTTAATTTTTTTAATGTTTATTTATTTTTGAGAGAGAGACAGAGTGCAAGCAGGGGAGGGGCAGAGAGAGAGGGAGACAATCCAAAGCAGGCTCCAGGCTCTGAGCTGTCACCACAGAGCCCGACGCAGGGCTTGAACTCACAAACTTTGAGATCATGACCTGAGCTGAAGTCGGACACTTAACCGACTAAGCCACCCAGGCGCCCCTAGTTCAAAATTATAAATGTGTACATAAGCAGTAAATTATCAAAATCTTGACCAGATTTGGGTGATTTTTCTGTTACCATGAATGCCATTCTTCAAGTGAATAACACAAGCAATTAGGATGCTTGTGTTCAGCGAATAAGTGACTAAGTCATGAAGTTACCAGATGTTTTTAGAAGTGTGATAAAATTTGAAGTTGAATCCGGGAGTTTGAGTCAGCGAAATAGGTCTAAGGAAAAAACCAAGAAGTTTCAGCACAATGTCACACAGGTGGAAATCAGAGAATTCCAGAGGAATGGTGAAATAATGGGTCAATTGGAATATTTATTGAAATAACCACCAGCGTCTCTAAAGATTTTAAACCCAGTTTGGAATAATTTTAGATTTATAGGCAAGTTGCAAGGATTCTTTAGACGTTTCTTCCTTCTCTTGTCATTAGCTTTCTACTTCTCCCCTTCCCTATTTCTTATCCTACCGTTACGGGGTTCCAAGAGGGTCTGAGTGTTTACTGAGCATTCACTATGTGCCAAGTCCCGGGTAGGTGCCGATGGGGGAAGCTTAATCCATTTCTTTCTCCCTTGTATTCCCCAGGGTTTCCCCTTCTTTTTTCAAGCATTATTGTACTTTTGTGGTATGTTCCACAAAGGGACAAGGAAGGACTAAGAGCTCTTCACCCCACCTTAGAAACAAGCATTACTGTGGTTATAGCTGAGTGGTGGTATCGTGGGCCACCTCTTTTCCAATAAGGTATATTACCTTAGTACATTTTTTAAAGCTACAAATCGATGTATGATGATTTGCCATAGATGAAAGAAAGACCCCTTTCCTTTTCTTCCCTGCATCTTCTTTGCAAAGCACCCGAGTCTGGTTGAGAAGAGAGCTGGGTGCCAGACCTGGCCTCTGTGGTGGGGCTCTGGACAGTCACCATAATACCATGGACCCCTTTCATCACCTATAAAATACCGGGAGTTCAGACTCACTCTGTGACTTCGTGTTCTTTTTAACCCTGCATATGTGTGTAGGTATACTAATATTTTAAATGTGTCACTTAAACTTGAGCTCTTTTCCAATTTCTGTTCAGATTTCCTTCCTATTCCAGATCTGTTCTCCTGACACAGTCGTTCTCCTAATTCATTTGGTCATAGTTATACACTGAAAAATGCTTTTTATGGAATTCTTGTTTGAAAGTCCACCATCCAAATTAACATTTGCCTGAGCCGTAAATGAAATCAAATCATAAACAGAAATACAGCTGTACCTATGTGTGTATACCTTTAGTACCTCAGTGTTCATGGACTTGTGGTCTTCAGGGAGGACAGAGTTCACTTGGCTGGAGGCAAATGCTTTTGTTCTATATGGGAGACGGTAAGACTGAGGGGGAGGGAGGCATGTGCACCGAGAGGCAAAGCAGGCAGCATCTGTAGATTCCAGCTGGGTCCGTTTCAATTATGTAGGTGGATCAAATTCTGGGCCTATCTGTGCTTTTGGCCTCCGATCTGCCATTTTCCTAATTCTGGAAAATTCCTAATTCTGCTCTATGAAATTGACCCCTGCCAATATAAGATAGTCTGACAGTTTTTCTAGCTTCTCTGGAGAAGGCATCCTGTAATGTGATTCTGGTCCCATTTTTTTGATCAGTAGATATTATTTAGACTTATTTCCATTTTGTTCTAAAGAAGAATTTAAGGCAGTTTACAGGCAGGGTGTAAAAACCATTGGAGTCACTTAAGATTTCAGTTAAGACTGATTATGATAAAGGACTTGGTTGGTGCAGTTGGGACTAGTCACTGCCACCACAGGACGGGCTTGGCCAAGCCAGCCATCAGCCTGTCATCACTACAGATTGAATATTTCTGAAACGATTTAGCAAGTTACTCTCCTAAAATGCCTCCCTTTTGCCTTTAAGCCTTTGTTACTTAATTCAATATTTTTCGAACATCTATTACATGACAAGGACCAGATTAAAGGTGGTGTGAATAGGCATAATTCTCGCCCTTCAAGTACCTGTTATCTAATTCAGGCAAAAGATGGCCTGAGGCCAAATCTGGCCCACTGCCTGCTTTCCTATGGCCCTCAAGCTAAAAATGGTTGTTTACATTTTTAAGTGGTCAAAAAATCAGAAGAATACTTCATGTCATGTGAAAATTATATTAAATTCAAGTTTCAGTGTCTGTGGATAAAGTTTTTTTGTAATACAGTCACACTCATTTTTTTAGGTAATGTCTGTGACGCTTTCATATCACAACAGCAGAGTTGAGTAGGTGTGACAGTGTTTGACCTATGGAATCTACGATATTAACTATCTAGTCCTTTACCACCCCCCCAAAAGGCCAATCCCTGTTATATCCAACTAATCTATTGACTGTGTTCTTTCTTTCTTTTTTTTAAAATTTTTTAATGTTCATTTATTTTTGAGAGAGGAAGAGAGAGCATGAGGCAGGGAGGGGCAGAGAGAGGGGGAGACACAGAATCCAAGCAGGCTCTAGGCTCTGAGCTATCAGCACAGAGCCCAATGAGGGGCTCGAACTCACAGACTATGAGATCATGACCCAAGCTGAAGTTGGATGCTTAACCAACGGAGCCACCCAGGTGCCCCTACTCTGTTCTTTCTTAGAGTTTGGTTCTGCTGTTCTCTGTGCTGGAGTTACAAAGGTCCTGTCCTAATGGGCCTCACACTGTAGAGAGAAGTGGAGTCTAACACAGGAAAAAGACCTTAATAGTGACATCACAGTGAACTGAGTGCATATTATAGATAAGAACAATCCTCACGAACACTTCGTGCTTCTGTGTGCCAAGCACACTCTCAAGATTGTACATGCATTAACCCACTTGGTCTTCAGAGTAACCCTAGGAAGTGTTAAAAAAAGTTTTAGAAGAGGGTATAATCATGACTTTTGTTCGGATATATAAAGTGAACACACATCAGAGATTTTATTAAACTCGTGTATTAATGAGGGAACCTATAAAATGTTTAAGTGGCTCAGAAGGGAACCCAAAGAGCCTACAGAGACAATAGGGAATTCTGAAATAAATGTATACAGACAAAAAGGGGTCTATCTTCAAGGCAATAATGCATTCTATGTGACACAGTTCATTGGCAGTTCTATGGACAAAAATTGTTTTCATTGGTATCAGCTTCCTACAATTTATAGAGTTGAAAAGAAGCTCAAAGATGAAAGATGGACGTAACACAGATGAATGAGCTAATCACTAAGCTTTTCTTTGCCTATTTCAAAGTGGCAATTTTTTCCCCAACAGAATTCACTACTACAGTGTCCATAAAATATATTTTTTATAGCTAGAAGATGTCCTTCATGATGTAATGTATATTTCCTCTGTTTCCAGATTTCATGGACACCTTATCTTATTATCCCCATTTTGTAGATGAGGAATCTAGAGCAAGTAAACTTGTCCAATGACGTGTGGTAGCCTGTGGCAGAATCAGAGTTAAAATCCAGGCCAGCTTAGCACGTCTATGCTCTATGCATGTGAGGAATACTCCCTTGGGCAGGACGCCTAGAATCTGCACAGTCCCCACTGGGCATTGAATGGGATGACTTTATGAGTGACTTAGTTATTACCTAGGGGTCTCCTTGGTGATATGGGTAAGATTGACTTGAATCTGCCTTCCCTGCCTTACGTGAAAAGTCCAATACTCTCCCCCAAATTACTGAGAATTCTAGAGGCTTACCTTCTTATGCTGAACTTTGGAGCTAGCTTCCTTCCTCCAGTGAATTCTTATTCTTCATCCTGAATCTAATGGATATTTCTGTATCTTTATGCTTGCATTGGCTCAAAAATGTACCTTAGCATCTTATTTATTTATTTTTAATGTTTATTTATTTTTGAGAGAGACAAAAGAGAGCACAAGTGGGGGAGAGGCAGAGATAGGGAGACAGAGGATCTGAAGCGGGCTCTGATCTGACAGCAGAGAGCACAATATGGAGCTTGAATCCACCAACCGCAAGATCATGACCTGAGCTGAAGTCAGACACTTAACTGACTGAGCCACCCAGGCGCCCCCCATTAGCATCTTTTTTAACCTTCACCAAAGTAATAGCAACAACAATAATAAAGAAGACTTGTAGATGTAGAACCACTGCAGAACAGCAAGCTAACATCACAGGAATGCCACAACTTACATTGTTATTAGACATGCCCAGTAATATCTAGGACTTCTAGAGTGCTTATTATGTGCTAGATATACCTATATGTTTATATACACAGTAAACCCCTCCATAAGAAATATTTAGGGCCCAAATTTTTCAATCCCCAAAAGGCGAGATTGCCTTATCGGGAGGTTAATGATAGAACTGGTGTGAGCTTGTGCTAGTTTCTGGCTTGGCATTCTAGACGTCCAGCTGTGCTATTGGACTCCATCCTATAGGCTGGCACCAACCACCTAGTGGTGACTGACCACTCTGGATTAAATATTGATAGGGTCAATCTCTGGTCCTGTGGTTAACTGGACTTCCAGAATGGCAATTTCAGGAATCTCCAGGCTACATGGTGCCAGGGAGATGGGCTGGGAGAACACCAGGAATGCCAAACATTCCTTCTGTCTTTGGGGTCGGGTCACCCTTCCCTCACACACTCCCCTCCGCCAGAGAAAATAAGAACCTTAGGCCACCACAACCACGTGAATGTTCTCAATGCTACTGAACTGTGCACTTAAAAGTGATTAAAATAAGAAATTCTGTGTTGTGTGTATTTTACCACAATTAAAAAAAAAAAGAAAAGAAAAAAAAGAACCTTACCCAACGCTGGCTGAGAATGGGAGATGGGCAGAGGGTGGAAACCAATTCTCTTCTCTCTAAATTTGCTTTGTTGCAAGGTACATCATAGTGGGTTTTATAGATGTGAACCTAAGTGGCCTAACTCTGGGGTCCCCATTTCCAGTCACATTATCTGGACCACACCACCATTCCACCTCCTGGTTTACCTATTTTCAACAACAGCAAGTGAAAAAAAAACACAAAATGGATTCCATCCTCTTTATTATGCAGAACAATTCACTAGTTCCTCCATTGAATCTGTCTATTCAGGCTCTGCTCTGTGTCCCATCTTTTATTTTTTTTAATGTTTATTTATTTATTTTGAAAGAGACAGAAAAAGAGAGAGAGTGCACAGTGGAAGGGCAGAGAGAGAGAGAGAGAGAGAGGGAGAGAGACAATCCCAAGCAGGCTCTGCACTGTCAGCACAGAGCCCAATGGAGGGCTCAATCTCACCAACCAAGAGACCATGACCTGAACCGAAATCAAGTTGGACACTTAAATGGTTGAGCTGCCCAGGTGCCCCCATCCCATCTTTTAAAATCTAAATGTCCCTACAAGGTATTTTCCTAAACAAAAATAATTCTCTCTTTCAGAGGGAATTAGCAGTCCTGCAGAAGACTTTTTAAAAGAAGTTCAGTATTGAAAGATGACCTTGAATCCACTCTAATTTATATTTTCAAAACAATCACTTTCAAGCCTTAGTGGCCTACATACTAATAGTGAATTACTTGCAATATAGCCGGAGTGACTGGGAAGCACTGCTCTCATTTTCTGATTTTTCACAAGTGTTAGATTACAAATTGATTTCAAGGTTCGGGAGTACTGTTTCCACTCTTGTCTCCTCACAACCGGAGCCCTTGACAAAGCCTTGTTGGATGCAGTCAACTGAAAACAGCCTTCTCTCCCGAACCTCCTTTCTGGAACTTGCGTCGCAGAACTACTCTGAGATTGGTCAAGCAAGTGTTTCTCCACTGTTCTCCACGGCACTGGTTTATGACCTTTGCCAGAAAATGTTGGCCAAGTTACGACTTGATAGGAAACAAAACCCAGGAAGTGCTGTGATTCAGCCCCCCGAAAAAACTTAGAATGGAATGCTTTGTTACCTAAACTTCCAAAATTATCTGGTCAACCTTCTTGCCTCTTTTGTTTTGACTTCTTTGCAAAAGTGAGACCCTGAAGGGCCACAGCTGCTGTATGACCTCAAGTGACCACCTCAGTTAATTCCTCAAATTAGTGCCTGTAGTTTTAATGGTGCAGAAAAGATCCAAGCTCAGAAAATCAAGGAAGAGGATTGGCCCAGTGAGTCCACATTCATTGGACTTAAAACTCCTGGGTGTTGCAAGGAAAGAGCTAATGTCACAGCCAGGCTGAGCAACTTGAAATGTCAGAGTGGCAATACAAGAAAATGGTTATTCCAAAGCTCCCTGCCCCATACCTTACTGATCAGAACAATGTCACTTTCTGCTGATCTGAAAAGATTATTGCCCGAGGGCAAGACCTTAGAGATGATCCAGTCCACCTCCCTTATTTTACAGCCGAGAGGTGTGGATAGCATGGTGACTTTTGTGGCACTGTGGCACACAGTAACTTTGTGGCACTGGTAGGACTACTTAGGTATTCCTTCCACACAGCCAGTTCACCTTTCTTAATGCATAGAAGAAAAATAAAAGATGTCTCTAAGTTTTAAAGAGAAGAAGTGGCTTGTTCTTTTGAAAAGTATATTGTAGTCTGTGTGACCGGTGTTCCCTGGAGTCATGACTGGCCCATGTGGCTGTCCCTCCTGATGAGGGGACATGTTTTAAAACGGAGAGATGGGGGCACCTGGGTGGCTCAGTCGGTTAAGCATCTGACTTCGGCTCAGGTCATGATCTCACTGTCGGTGAGTTTGAGCCCCGTGTCAGGCTCTGTGCTGACAGCTCAGGGCCTGGAGGCTGCTTTGGGTTCTGTGTCTCCCTCTCTCTCTGCCCCTCTCCCACTCCCACTCTGTCTCTGTCTCTGTCTTTCAAAAATAAATAAACTTAAAAAAATAAAATAAAATAAAACTGAGAGATGAAGAGTGGGTATAAGGAGAACCGCACTACATTAGACAAAACGTTCAAGAGCAACGTTAGAAGACAAGGCATGAGGTGAAGATACTCTTGTGGGCCTGTTACAAGGAGCAGTTGGGTTATTAACGGAAGAGGAGTCAGTTTGCCTGCTTTTCTGTTTCTGAATGCTAGGCTTCAGTGTCACCATGAGACAGCTTCTCCCCCATTTGCCTGGTCTTGGTGCTAGTGTTCCACGTCACTCTAAGCCTGTCTTGTTGGTCCCAAGTTGCCTTCTCAGGGCAGCTCTGGCCTCCGGCTGACCGCCCCTGGGCAGAACAATGAGGGCTCGTCCTTCTCGACCCACGCTGCCTTCATCTGTGTTCGTGGGCCTAGCCTTGGCTGTGGCCCAGGGGAGATAACCTTGAGAAATGGAAATTCCAGAAAGTTGGGGAGGTATTTTAACGAACGGTAGAATTGGTCTGAATTTGAGTTGTTGAGAAATGGGGAAGTTGGTGAGTGAGAAAGTCGAGTTGAGGGTAGCGAAGGGAACAGAGTAGGAATCAGTCTGACTGGACACTTGAAAGAAGTTGCCTTAAAATGTGAAAATAATTTGCAGAGGAATGTTTACACAATAACTGATCTAAAGAAAAAACAACTTACACACCGGAATCTAAATGTCACTTTGTTCCCAGAGGGAATGAGCTCAGAAGTTAAAAGGAGAAGGGAGCCTCTCCAACTATTAAATGTATTTTTTAAAGTCTCTGTTGGGCTTAAATCGGTTCCAGGAAGAACATAGGCTCTGATCCCAAGGGAGGTATCTGTGCAGATGCTAATAGAAGGGCTGAGAAGCTCAGTGTTCAGAATGGGGGTGGCTGGCGCAGAGGGCAGAAAGGTCAGCCAGAAATATTCTGTCAATGGTGGTTTCAGCCGATAAATTCCGCCAGATTTTGAGATCAAACAGTTGGAACTTGACAAAGTCCCTCTGGGGTTGCTTTTGTTTATCATACTTCCCTGGCCATCAGAGTTCACAAAGACTAATATCTCTGGGAGAACTTAGAAAGTGGGTCCAAGTTTTCTAAGGCGCAATCTTAGGAATGGAAAACAGCTATGTGGTCAGCTTTAAAGGGTCATAAATAAACCCGAGTGGGCAGTCTCAACGAGCACCGCCTGGCAGTGAAGGAACTTGCAGATACAACTGCCCCAATGCAGGCAGCTAGCTGGTCACTGGAGGAGAAAGAGGAACCAGGCTTCTTGGTTCTCAGTCTACCTCTTTTATTATAGACATGATCCAATGGTATATAAGCCAACCCTGTAAGTATAACAATTGCTTCAGAAATGGAGTTGATTGATACACTAAGTGCACAAAGAGAAGCCTAATGTCCTCAGGCGCCACACAGAACCTCTCAAAGCGACTTGCCACCATCTAAAGCCACCCAACTAAAAGGGATGAGAAAGATGCTACCACCCAGCCTGAGAGAAGGGGGAGCTCAGGGAGGTAAGGGCCTGGGGGGTAGGGCCCTCTCACCGGCCACTGTAATTTCAGGAGGCTCCTACTTCCCTTTCTGCAAAACCTCCAACTTCCTCCCCCTGTGCGGGCCAGTACCTACGGTTCTACCTCTAAAGCTTCATTTGTTTGCTTCTGGACACACCTTTGTCACTGTGCTTTAGGAAAACAAAGGCTGGAGGAGCTCATTTTACTGTGGGTGACTTTTTTTTTTTTTTTAGCGTTTATTTATTTTTGAAAGAGAGGAGCAGAGAGAGAGGGAGACACAGAATCCAAAACAGGCTCCAGGCTCTGAACTGTCAGCACAGAGCCTGACACGGGGCTGGAACTCACAAACTGCGAGACCATGACCTGAGCCGAAGTCGGACGCCCAACCGACTGAGTCACCCAGGTGCCCCTTTAAAATTTTTTTTGTTAATGTTTATTTATTTTTGAGAGAGACAGAGACAGAATGTGAGTGGGTTGGGGCAGAGAGGGAGGGAGACACAGAATCCAAAACAGGCTCCAGGCTCTGAGCTGGCAGCACAGACCCCAACACGGGGCTCAAACTCACGAGCTGTGAGATCATGACCTGAGCCGAAGTCGGACGCTTAACCAACTGAGCCACCCAGGGGCCCCTACTGTGGGTGACTTAAAAGGGAATGCTGGTAATTGCGCCCACCCCTCTCTCCATTCCCTCCCCTCCTCTTTACCTGCAAACATCCCCCACCCCGCATTGTATCCAAAAGTGTCCAAGGTAAAAGTAATTACTGGTCCAGTGTGTGGTCGGCTGCCGCTGAGTCCTCCCCAATTTCTGTTCATTCAACAAACCCGCTGCAAACTCCTTCTGCGATCCGGGACAGTGTGCTCAATGTTAGGGCCCTCCATAGCCTGGTGGGGTGAGTCAGAGAGCAGAGCACTATGACGGCAGCTCTGGCGTGAGGGCCCTGTAAGGAGGGGTGCCTAGGCAGGAAGCGAGAACAAAGGAGGAGTGCTTTGCTCGGAGGCCTAGCAGGGGTGAGCCCTGTGGGTAGTAGGATGCAGCTGAGAGGAGACCAGGGAAGCCCAGGGGAAAGCTTGTACAGAGGAGTGGGGGAGAGAGGTAGTCGGGGAAGAGATAGGCAGGGGTCAAACCATGAAGGGTTTGCCAAACAGTCTAAGGCACCCCTGAGTTTGGACTTTTTGCTGGAGGAATTAGGGAGCCATCGAAGGCTTTTCAAGCAGGAGACCGAGATGATCGATTTCTGATTTAGAAAACCCACCTGGACTGGAGTGAGAGCAGATTGGTGAAGAGGTGAGCCTGGAGGCCAATTCAATTGGGATCCCCAAACGGTTTCTCGTCAACCTTTGCCCCACTTTGGCAATTTCTAAGTTCTAGAGAAGGTGGATGCGGAGAATTCTGCAGAGGGCCTCTCCACAGTTCTATCCACAGACTCCCAGGACTTTTCTTAAATCCTCAAGTTGCAGCTAAGAGAACCTGAGACATTTCTCACACACCCCGCTGGCAGTGTTTCTCAATGTGTGCTCCCCACACCAACAGCATGAGTACATCAGAACCGCAGAAAGTGCATTCTTGAGCCCCACCCCACAGCCACCAAATCAGAAACCCTGGAGCCCAGCTTCCACGTAGCATAAGCTCTCCAGGTGACTCTGAGGCAAGGCTAACACTGGACAACCACTACCAAATGGTATCACCTTCAAGGGGCTATGTGGGAGAGCTGACCACCCAGCTCAGCAAATTCTGTTTGTTTGTTTTTTAATGCTTATTTGCTTATTTTGAGAGAGAGAGAGAGAGAGCACAAGCACATATGTGCACACACACGGGAAGGGCAGAGAGAGAGGGAGAGAGAGAGAGAGAGAGAGTCCTAAGAAGGCTCTGTGCTGTCAGTGTAGAGCTTGATGTGGAGCTCGAACCCATGAACTGTGAGATCATGACCCCAGCCAAAATCCAGAGTCAGACACTTAACTGACTGAGCCACCCAGGTGCCCTGTTTGGTTTTTTAAGAGAGAGAAATGCTTTAAGCCTAGTTCACTCATTACCAACCAGGTTAGAACTTCTAGGTGACAGACATAGAACTATTATAATCATCATTTATTAATAACAATTTAGCAAACGGTTTTGAAAACCTACTATGTGCATTGTACTCTCTGGGCGGAGGGAAGAGAGAAGTAGAAAAGGTGCAGAGGTCCTGCCCACAGTCGAATTCTGCCATCCTACTCATTGTCAAAAACCTTTTCTTAGAGGCACACGGGTAGCTCGTGTCGGTTGAGCATGTGACTCTTGATCTCAGCTCAGGTCTTGATCTCAGGGTTGTGAGTTCAAGTCCCACATTTGGCTCCCTAAAAACAACAACAACAACAACAACCACTTTCTTAATGCTAATAAGAGTCACTCATTAGAATCGACGTGTAAGAACCCACAAGGCTTACTGAGCACTAGTTTTGCACCCAGCTCTGTGCCCTAGGTTTCCTGCCCTCAGATGCTTTACCGTCCAGCTGAGTCAGAACTGGACATCCAACACAAGGAGCGATGACAGTCACCCACGGTAGCATACGATCACGCGCTCAGTTGGGGAGAGGCTAGGTGGGCCTTGCCTGTTTATTCAGGTGGGCTTCATTCTCACTCTTTTCCCAGAGTCCTGGTTTTCCTCTTTTTCCTTAATCCAGATAGGAGCAATTCCATCCCACCAGACATACAAAGTCAGTCCCCTGTTGTCTTCTCTCTTACTCTAACAGCAACTTCCCGGCCTGCTCCTCAAAGACCCCAAAGTGATCGACAGCCCTACCAGCCCTCAAATACCATGAGAATGAGACCAGAGTTTTGCAGGAATTTTGACTCACACTCCCTGAGGCCCTGGGTCAGGTGGCCCAGCCAGGAGCATCTGGCTGCCCCTCTGGGGCTGTGAGAAAGTTATAATGCTCAGTGGTCAACCATTCCTAGGAAGTCGGGCCTCCTTGGGTTTGTCCCATGGAGGTAGGGGAAAGGAGCCCTTTGGTGCTGACTCCAAGAACTCTGGCCTCTACCTAGGTGCGGGCCTCCATCACCTATCTCCCAGAGGCTCTGACAACTGCTGCCTTTGCAGACAATTCAGAGGGAAAGGAAAAGGCCTGTTCTATAAATAAATACCACTCCTGGATGATGCACTGTCCTCCTCCCCACTCCCACCCCCAATCACCCTTGTGACTGTCAGAGCAGGGCAGCCTCAAGCCAAAGGATTAGTGCAATCACAAGGTCACAATAGATACCCTGGTCCATAAATACTCCTGGAGAGCTTTAGTCATTGAATAAGGGCCAGGAGGGGAAAGAAAGAAGAGGGAGGAGGGAGAGAGAGCTGGAAACCTGCTAGGGCTAGCTTGAAAATCTACAGTTTAAAAAAAGCCTGGTTTTCCTCCAGAATGTGAGAATCTATAGAGGGAGCAGAGCAGGGAGGGGAAAAGGGCAGTTCCCACAAAGTAGTCGTGGTTTTAGATGCTTAGCCTGAACCTCGGCACACAGATCTGTCCCCCAAATATTGTAAAAAATAAAACCCCAAGAGCTGCTACTTCTACAGGTTTCAGAATCTCTATTAATATAATCAGCCTCAAAATTACTGAAAGTTCAAAATCATTTTTTGGCACCTTTGCAGTGGAGAATCTGAGATGCAGGAAGAGAGAACGAAGACTCCTACACTGATAAAGCTGAGAAATAGGTTAGTGCCTAGTCTCCATGGATATGCAGCCACGGAGCGAGGCTGAGGGTTCCCAGGACCCGAGGGGTCTGTGGGTCCTTCCCCTCTTTTCGGGCTCACACAATTCCGGGTGGCGCAGGCAGATGGAAACCATGGGGAACTGCGATCGATCGGGGAGACGAAGAGCTCCGTGTGGAAGCAAGATGCCTAAGTGCATCCCACCTAAATAAAGAAGGGCCACAATGTGCTGGTAGCAGTGCCACAGACTGACGCCCTGCATTTCCACCAGATAGAGGGGAGGGAGAGGGTGGATCAGCTTTACTGTCACCAGCAGAGACAACTTCCAGAGCAGCTTGGATGAATCATCTGGCGCACATGCGCACCCAACATTTTTAAATATGGACGATGGGGGTGGGGAGATGCTAACGGACAAGAGCTGAAACTGGGATACGTAACTTTTACACCAGGTGTGTCCAATTCTGCCTTCGGGTAATGAGTCTTTTGGTCCCTATCAAGTGAAGCTTTTGAGTGACTGCCCTAAGGACAGACTACAGCTAAGCTTACGATAGAAGGCAAAGACCCAAGTTACATGGGGTGATGTAATACAAGCAGCTAATCAAAAGACAGATTAGCTAACTGGGACGTGGTCACACATTTTATCAACATCAAATGCTAATGCACATTTTTGTTTTCCTTTTTCAAAGCAAGCTTTGGGTCCTTAGTTCCAGAGTGAGTTTTTGTTTACAGCTGATATTCAGAGGAAAGATATGGAACAGTGCCTGCCCTTCCCGCACTTCACTTGGAGCCTGTTTGGAGACAGGGCGTTGCCTGGAGTTCACAATAGGTTTGACACATTGTGCCCGTTCTTCTGTTCATCTGGGCAGAGGAGAGATAAAGAGGAGAGATAAAGGGTTAAATTCCCCCTCTGAGGATGCAGGCTCTACCTGTGCAGAAAATAAAGAAGATTGTGATCAAGCAAATGGGAATACAAAAACCTCCTGTCTTAAGAGGTTCAGAGGGTAAAAGCTAGCTAACAATAAGCTGCAAAGGACCTTTTGGACACAATGAAGCTTTGTGAATATGGACTTGATGTTAGGTGATATTTAGCTAATATGAAATGTCTTCCAGTGATCTAAAAAGCTAAGACTCAATATGTCAGCCAAGCAATAGATATTCAGTATGTTTTTTATGTGCAATGAACTGCATGGGCCCCTGCTCTGAACACACCATGTCTTCTTATGTATCAAATTAGATTGGTGAGTCAAGAAATAAATGTATGGAAAGCAAAAAAAAAAATTTTTTTAAGTCAACTGAAATTTTGTACCCTTAAGCGAGGAGATGCACTGACTTAACACTTCACCAAAAAGCTATAATGTTACTTGGGTGGCTCAGTCGGTTAAGCATCCGACTTCGGCTCAGGTCATGTTCTCACGGTTTATGGGTTCAAGTCCCAGGTTGGGCTCTGTGCTGACAGCTCAGAGCCTGGATCCTGCTTTGGATTCTGTGTCTCCCTCTCTTTCTGCCCCTTCCCCACTTGTGCTCTGTCTCTCTGTCCCTCTCTAAAGTGAATAGTAAACATTAAAAAAAAGACCAAATGAAGTCACCACAATTAGGATTTATGGAAGGATGAGCCATCATAATTTGTAGTTCGATTTAAGTTTTCAAATCTTTCTTCAGAAATTGGTAATGATTACATCTCATCTGCGCTCCAGCCAGCTGCTCTCTCCCAAGTATGGCTACTTGTGATCCTGGCTCAAGCAATGATGTCTTCTTGGCAAAGCCTCTGGATAAGTTGCTACAGCTGCCGCTGTTTGGGGAGCAAGAGAATTTACTACCATCGATCTTCTTCACAAGGAGCACATTTGCCTTTGGGGTCCAATTATGACTTTTCTCGGTGAGAACTCATAAAAAAAAGGAATCCGTAGGCAACAGTTCTTTTGACCCCAGACAGCAGCATATGCAGACCACACTCATCCCATATATTTTCCAGGGCTCAGCAAATATTGCCACCTCGTCATTCCTCCGGGTCAATTTTGAATCACCTTCTGAGATGCAGCTGCTGCAAAGGCAGGACAGGCATACATCCCATATGTGTTTCTCAGTACACGGCAAGCACTCTGAATAAACAGCAGAGAAACTGCTCTGAGCACTTGGCAGAGTCATTTCCTGATTCTCTTTGCAGCCCAGCCGATGAGAAGTAGACAAGCGGGAAGAAGCTACATATTGGCCTTCAACATCAAAATCAAGAGACCCTGGAAAAATCCACGGTGGCTATTGCCTAGAACACTTCATCCAGCTCTTGATGGTGCAGTTCTAGGTTATTTTCTGGTTACGTCTCTAATGCATTAATTGACGACTATCAATTAATGTCTTCTATAGATATAACCATGTTCTCCCTTCCCCAAACACAGGGAACAAGTTATTTGCCTCTTTATTCTCTGCAGCTCACACTCCACAGTGCTGACCACGTAGCAGAAAAGTATAAAATGATGAGCTTAGTCTCCAACAGTCCCACACCCACCAGCTAATGGATCCCTCGTGCCACCTGTTACTGAGTGAGCACTACAGACATGCCTGATGATGTGGCCACTGCAGTATGCCAAGAGGTGCCTAACAAGGAAATAGGTTCCAAAACCTAGATATTTTTACCTACTCAGACCTCTTCTCAGTTCCATCCTTGCCAATGAGAATCAACGCTCTGATGGAGCTAATGGTGGGGACACTCAGCTCATCGACAGGTGGATCTGCTATAAGTCTCATCTGACATTTTCATTAAAATTCTTACTGAGCCCCATGTATCTGGGCTGTTCCTACTTTGGGAGAACTGTCATGTGTACTCTAAATATGCACAACGTAGGGAAACTCATCCTCTTTCTACAATAAAGTATGCCAAGATCTATGCTAAGTGGTAGGAAATGAACAGGACTAAAAGAGGCTCATGTGTAAACAAGGAAAGATGTAAGCAAACTCAGAAGTGCCATAAGCACAAAGGGCTTTTGCTAGAAGTTCATCCAGGGCACACTGAGGACCCAAAGGAGGGAATGGTACATTCTGCTTGGACACAGTGATCAGATAAAGTGACATTTGATCTTTGTCTTAAAAGATGAGCAGATGATGGGGTAAGGAACACTGTGCTCAGAAGAGATAAATCATGAGTAAAGACACGGTGATGAAATAGCAGAACCCATCAGGGTATCCAGTAGCCACACTGCATGGCCAAAGCAAAGGGGAGAAGAAGGTACAGGGAGAAATAAGAATGGGAAAAGAGTGGGCAAGATCATGAAGGCACTTGTGGGCCAGGCTCAGGAGTTTGAACTATAGACAAACGAAAGCCTTTGAAAGATTTAAAGTTCTTTTTCTTTTTAAAAAGTTTATTATTTGTTTTTGAGAGAGAGAGAGAGAGAGAGAGAGAGAGAGAGAGAGAGTATCCCAAGCAGGCTCTGCACTATCAGTGTGGAGCCTGACTTGGGGCTTGACCTCACAAACCGAGGGATCATGACCTGAGTCAAAATCAAGAGTCTGCTGCTTAACTAACTGAGCCACTCAGGCATCCCAAGCCATTGAAAGATTTAAAACCACAGAGACACATAATTAGAGTTTTGTCATAGAAAAAGCAACTTGGAAGCCATATTGAAGAAGTAAGCAGTAGACCCAGGAAGACATCTCACTCTCGTGCTTAAAATTTTCCAATAGATTAAAATAAAAGCCAGACTTCTCCTTAGTGCCCAGAAGGGCCTGTCTACTTCTCCATGCCATCTTGAACCACTTCCTTCTCAAGGAATAGTACAGCTTCAGGGTCTTTTATCAGTATCTTTCTCAGAGATGGCAAGCTCTTTCTACCTCAGGACCTTTGCATTTATTTCCTGTTTCTCTTGCCTAAAGTGCTTGTCCTTGGGCTCTCCCCATAACTCGACCTTCTTGCCCATGAAGTCTCAGTTTTAATCTCACTTTCTTTTACTTTAGTATATGATAAATGTGTGATTCTTTGGGTTTTTTAATTATTGTCTTTTGCCATCTCAAATATCCTTCACGAGGGAAGGAGTCATCCTTGTCTTGTTCACCAACATATCCTAGATCCTGAATGAATGAATGACGTGTCAAACAAGGACCTGAACTCTGGCAACGAGTAGGGAAGGGCAGTGTAATAAGAAGATGTAAAGCAGTGAGAATGGATGCAGCTTAGTGACTAACTTGATGTGGGTGGAGAGAGAGAGGAGGGGTAAGAATGATATTGAGATCTCCGGCTTTTGTCATCTTTAAAAAAAAATTTTTTTTAATCCTTATTTATTTTTGAGAGAGAGAAAGAGCATGAGTGGGGGAGGGCCAGAGAGAGGGAGACACAGAATCGGAAGAAGGCTCCAGGCTCTGAGCTGGACAGAGCCAGAAGCGGGGGCTCGAACCATGAACCGCGAGATCATGACCTGAGCCCAAGTCGGGCACTCAACCGACTGAGCCACCCAGGCACCCCTTGTGTCATCTTTGATAGAGACAGGGAATGTAGAAGAGAAATATTTATGAGGCAGTCTGTGAGCTCAGTCTTAGGTGTAACTTTGGGACATTTTAAGGATAGAAGAGCAGGAAGCAATTGACATAGGAATTTAGAGTTTAGGAGAAAAGTCCAAACCAGAGATACATATTTAAGAGTTGGCAACAGAGAGGGTACTTGAAGTCAAAGGAAAGACATCAGTTAAACTGGGGAAGGAAAGACTCTGGCTGTGAATGGGAGAAATACAAGCTGATGACTGGTTCTTTCTGAGAACAGGTTCCCCCCTGTGGATACAAGGGAAGGCCCTTCCCCAAACTTTTATAGGATAGGTGTCCCCACTGCTGGCTAGGCAAGTGCCCATGATGCCAGAACTCAAGGAGGAGTTTGCAAAGGGCCACATGAGAGGCATCATTCCATGCTTGGCCTTTCTAACAGCAAAGGATTCAGTCACCGAGGGGGCCAGCCAAGGAATGAAGGACAGAATGGTGTTTAACCTGCTGCTTTGAACATTTGAATTTTCAAATGGAAATTTTATCAATACAGTATGTGCACTTGAGACAAAGAACCAAGTCCTCTGTCTAAACACTATACTTTCCTTTCTGAATTCTCTGCAGGGGTACATTCTGTGAAAGCATATAGGCCCACTACCCCGTTCCCTATTTTACTTGTTTGTTTGAATAAGGTATATTTCAAATAATCGTAGTTAAAATTTTTTTTTAATGTTTATTTATTTTTGAGAGAGAGAAAGAGACAGAGCATGAGTGAGGGAGGGGCAGAGAGAGGGAGATACAGAAATGGAAGCAGGCTCCAGGATCTGAGCTGTCAGCACAGAGCTCGATGCCGTGTTCAAACCCACGAACCATGAGATCATGACCTGAGCTGAAGTCAGACATTCAACCAACTGAGCCACCCAGGTGCCCTTCAAATAACCATAGTTTAAACTCATTAACAAAGAAAGGCAAATATAAATTATAATCTTCTAAAAGTTATGCCACAATTAGCTTTTCGTTCTTTTAGGTTTTTTTTCTCCATAAGCTTTACAAAGCATAGTTAAAAATATTTGTATTTATCATGTATATGTGTATGTATGTATGTATTCACTTCCTTCAGAGAAAGATATATATGTATGTGTGTATATATAATTGTATCTTGCTTTTTCCTTTTCTTTTAATTTTTTTTAATGTTTACTTTTGAGAGAGAAAGAGAGAGAGTGGGGGAGGGGCAGAGAGAGAAGGGAACAGAGGATCCAAACCGGGGTCTGTGCTGACAGCAGAGAGCCCAATGTGGGGCTTGAACCCATGAGACCACGACCTGAACCGAAATCAAGGGTCGGATGCTTAACTGACTGAGCCACCCAGGTGTCCCTGTAGGGGTTTCTTTTGTGACTGAAAGAGATGTCTAGAGGCAGCTCCATGATACCACCAATGTCCTGGATACTTTCTTTGTTTCTGCTCTTCCAACCTCTTGTCTTTGCCACGCAGCTTTCGCGTCTGTGGCCTTTGCTCTTGCTGTCCTGTCTGCCTCCTAACCTAAACCTCCCATGCGGGCTCCTTCACTCCGTTCAGATTCTTATTCTAGTATCACCTTCTTAACCAGACATTGACTGGACACTCTTATCTAAACTCCCCTCTACTTTCCTGCCCCATTTCCTGCTTTATTTTTCTTCCTTAGCACTTACTGTTATTTAATACATTACATATTTCAATTATTTATGTTGTTTGTCTCCTTTTTCATCCGCTAGAATATAAACTCCCCCAGGGCATGGAGTTTGTCCCTTTTGTTCTTCACACACACACACACACACACACACACACTTCTATTCTCAGGGAGAGACTTAGCCCAAACCAACACCCCTTCCTTCTTTCCTTCCTCTCTCTCTCTCTCCCACCCTTCCTTCTTTCAACTTTGTAGCGGCTTACCCAAGGTCATACAGGAAGCTGGCGATGGAGCCAGAAGAAACTGAGCCCTAGTTTCTTGGGTTTTCTGCCCTTTCCATCATTCCTCAACAAGAGTGTCATTGACTCTGAAGAATCAGACTGATAGGTTTATACATATAGATTGCTTGTTGACTCTAAGAACGTGGTTGACTAGGCCATATCTTAAAGTCAGTAGTATAGTATTTCCAAATCCTTTAGTATATTTTCTGATATTTGTGGAGAGAGAGAAGGGACAGACTAAAGTGTGTTTGTTCTGCTACCTTTATTCATTCCCAACTAATCCTGAGCCAACTTTCCTAAAATTCCTTATAAGGTGAAGCATGATATGCATAGTATATTAACACTGGTGTAACACAGGAGGTTTAAAAACACATATTGGAATGTTCTTGCAGATGCGCAACATATCCCTAGAAGGACACATGAGATATCAAGGGTTATTGTAGGGAGGGAAAATAAGGGGCTGGGGGCAGAGGTGGGAGAGGTGACTAGTCACCATGAAATCCAATTGTACTTTTGAAAATGGTTGCAAAAAAGATAAAATCAACAGAACAAACTCTTAATGTTGATGCGTTGCCCCAAGTATGAACTATTCACCGTTTCAGATGTGCAGTGTACCAATCCTACACCCTACCATGGCTCCACATGATGTGGCCCTGCCCATCCTTCTGACCTTGTCTCCTACAACCTCCCCTGTACACTCTGCAGAACTCAGTGCTACACAGGGCCTTTGATTTGTGTTCCTTTGACCTGAAAGTCTCTCCCCCAGATCTTTGCACGGTTGACTCCTCAGCCTCACTCAGGTGTCTGCTCAAATGTCACCTCCTATATTTTAAATGTACCTCAGATCCTTCTTACTCTCTGCTCCTCTCAGTTTTTACTCTTAGTGCTTGCCATGCTTACATCACTTATTTGTTTCCATGTTCATATAAGCTCCACAAAAACAGTCTCTGTTTTCTTTACCACTGTGTCCAGAGCACCTAGAACAGGGCCTTGCCCCGCCCCCACCCCCAAAGGCACTAAGTAAATATTTTCTGAGTGAATTAATAAGTGCATGAATGAATTCCATTGAGGAGCTTAATGCAAACTAGAATTGAAACCTCCTAGTTCAGGAAGGGGAAATAGGTTTTGTTCACTTGCTACCTCTGGTCGACTCATGGAGATACTTGGAAAGCTGTATTGAGACAACTTGGAGACTCCAGTTTAGGGGATGAGAGCCCTGTGGTCCATTCACAGTGTCCACCATGGGCATAGGAAGGAAATAATGGCAGATATGTCATACAACAGCAACCCGGGTTATTTGCTAGGCTTGGCTAAAGAAACAGTAGGGGCGCCGGGGTAGCTCCATCAGTTAAATGTCTGGCTCTTGATTTTGGCTCAGGTCATAATCCTATGGTTCATGGGTTCAGGCCCCAGTCCCTGCTTGGGATTCTCTCTTCCTCTCTCTCTGCTCCCCCCACTCTTTATTCTCTCAAAAATAAGTAAATAATAATAAAAAAAAAACCCAGCAGCCGTAGCAAAAGCATTTAGAGGCAAATGTTTATTTTGAAGAATGAACTTGAAAAACATGACTGTGTCAAGCAAACAGCAGGATAATGCCCTTGTTTCACATTTGCCTGACTGTATTATTTTATCACTGGAAGGTTCATTATGGAAGAATCTGGATCAAATCTTCAGAAAAATCTTAAACATTAATTTATTTTTAAGCAAAATTATTTGATTGGCTCCAAAATTGGTAGAAATTGTATTTCAAGTCATGAATTTTTACTAATTCTAGGAACTGATTCAAAATTAAAAATTGAGATAGTCCAATACATGAGAAAGCCTGGCTTTTTAAATATTCAATTAGATTTGGAGCATTAGGTAGGACTCTTAGTTCCAAGTAACAGAAACAACTCAACATAGCTTAAGGGAATAGGGGAATTCCATGAGAGGCTTCTAGAACCTCAAATGAGGGCTTTACTTTTTCAGAGGTTAGTTACCCTAGGGCTATTGGGAATCAATTACTCAGTAGCTCCTAGAAGTCTCTTTCCTGCCTAGGAGCTTCATTCACTCAGCATAGGTGGGCTCACACCAAGCTTTGACACAATACAAGAGGAGCTGGCTCTTTTTACCCAGCTGCAACTTGAAATATCCTAATTAAGTTGACTAATTGGCCAGACTCCGGTCACAGATTTATTCCCTGGCCCAACCAACTGAGCCAGGTGAGTGGGGCACCATGATGAGTTCAGGCGAGAGTAAGTATCCATTGGCAACCAAATGACCATACCAGGGAGGCAGAGTTATGGAAGAACATGGGGACTCCCCTCTGACACCAGAGTTGGGGAGAAGGGAGAAGGAGCATTTCTCAGGAGAGCTGTGGTGTGGGAGGGGGTCTTCCCCAAAGGTGAGGTGTGTACAAGTGTGCTGGGCAGACTCAGCACTGTAGTTCTCCATAACTTGTGATTATACAGCGGCTTTCCAGATTTCCCCTCCCCGCACCTCAGCCCTTCCCAATCTGCACACCAAATGCTCCCTGCCTTTTTCCCCCCACCATTGAGCCTCTTGAAAATCAGTGACTTTGATGGAAATAATATCACCACTATTTTCTGGAATTACTGAGCTCCACAGTGGGCTCAGACTGTACAGGTGAATGGCACCTTCTTTCCAAAGTCACCTTAAGTGACATGAAAGGAGGTGCTCTTCTCTTCATGAATTATTCCACCTGCAGTTTACTTGCACAGCATTTTACTTCCCCTTTCACATCTGTCGCCTGGCTGGGCCCTCTGCCACCTGGTGCTATTATTCCTTCTTTTCTATATATTTAACAATGCCATTGCCATTCAGGCCATTCTCTTTCTGCAGGGCATCATGGGGCCCTCCAGCAGCCTGTCAGTGTGTCCACTTATTTGTAAACAGTCTTGATTTCTACAATGTTAGCATGAGAAGGGTCTGTAGCATCTAGTCCAATCCTTATATCCTACGGGAGAAGAAATGAGGACAAATGACCATATCTGACTTCCTCAAGGTCACCCAGTATATAAGTGGCAAAGCATAGCTAGTCTTGGTGTTTTCTGGTTCCTAACCCAGTGATGCATCCAGGAACTGGACAAAGCAATGAGCAAAAAATAGAAACAGGGGTGGTACAGAAAACCACTCAAGCAGTGTCTCAGGCTCTTTGACCACAATCCCCCACCATCATCCTGCTCTTTTTATTCTCTTTTAAAATAAATATCTCCCTTTACACTCATGTGCACTGCAGGACCTCTTACCAAGACAGGACAGGCCTCCCCCTGCTTGCTCAGCAGATAGTTATCAAACCACTATCATGTTCAATGTGGAATTCAAAAACAAAAAACAGAAAACAAACCCCAACCAACCAACCAAACAAAAAAACCCACTAATTATGGTCCCTACCATCTGAAAGTTTTCAACTGGCTTGGGGAGAAAGGTCAAAAATATATATTTTTTTAATTTCATTAAATTTTTTAAAATGTTTATTTATTTTTGAAGAGGGAGACAGACTGTGAATGGGGGAGGGGCAGAGAGAGAGGGAAACCCAGAATCTGAAGCAGGCTCTGGGCTCTGAGCTGTCAGCACAGAGCCTGACATGGGGCTCAAGCCCATAAACTGTGAGATCATGACTCCAGTAGAAGTTGGATGTTTAACCGGCTGAGCCACCCATGTGCCCCAGGCCAGAAATATTTGATCAGATTTAGGATACAAAGACTGTCCGAGAGCAGGACACGATGTTATCAAAGAAAAGAGGCAAGGCTTCCAATACTGCCCTTACTCTTTGCATCTTTCGATCATCTTATATAAAAGAAAATGTATTAAAAACTTCCTCCAAGCACCATAAAGATGCCCCCAAATCTCCCGTTTACTCTAGTGGGTGAGTAAATATTATAACTATTGTGAAAAAGGGATGGACATCAAGTGCCAGGAATTCAGACAGACGATAAGAGTGTTTGGGGAGACTCCACTGACTGGGCTCTGATCACTGCCCCATTTTGAGAAAGGAGGAGACAGACATCATCAGCCCCTCATTTGACATAAAGAAACTGAGATCCTATAACATGGAAGGGAACTAGAACCAGAACTCAGAATGCCTGTTTTGTCAACTTTGAAATCACCAATATGGAGTCAAGAGATGCCACCCTTTAAAAAATCAAATAGTACTACAAGGCTTATAACAAAACATAGCTCCTTCCTTGATGTTTTGCCGTTTTCTGGGAGAAAATCACTTAAACTTTTAGCCATTTCTTAGGCTTTTTACCATCTTAGTTTCATTTATCATGCTTAAGTATCTAGTTCTTGATTTTTCCTTCTATGGACATCTTACTATGGAAGGGAGATTTTAGTTCCCTTATGCCTCTCCCTTCTAGTTATATAACAATTTTTATCAAATCAATATTAATGTTTACATTAGTATTTATGTAAGCTTTGTTCAAAGAAGAGCCATGTAGTACATTATGGTTACTTTTTCTTTCCCATATAACTTTTTGTTTTTCATGGAATTAATAATTGCCTTTTCTTAAAAAATTTTTTTTAACGTTTATTTATTTTTGAGACAGAGAGAGACAGAGCATGAACAGGGGAGGGTCAGAGAGAGAGGGAGACACAGAATCTGAAACAGGCTCCAGGCTCTGAGCTGTCAGCACAGAGCGTGATGCGGGGCTCAAACTCACGGACCACGAGATCATGACCTGAGCCGAAGTCGGACGCTGAACTGACTGAGCCAGCCAGGCGCCCCAATAATTGCCTTTTCAATGTTGTTATTGTTGTTTGCTTTTCTCTGTATCTGTCATTAATTCATCTTCTAATTTTCTGATAGAATTATAACGTTCTTCCAAATACATTCAAACACATCAGATAATATCCCAGTTTCTTTTCTTTCTTCCTCCCTTTCTTTCTTTCTTCTTTCTTTCTTTCTTCCTCCTTCCTTCTTCCTTTCTTCTTTCTTTCTTTCTTTCTTTCTTTCTTTCTTTCTTTCTTTCTTTCTTTCTTTCGTCTCCAATATCCAGCAATCCTGCATTTCTCTGACTGCCACCTCTGATATGGACTGCTTTTTCCTTTGGATTGATGCGTAACGATTATTCTGAAACTTCCCTTCATCTTCATCCTGGGAATTCTCTCTACCTCCTTCATGTGTTAGGCCTACCTTTTCCCAGGGATCTTAGTTTGTATCTTCTAGAGAATGGGTGAATGGCAAGTGAATGTTTGAAACAGTGTATGCCTGAAAAATACCTTTATTCTATCCTCATGATTAGTTTATACTTTGGTTGAACATAGAAGTCACAGTCATAAATCATTTTTCCTTTTTAAGACCTGTTGAAGGGATGTGAGGGTGATCTGGCTGTGACATCTGTCACCCCATTGATCACCAGGGTTGATTTGGCTGACCTGGCTAGCTAGGCGGGTGTCCCCTTCCTCCCTCACCGCTCCATGTGCTTCCCTCCCGAAGCTGTGCGCTCAGTCGAAGAGGATGAACTTCCCTGATAGAGGAGGACCGTTCTTCAGTCAAGGGTATATGAGTAGCTGCGCTCCCCTGCTAGAACCTCCAAACAAGCTCTCAAGGTCCATTTGTAGGAGAACGTAGGGTAGTCAAGCTTCCAAGACTCCAGACACATCCAAATGAGGCGCTGCACGTGGCAGTCTGCCTAAGAAAAAAAAAAAAAAAAAAGACCTGTTGAAGGCCCTCATGTCTTCGTCCCTTACTGTCCAGTACTGCTGTCCTGAAGTCTGGTGCCATTCTGATTCCTCGGCTTTTCTGAGCATGACGTTTTTCCTTTCTAGAAGTTTTTGGGATCTCCTCTTTATCCCTGGAGTCCTTAGATTTCACGGTGATGTGCCTTGGTTTAGGTCTCTTTTCATTCACTGCATTGAGTAGCCATTGGCCCTTTTGATTTGGAAACTAATGAATGTACTTCAGTTCTGGGATCCTATCATGAATTCACTTCTCTGTGTTTTCTTTTTGCAACTCTTAATAAGCAGATATTGAGCCTCCTGGATTTGTATCTGTTTTCATCTTTCCTACTTCCTAATTTGTTTTTCTTTCTGTTTTACTTTCCTCAGTAGATTTCCTCAACTTTATTTTCAACTCTCTTATTGAATTTTTTTCTGTCATACTTGTAATCTCCATGAGTGTTTCTTATTCTGTGAATGCCCTCTCTCTCTTTAAAAAGCATCCTAGTATTTTAAAATAATTATCATTATTTTAAGAATGAACACAGTATCTCTTTTTACTTCAATATATATATTTTTTCTCTCCCTGCATTGTCTCTGTGTCTTCCAAGTCCCCCCCCTCCATTTTCCCTCATGTGTTTATTTTGGTCTATCTTTGATGCTGGAGGCTTTCCTGAAATATCTGATGGTCCTTGATGGTTGGTTCACAATTATAAGTGAAAAAAATCTGTTTGAAAGCATTGAGCACGTGTGGGAGGTTTGAAGACAGGGGGGCTGCACCAAAGTTGTACTGTGAGACAAATAACTGATTCTGTAGAGTTTTTCTCTTGAGCTGGACAGTTTCCCAATGAGATTACTCCTCCACACTCCTGCCTGGGGGTGGGGGTGGGAATTGAGGAGGTGGAAGCCTTTTTCAGCATTCTTCCAGCTAAGTTGGGTAAGGGAGTTGGGGCACGAGTGGTGGCATTACCGTTCAGTACAAGCTTTCAATGAACCCACCTCCATTAGTAAATTGTCTTATTTCTGTCCTCGGTGGTCCCAGCTCCTAAGCCTTGAGTCTATCTTGTTCAATCTCTCCGTCTTCTTCCTCCTCATACAAGCTTTCAACCAACCTTCCTGTTGTCAGCCCCACCCAAACCTATCCTGCCACCCCTTTCAGAGGTTCCTGGTCCTCTAATTTCCCTCAGGCTCTCTAGGGCCTGGACAGGTCAAAGAGCTTGTTTCTTGTTGGCTTCCAACTCTTGCAGGTCTAGGTTTTCCTGGTATGGTAGCTGAGTTTCCACCAATCATAGCTTTTGTGCTTCTGTTAATTGTAAAATTTATCGTTGGTTGTTGATGCTTTCATGTTCTCTTTGTCCTTGAGGGTTTATGCTCCTTTTCTCCATTTGTTGTCATTTTAGTGAAGGTTTAATAAGAGATGTGTTCGGTAGACCATGCTTAACTGTGATTTTCATGTGCCTACTTTTATTTTTTTATTGTGTTTTTTTTTTAACTTTTATTTACTTTTGAGAGACAGAGAGAGACAAAGTGTGAGCAGGCTAGGGGCAGAGAGAAAAGGAGCCACAGAATCCAAAGCAGGCTCCAGGCTCTGAACTGTCAGTACAGAGCCCAACGTGGGGCTTGAACTCAGGAACCGTGAGATCATGGCTTGAGCCAAAGTCAGACTGCTTAACCGACTCAGCCACCCAGGTGCCCCTTATGTGCCTACTTTTAAATCCACTCTTCTAGCTTTCTTCCTTTTCTCCCTGCTCCATATTCTCTCCTTCCTTCTCTCTCCAGCTCTTCCTCCCTCCCTCCCTTTCCTTCCCTCTCTTCTCTTTCACTCCCCCCCCCTTTCTCTTTCTCCTTCCTTCATTCCTACCTTCCTTCCTTTCTCTCTTTATTTCTTTTAGAATGCTGGTCTTCCCTCCTTGAAGGGCCTTGGGGAATCTCATGTTTTCTGCTCTTTGAAATACTTTGACTATAAATATCACCCTGGACTCTGACTTTAATTTGAACACATCACATTTCTGCAACGGACTTAGAAATAACAACATCCCACAGACTTTGTGCTTCCTAATCTCTTCCTTTCTGTGTGCTTGCTGAGAAAACTCCCTTTGGTATTTCTAGGAAGTGGAAAACAATCATTTCATCCATTTCAAGCCTGGCAATTTTTATTCATAGCTTGAGTTCTAGAACCTTGTCCAGAGAACACAAGAGAGCGCAAAGAGCATACTCTTGACCAGCAAGGAAAATGGAGCCAGGATGAGGGTGGAAACAGGTAGTAATTATTTGATTAAACACATGTTTTGGCTGTCTACTGTATTACAGGCACTATCATAGATAGAGGGCATATAACCATGACTAAGACATTCAGAGTTTAGTGGTAAGACAGACAGGTAAGTGAGCACACAGAATGTAATGTGATAAATGCACTTCATGCTTAGCAAATGTTAGTTTTGTGTCTACTGTATGTCAGGTACTATACAAGCACTTTCATTTTATTAATTCCTCCCCATACCATTGTGTGCTAGGCATTATTATACCTATTTTACTATAAGGAAACTGCTAAAATAAAGGAATATACAAATATTATGAAAACAAGATGTGAGACCGCTCTTTGGTGCCTCTCTGGTCAGGTAACCAGGGGCATGCTCTCCCTGGGCTCTGCAGCCCACTGTCCCCAGAATGGAAGACAGGGGCTCTGGTGAGCACAAAACATCTGCCTGAAGTTGACTCTTCAGCCTTGGGTATCACCCCTTCATCTCCTCCCTTCCCACTCCAGATCCAAGGAGAATGTCTTCTCCAGGACCTGAGGAAGAAAACAAGGTCCATGGGTTGGCAGCAGTGTTTCTGAGCACTGTCTTCAGCGTGGAAAAAATGAGAGAAAATAAGTTATGAAAAGCTTGAACTAAACCTGTCCCAAACCACAGGAAATTCTTAGATGTGCAGTCCTTTTCTCATTTTTTTTTCCCTTTTCTTTTTTTGTCAATAACAAAAATGTACCAGAGTATTGAGACACTAGCTAAGGAATGGCCATGATGACAGCCGGTGGGGAAGGGGGAGGAGGAGGGGAGGTTAGGTCTAGAGACATTTTTTAGAAAGGCAGATCAGCTGTTCCCCAGAGGAAAAGCAAGGGGATCACGTGGGTAAATTGGGGAGAGGGACACGCGAGCGTGTGCGCGCGTGTGTGTGCGCGCGCGCATACACACACACGCGCACACACACACATACACACACACACACACACACACACACAAACTCTCTGAACTTAATCAGTTTTTAAAACTCTGTCTTTGAAACGGGAACTTGCCTTGGGTCTCCTGAAACCGAAAAACACAGCTCTTGCCTTCCTCCTGGAAGTCACCTTGTCCTTTGGAGCCTTCGCCTGCAGGAGGTGGCTTCCTGTGGCTGGTGAGAAGCTGGCTCCTTTTTGCAGAGTTCTTGTTCTTCCAAAACCAAGGGCGGGGTAAGTGGAGGCTGCAGACCCCTAGGGCCCCCTGAGGGGGGGGGGGGGGTCCTCTCAGTTTGGTTACCTAAGGATTAGATAAAGGAGGTTCTTTGTCGGGTGGGGGACACTCGGACTCTTATGTATGAAGAAAAGGAAGTGGGGGCGGGGTGCAGACAGATTTTGCCAAAATACAGATGGAGCCGACTAGATCCAGAACAATTCCCAAAGGAGGTCCTCCCACACCCACAGGAAGCCCCCCCCCCCCACCAAAAAAAAAAAAAAAGCTTGAAATTCAAATTATTTTAGTGCTTGGGAGATGAGAGGGGGGTGAGAGAAAGCAATGGTAGTAAATAGGAACAGAAGGGGGCAGAAAAAACAGGAAGGCTTGTCAGTATCTTTCCTAAGAAACAGCTCAGGAGAGCACCAAATATTAAAATAAATGTAGCTGGACTTGAGTAATACTTTTTATTATTTTTTTAAAAATTATTTTTAGACCGTAAAGGAGCATAGGCACAAATTTGATACATGTGGTTTCTGCCCCCAAAGAAACGGCTGCTCCCGCCTCTCCTTTTTTTAGCCTCTGTTTTTGAGACGACAGGACAGAGATGTTTTGCCCACACTGTACCCACACTCGTTCTGTTCCTCTCAAATGCGTTTCACTGCCCTGGTTTCCTCCAAAAGCTGTCCTTCTCTCATGAATGTTGTCGTGCTCTTGTTTCTGCCTCCCTTCTTGCTTTGGGTTAGAAGAGTGGAAACAATGTTGGGAGAGAAAGATGGACACCATGATGAGAAAGTGAGAGAACAGTAATTACATTTGAGAATTAGGTAGAGGGAGAAATAAAAGACCCTACTCCCTGGTGGAGGACTTGAGTCTTGCCTGGTCCTGGTTTTTGCCATTTCTTAAAGAGAATGGTTTGGATGAGACAGGGTTGCCAGAGAGATAGATACAGGATACCCAGTTAAATTTGAATTTCAGATAACCAGCAGATAAGTACCCCCAAAAGCTGACTTTACAGTTCGATGTATTTGAAGAAGTTCTTAAACCACCTTACTCCAGTGGTGTTTAAATGGTGGGTGCCTCTGGGGTAGATGGTTTTAGGGAATCCGTTTCGGAATCCGCCTGAGGTGAAGTGAGAGCCAGGTGTCACATTGGGTCTTTTCTGCTCCCACTCCCCTGGCACACTAGCCCTTCACTTCTAAAAAAGGAAAGAAAGGCATTTGTCCTAGATTGTAAAAGCCTCCAGGGGCCAGACAAGGAACACTTAGAAATATTTGTGTTTGTGTGGAGAAAGCAAAAGCCTTTTTGACTGAGATACCAATCATTTCACAAATTAGGTGGTTTCCAAGTTATCGTTTTCCGTAAAACTTGGAGAAAAACCTAATTGAGTTGACCGCTGATAGATCATCAGAATAATTTTTTTAAAACTGTCTTTATTTTTCAGAGCGGGTTTTGGGTTCACAGCAAAATTAAGCAGAAAGTACAGAGAGTTCCCACATACCCCTTGCCCTTATACAGGCACAACCTCCCCCCATAGAATAATTATTGAAGGAAAGTTTCTAAGTGATATCTGACCTATAAGGTGAAGGAATCCAAAGAATTGAGTGACACTGCCAGATTTGGCCCTGCTGAAAAACAAATCTCAAGTTCCCTGGCAAAGGTGGACTGGCCACGGATCTTCATATAGGGTCTGTATTCATGAGCAAGCCAGTCATTCCAGGTGTGCCTCTGAAGCCATAAGCCTAGAAATATGTCCCTATTTTCCTTTCTTCTTGTCAGCCCTGGACATTGTCATGACAAAGCTCCTTGTGGCCCCATCTACTTATTCAAGTGAACAAGGTTTCTCAATGTTTACATTCATAAAAATGAGATGGGGGAAAATATTGGTGCTAGGCCTGCTCATTCTTGCAATAAGTAATATTAATTGATGGATATTTGAATTAATTACATATGTATGTAAATATATTCAAATCCATATAGGTAAAAATCCATCCTCATCCATTAGGAGAGATAATTCTTACGAGGAGAATAATTTTCAATATTTTACTGTTTTATGTTTAATGATCAATAAAATACATATTTATCATGTTACTGATGATGGTAACAATGGCTTCGTCTCAGGAAATGTTTTAATACCTTATGGTCACAGGATATTTTTTGAAATTGTAAAATTAATTTACACATGCATATTTGTTTCAAAAAAGATGATAGGGTAATCAGTAAAAGATGTCCAAAGGATAGATGTTCAAATAATAAAAGATGTCATAAAAATATTTGGATGCAAATCTTTAACGGAAGTGGAATGAAGATACAGTTCGTGGAGGAAAGGGAATGACTTAACATTTCTGTTAAGGAACTTCGTGTTCATTTTGAAAAAAAGAGTGATGGTGTCAAATTACTATGGTGCTTAGATTCTATTGGGTGCATTGAAAAGAGTGATATAACAGTTTTATTTTAAAACATTCGATGAAAACAATCTACAGACTACATCCCCTGCCAGTACTCAAACCACGAAAAGCTATAGATACCAACTTAAAATGTGTGAAGGGATGTGTAGTTTTCAGCATTTTTAGGGGGTGTAAGGGAAGAAAAGTTTGAAGACGTCTGCTTTATATCATTTTCTTACTAACACTTCCGCTCAAAATATAGTAGTTACATTTCCAGATTCTTTACAACTTTGAACAACAAAAATCCTAGGCACCATTCTACCTGCTGTTTCAGGGGTGCCGTTGTCCAAAGTTCTGTGTACCTCACCGTGCTGCTCATCTACTCTGAACTGAGTGGTAGTCATAGGGTCATGCACAAGGGCTTAAATTGGAGAAACCAGAAATAAACCACCCCCTCGACCTCACGGCTGAACTATTTCAAGAATACGCAGTTACGTTTCAGTGGCCATGATTTGACTCATGGCGCACTCAGTAACATATAATTACGAGCTGCCTTCAACAGACTTCTGCACTGCTTGCTTCTCACCTTCTGAATATAGAGGAACCACAGCAGCATTTTATGGTAACTGATTGAAATGATCTAACCAACCCTTCTGTGCGCCCTGTTATAGGAGAGTGACTTTCTCGAACACCAGCTGAGGTCCTGGAGTTTCTCCAAGTACCAAAACCTTGCTTTTTAAAAAGAAGACAGAAAAATGAATGGGAGCAGCCATGTGCCCTGATGACAGAGGAAACGCACATGTGGGAAACTATGGGATAGGAATGGTAGCAGTTGAGGTAGGAGGGCAATGGAGCACTGCTTTTCATATCAGAACTAAAAACTAAATGTTAGTTCACCACAAATGGAGTACTGCCAGCCACAATATGTGAAAGTGTGCTTAACCAGTGTGTGGGCTTCGTGAGTAGTGGTGCCTCTGTTAATCTAGGGTCAAGAAGGATATGTTGCATCACAAGTGATTTTTAAAAATAGCTAGTATCTATTTAAGCATAAAACTCTCATTTTTTAAGCTTATAATTTTTCTCTTTAATTAAACGTCTTATTTTGAGTTAACTGTAGATTCACATGCAGTTGTAAGAAATAGTTCAGAGAGATCCTATGCACCCTTCATCCAGTTTCCCCCAGTGGTGGCACCTTGTAAACCATGGTACAATACAACAAGAATACTGACACTGATACAGCCAAGAGAAAGAACATTTCTATCAGCACAAGCGGCCCCTTGTTGCCCTTTTATAGCCCCACCCACTTCCCTCCTACTCCACGCCTTTCTTGACCTCGCAATCACGTATTCGTTTCCCATTTCTATAATGTCATTTTAAAAATGTTATATAAACGGAATCAATATACAGTATGTAGCCTTTGAGGGACTGGCTTTTCTTCACTCAGCATACTTTTCTGAATATTCATCCTTTTTGTTGTGTATGTCAGTAGCTTGTTCCCTTTTATTGTTGAATAGTATTCCATCATATGGATCTAACACAGTTTAACTCTTCACCAGTTGAGGGACATTCAGGTTGTTTCCAGGTTTTGGCTATTATCAATAAAGTGGCTATAATCATTCATATACAGGTTTTTGTGTAAACATGTCTTCATTTCTCTAAGGTGAATGCCCAGCAGTACGATTATTGGATATATGATAGTTGCATGTTTACTGTTTTAAGAAACCGCCGAACTGTTTTCCAGAGGATCTATACCATTTTACTTTCCTACCAGCAATGTATCATGATCATTTCTCTTTGTCCTCACCAGCATATGACATTGCCACTGTTTTTTATTTTAGCCATTCTGGTAGGTGTGTAGTGTTATCTCATTGTGGTACTGTTTTTTGTTTTTGTATCTTTTGAAATTGTTTCCATTTTTATTGAGATATAATTGACATATAACATGGTATTAAAGTATACAGTATAATATATATATATATATGTATATTATGGTAACCACAATAAATTTAGTCAACATCCATCACCTCATGCAGCTACAAATTTTTCTGTGATGAGAAATTTTAAGATCTACTCTTCTGACAAGTTTCAAATATACAATACAGTGTTGTTAGTTTAGCTCTAGGCACCATGCTATATATTATATTCCCAGAACTTATTTATAACTGGAAGTTTGTACCTTTTGACCATCTTCACCTATTTCCTCCTACCCCAACTACTCTGTCTCTGGCAACCACCATATGCGTGTGTGTGTGTGTGTGTGTGTGTGTGTGTGTGTGTGTATGTATTACAATATGTATGCGTATGTATATATATCACATTTTCTTCATCTATTTATCCATCATTGGACATTCAGGTTATTTCCATTTCTTGGCTATTGTGAACAATGTTACAATGAACATGGGCTAGCTCATGCAGATAATCCTCTGAGGTAGTGATTTTGCTTCCTTTGAATATATACTCAGAAATGGAATACTGGATCATATGGTATTTCTATTTTTAGTTTTTTGAGGAACCTCCACACTGTTTTCCATAGTGGCTGCCCTAATTTACATTTCCACTAAGAGTGCACCAAGTTTCCCTTTTCTCCACATCCTTGCCAACAATTGTTATCTTTTGTCTTTTTGATAATAGCCATTCTGATAGATGTGAGGTGATATCTCATTGTGGTTTTGTTTTGCATTTCCCTGCTGATGAATGATGTTGAGCATCTTTTCATATACCTCTTGGTTATTTGTATGTTATTTTTATAAAAAAATTTAATTTTTAATCAGGCTTTTGTTTTTGCTATTGAGTTGTGTGAGTTCTTTTTATATTTTGGATATTAACTCCTTATCAAATACGTGATTAGTTGTGGCACCTGGTGGCTTAATTGGTTAAGAGTCCGACTCTTGATTTTGGGTCAGGTTCATGGTATTGAACCCTGACTGGGCTCTGCCCTGACAGTGTGGAGCCTGCTTGGGATTCTTACCCTCTCTCTCTCTGTCTCTGTCTCTCTCTCTGTCTCTCTGCCCCTCCCCTGCTCATGCTCATTCATGCCCACACACTCTCTCTCAAAATAAATAAACATTTAAAATATACATGATTAGCAAATATGTTCGCACATTCAGGAGGTTGCCTTTTCATTTTCTTGATTGTTTCTTTTGCTGTGAAGAAACTTTTTAGTTTGATGTATTCCCACTTTGTTTGTTTGTTTGTTTGTTTGTTTGTTTTGTTTTGTTTGCTTTTGGTGTCAAATCTAAAAACATCATTGCCAAGAGTAGTGCCAAAGAGCTTACCTATTATGTTTTCTTCTAGGAGTTTTATGGTTTAAAGTGTTCAGTATTTTTAATTTTTGCAATTTTATTTTCACCAACTTTTTACTTGTAAAGTTTTTTATATGGGCATTAAATATTTTTAAAAAATTTGTATTATTAAACAAAAGGTACATAATACACATGATACAACATTTAAAAAAGTAAGAGGGTATGAGTGAATCCTGCCTGCTCTTAACCACCTCCCTCAGAGGTGGTCTGCTCCCCACAGGCCACCACTCCTACCAGCAAAACTACATGGAACTTTCCACCTAAAATAAAGGCGCTGATCACAGTTTAACTACCTTTTCCTACCCCAAGGTCATCACCAGGAATGACAAAGATTGTCTTGAGCACATATAACTTCTGGGAATTCTTTTTTTTTTTCTTTTTAATGTCTATTCATTTTTGAGAGAGACGGAGAGACAGAGCATGAGTGGGGAGGGGCAGAGAGAGACGGAGACACAGAATGGGCTCAAACCCATGAACTATGAGATCATGACCTGAGCTGAAGTCAGACACTTAACTTACTGAGCCACCCGGGCACCCCAAGTTCTGGGAATTCTTAACTTTTCTTTCCCCTCCTTTGTTGTCAGCTAATCCATTTACAGACATAGGAATGAACGGAATAAAATAATTTCCTTCTCCATCCTGCTCCTCCTCTGTCTCTAATATTGTCTCCTTTCTCCTGCTGTTTCTAATCTTCTGAGGACTAGAAAACCACATAACTGAACCTTTAGTAAGCAAGGCTAAGAAAGGCTCTCCTTAATACAGGGACTTTGGCTACAAAGAGGCCCCTTCCCTCTTGCTTTCTGTGTTTGGAATTCCACTCGGGAGACTCAAGTTGCCAGAAGGGTGACCTCCAGATCAGTGCCAAATCCCCTATATGTCTTTTCAGCAAGACTGTGACATCTTTTGTCATCAGATGCTGGAGGGTGCATTTGACTATATTTATCCAATTAGAACATTCACAGCATCATTAAGTATTAGGTGTAAGGATAAATTTGGCTTGTTATTATTTAATTACTAAATAATAGTAGGCTGGACCAGGCTTAATTCTCCAGCCTAGTGTTATACTTAGTTTTAATATAGTTTGATAGACATGTGAAGTCATCATAGATACTATGATGAAATTTGGAAGAAGACCCTTGAGCAAATTACCTGTTTCCAGTGAATCATAATGAGTTTCACTAGATCTCAGGGTTCAGGTTGGTAATCAGTTTCTGTATATCTTTTCCAGAGGCAGGAATTTTAATGTGAATGGAATAAAATTGGCTACAATGCTTTTGAAAAATGTATCCACAGACTGACAAGTATTTTTAATTTGAGGATAAAGTTAGTTCTATGGTTTTTTTCTTTTGATTTACTTTTTATTTTTTAAAAGCTTATTTATTTATTTTGAGAGAGAGAGAGAGAAAGAGAGAGTGTGAGCAAGGGAGATGCAGAGAGAGAGAGGGAGAGAGAGACTCCCAAGCAGGCTCTGTGCTATCAGTGTGGAGCCTAACTCAGGGCTCCATCTCACCAACAGTGAGATCATGATCTGAGCTGAAATCAAGAGTCAGATGCTTGACCAACAAAGCCACCCAGGCGTCTCAGTTATATGGTTTTTAAGTCACAAAGCAGCTATGAGATCTCTGAGGTAATTTTATTTATTTTAAAAAAATGTTTATGTATTTATTTTGAGAGAGAGAATGAGCAGGTAGATCTGTGCTGTCAGCGCAGATCCTGATGCGGGGCTTGAACTCACGAACCATGAGATCATGACCTGAGCCAAAATCAACCAATTGAGCCACCCAGGTGCCCCTCTAAGGTACTTTTAAATTAAAATATATTTATCTCCTTTTAAACCTAGTATTTTTTTTCTAGTAACAAAATACTATGGGCTTATTAAAGAATACTTGGAAAATTCACCAATACAAAAATTTTTTAAAATCACCTGTAAACCTAACTCAGATAATTACTTTTAACACTTTTAGTATATCCCTGCAAAACTGAATTTTTTTTTTATTAAACACACACACACACTGGTTATCTCTGGAGAGGAGAGTAGTGTTTGGGGCACATGAGCAGAAGAAATATTTGTTCATACTTACTCTTTTGCACCTTCTGAACTTTGTACTGTGTGTATGTATTTCCTATTAACAAATAATGGAAGGACATAAATTCACGTTCAAATATCCTTTGTGCTTTCTTGTTGTTTTGTAATAACCAGCTTGTGTTAAGAACCACTGATATAAAAGTCCGCCCACTTCACTGACTACCATAGGCATCTCTTGGAATAAACTGGATAAAGTTTATTCCAGTTAATGACTTTGACTATATTCACCCATAAGTATTTGCTAATAGCAGCCCCCTCCGTAGGCTCATTGTCAAGGAAATGAATTATGTAACTGGTCTAAGCAAATATAAAGTTAACTGTAGTGTTAAAATATGGTCATGGATACAAAGCTAATGTATCTATTCATTCTCTCTTTCTGATTCTATGGGTCCAATTCCTCCCATATAATCACAGGGCATCTCTAGGGATGCAGGAATCCCAGCAGGGCACTGCACTTATTCAAACTGACAGAAAAACAATGCCATCAGCATGAATCAATAGGAATGGTGCATTTGGCCAGCAGACTGTTATTTCTGGGGAGAGGATGTGCAGTTTTGAGATTTATTAGTGTCAGATTTAGCTGTATAGCAATATTTTCCCAACTTTGTTACTAGGAAATAGCCCTTTTGGCCTGTGTATGTATGCATTGCATGTATATATGTATGTATACATATGTGAAGCAAAAATACTACAGACTGGATGGCTTAAACAACAGAAATGTATTTTCTCCCAGTTCTGGAGGCTGAAGTCTGAGATCAGTTGGCCAGCATGTTTGTGTTCTGGAGAGAACTCTCCTCCTGGCTTGCAAGCAGTCGTTTCCATGCTGTGTGTTCTCATGGCCTTTCTTTGGTGCACACAGAGAGATCTCTTCTTCTTATAAGGTGACCAGTCTATAGGATTCAGGCCTCACCCTTATGACCTCATTTAACCTTAATTACCTTCTAGAAGCACTGTCTCCAAACACAGTCACATTGTCAGGTCTTCAACATATGATTTTTTGGTGGTGGTGGAGGGGGGCACATAATTCAGTATTTATATATTTATATTTTACAAGTTTAATTTTATATACAAACTTTTAAGTGTTCCACCAAAGTTTTATCTTTTTTGAATTTACTTTATTACTGCCCTTTACTGTTGTTTCCCTTATCCTATAAACAGAAATTGCCAAAGCTTCTTCCATTGCCCATTTCTCCTATTCTCCAGGTTCTGAGAGTTTGAGCTAAGAGATAACCCTGGGTGCTGGGCAGGGTTCATCTTTCTCCTTAAAACCTAAATTCTTCCATCTGTAAAATGAGATTAATAATCACTAATCCTGTGAAAGGGAAAAGAAGGAATAGTTAATAATTTACCATATAATGTTAATTCTTTGCAATAAAAGTTTCAAAATGAAATGCAAAGATCTTAATCCAAAGGTACCATACTGATTTTTTAAGTGTAACAGACAAGCTCAGCGCTTGCTATGTACCTTAGAAACATTAACTCACTCAATCTCAACAACAATGGTATGAGATAGGTTATCTATTATGACCACCTTCCCCATTTTATGGAAACACAGAGAAGTAAAATAACTGGTCATGCCTTTGCAGCTAATTAGTGACAGTCAGGAGGCAAATCCTGGCGCTAGAGTCCAGTGACTACCCAGTCACTATGAAATTGCTGCTTATTCACTGCTAATTGTGTCATTTCCTGGCTCAAAAACCTTCAGGGACTCTTGAAGCCTAAAATAATAAATACAACTCATTAGTTTAGCAATGAAGACCCTCCAGCTACTTTTCTTTCCCATTTTGTTTCCCATGAAAATGCTTCATCTCCCTACTGTGCTCCAGCTGAACTGGACTACCCATACTTCTCCAAATTGATGCCATGCATTCTTGCTTCTGTGCCTTGCCCTTGATGCAGTCTTTACCTGGGGCCCACCTGTTCTCAGCCCCTCTGCACCTTCTATGTCTTCCTTTCCCTTCAACATCCTTCCATACTGCCATCTCCTTTATGCATTTTCTCCCGCACCTCTCAACCCCAGCTGGTTGTGATTTTTCCCACAGAATTTTATCTCCCCTCGTCAATCTGTGTATACAAGTTTCTGGCTTTTATAATAGTTATTTCTGTATATGTTGTACTGTCTCCTTGTATATTCCCTCCTTATTTCTGTATATTTCTGTATATTTCCTCCCAACTTTTTTTTTTTTTTTAACATTTATTTATTATTGAGAGAGAGAGACAGACCGTGAGCAGGGGAGGGGCAGAGGGAGAGGGAGACACAGAATCCGAAGCAGGCTCCAGGCTCTGAGATGTCAGCACAGAGCCCAATGTGGGGCTCGAACTCATGAACTTCGAGATCATGACCTGAGCCACCCAAGCGCCCCTCCTCCCAACTTTAAGGATGGGTTCCTTGAGGGCTACAATATACTTTCTCATAGAGCTTTAAAAATTTTTTTTTTATTAAAGTCTTAAATCATTATTTGGTTGTTTTTTTTTTTGACAATCAAATGTATGCATGCTTATTGCAAAAAATTAAACATTATAGAACTACATCTCTTAGAAAGTGAGATACACTATTATAATCCCTCCTCCCCCACCCTAAGAGAACTGTGGTTAACAGTTTGGAATGTAGTCTTCTACACTTTCTTCATACAATAAACATGTGTAATTTTTATTTACAGAAATAGGACTATACCATACAGACAGCTCTGTACCTTTTTTCCACTTAAAATATTTAGCATTTTTCATATGTTTTATAAAGAGGTACACACCTCATTCTTTTTTAACAGCTGCATAGCATGGGATTGTATGGATGTACCAGTATTTACCTGTTCAATCCGTGTTGATGAGCATGAGGGTGATTTCCAATTATCAACATTATGAACAATACTGCAGTGAGTATGTATGTATATATTTCATATATATACATGGCATATGGACACATACATATATACTGCCTATATACTGTATATGTCTCCAGATGACTTTCAATAACACATACCTTTGGACATGAAATTGCTAGGTGAAATGGAATGGAGGTTCTAAATGTTGACAGTTATCAACAATGTGGTTGGGAAGAGTCTTGTGTTATGTCTTTCTGTACTCTTCACAAGCTCAGTGGTTAAGAGGGCAGGCTCTGGCTTCAGGCCGCACAGGTTTGTATCTAGGCTGGGTCTCTATGCCTTAGTCATCTTATCTCTGAGAACATAATAGGACCTTGCTCCCAGTTAAGACTTAAGTGAGATAATCCAGGTAAAACAATTAGCATTTAGCAAGTACCTGAATAATAAGAAAATGCAAGATACATGGTGGGAGGAAAAATGGTAATAGGTTCAGATAATTGTTTGTTGAATGAATAGGACTGAGGAGGACAACAGTTAGTTTGAATAATCTTTTTGGAAATGGATGGTACTTCGCTATGGAAACTAATAGTAACTATTTATGAAATGTCCAGCTAGCATTAGAGTTGTAATGGCCTTGGAGAAATTTATCTCTGTGCAAAATTAACTGGCCTGAACCAGGATCAACCAATGACCTTGGCTTTTTGAGTCTCACACTTTCCCCAATGGAACTAATGGGCCCTGGCTGCAGCCTGGTACCTTATGTAATGTGTATCTTTAAGGACAGAAAACAATGCATTTGCCCAGAGGGTGTGCTAGCTCACCACTGAAGGTTATTAGGCCATCTAGTTACCCAGTTATTAATATTGAAAAGAAATAGAAAATGCATAAATAAATGGCTAGAGTACAAGTGTACTGTTTATAGATTCTTGGGTTCTGGGCCAGAAGTCTCCATCTTCATGGAAAGGTTCCTATACCAATAATAGAAGATTCTGGGGGTAGTCAACCCTGGGTTCTAGAACTAACTCTGCCTCTAATTAGCTGCAAAACCTTGAGCAAGTTGTTGAAACTCATCTTGCTGACACAATGAGGGGACTGAAATAGCTGATGCGAAAGGTCCTTTTTTGACATTCCTTTCCCCACAGGCGGTTACATTTTCAGACATCAGGACTATTTATTGCACTGAAAAAACACGAATAATCAGGTAATGGAAGTATTCTTTAAATGTCCAGGTCAAGAGATGGCAAAGGGGCCACAGCAGGGCACAGATTCAACTGACACCTGCTCTGTGGTGCCCACTACAGGAGGAGGTGGGGGGTGTCCATTGAGAAAGCACCCAGAAATCTAGGAATAAGGGAGTGGAATCGGGGCAGAAATTGTAGTCTAACTGGGGCCAGGTTTTGGCCAGGGGCAAATATGGTGGTAAGTGGGGCTGGCTCCCAGTGAAATACGAGCATCACCCAAAGTACATTGATGACCCTCGTTCTAGTCCAGTGTATTCTTGCTCCTGTCCAGTAAATTGTACCCGTCTTCTCAGGCTCATTTCAAAGTCCATCTCCTTTTTGATACAAGTCCCCTTTTTACCTCTCCCCCCAGATGTCTTGTTCCTTTAAAGACTGACTGTACTTATTCTCTGTGCCATTTTCATGGCACTTCCATGAGGGATACGAGGCTAACTCAGCCTTCAAGTGACACTTGTACCCTTCTAATGAGACCCGAGGCCTTTGGCTCCCTTTGCTTACCAGGCATCCAATACAGTAGTGCACAGAAAATATTTGCGGCTCTGTGATTGAGTGACTCAGGCAGGCCCCATGGGGAGTAGAGTTTTATGGATTTTAATATGAACCATACCATGGAATCTGAGACTTTTACCTCATTGCTCATACTGGAAACCGTCAGTTCCAGTCAGATTTGCTTGGCGCTGGGTGGAATTTTGTTACTTTTCACAATGAAAACCATAATCTAATTTTTAAATAAAAAAACATTTACATAACACCTACTTCATGTACCACAGTAATCTAAACAGTACAAAAGTTAACTCAATTTACTTTTCATAACGACCCAGATAGGAACTGAGGCACAGAAATGTCATTTGCCCAGGGATCAAAGCTAGTAAGTGGCAGAGCTGGGATTCAAACCCAGTCCATATGGTTCCAGAGAACATGCTCCTTAAGACGCTATGCTGCCTGAAACCTATGAGTAGCAAAAATCTTCACGAGCAGAAAAAAATGGACGTTGATATATTTATTTCAAAGGAAATGTTTTTTTCCTTGTGTCCCCCCTTCCTCATTCGAAGCAAAATGCTCTAACGCAAAAAGTCTTTTCTTTCTTTCTCTCTCTTTCTTTCTTTCTCTCTGTCTCTCTCTCTCTTTCTTTCTTTCTTTCTTTCCTTTTTTCACACCTGAGAGAGCAGGCAGCTCATTTTTGCTCTGGCAATCAAAATGGAAGAGGAAACTTGTGTGGTTTCATCACTGGTGCGTTCGGGGTGTGTGCTGCTACCTCCCTCCGGCTCCAGGTCCCCCGCTCCCAAGCTTTGTTGCCTCAGCTCCTGGAGACTTTTCAGCATGCCTTTCCCCCGTATCAGTGGGATGTGGACCAGCCTTTCCATCCCTCCCGCACAGCCAGTCCCTGTGCCCGAGCCTCTTGAGGCTCCCTTTGTCCGCTTCTCCCTCGAAGCCTCAACACGCCCGCATCAGAATCCCCAGAAGCAGCATCTCCCCGTCCTCCATCCCAAGGGTGAATAATCCACTACGTGTCCATGTTTCCGATGTCTTGCGCCTCACTTTCTGTATATGTAAATGATCTCCCCTTGTGGGAGGCCGGCGTCAGAACCTGACAGACCTGCCACTGATAGACTGTGGGACCCAGGGCAGATTACTTAACGTCTCTGAGTCTCGGTTTCCTCATCGTGAACGGGATTGAGATCCATAGGGTTGCCGTGTGGACCAAGTGAGATAATTCAGGGGCTGCACCGGCACACAGTAATTTTCTTAGGTTCCCCTTGGCATTATTTACTTAACGCATGCTTGTCTATTTTCCTTCTTCTTTTTTTTTTTTTTTTTCCCAGAGCACCCTCCCGCTTTGAGGGCAGGAAAGGCGACTTTGCGTCGTCATACTCTGATAAAGTCCCCATACCCCTCGTTAAAAACGTCCGGTGCCACTGGGCTCTTCTGGCACATTCATGACAATCCAGGAGAATCGCTTCTTCTTCTCACCCCAACCCTAAACTTTCACCCTGAGGCCCCAGAAAGGCTAAGGGCTCCCGATCCGAGGGAGGCCCGGCTGAAGTCGCGGGGTGGGGCTCTGGGAAGAAGAAACGGGGTTCAAGAGGGAACCCGCGCTGCGGCTCGCCTCCCTCCTTCAAGGATGCCCTCAGCCCCGGGCCCCCTTTCGGCTCGGGACACCTGCTGCCCGCGGCTCGGCGTCGGAGGCAGTCCTCCTCCGCGCGGCCGTCTCCGCGGGCCGGGTCCCACCTGCGCGGCCGCCGACCCCGGCGAGGTGGTCCCGGCCCGCGCCTGGCGCGCGGCCACCAGGGCAGCCTCCCGGGCGCCCCGCCCCCGCCTCCTCCGCGCAGCCCGCGGCGCCCGGCCGCGCCCCCTCCCACCCCACGGCGCCCCGGCACCCCTCTCCTCCCCCGGCGGGCTCGGCGGAGCATTGTACTCACATCCGGGGCTGGGTTTTGCTTTAATGCGAAACGTAATTAACCCGGAAAAAAGAGCCGAGAGACAAGAGAGAAGGAGGGGTGGGGGTGGGGGGAGAAGAGCGAGAGGAGCGAGAGGCACCGAGAGTTTGGCAGCGAGATAAAGAAATCCCCCGAGAGCGACGGCCCGGCCGGCCGGAGCGGTGCGTCCCACCCCGATGTAAACCACCCTGCCCGAGCCCCGGCCGCCGCACGGCGGGGTAAGTGGGGCGCCCTGGCGGGTCCGGGAGCAGAGAGGCGCAGAGGGGCGCGCGGGGGCCGGCGGGGCTGCGGAGCAGGGGGAGCAGGAACGCGGGCGGGGGCGCCGAGGGCGCGCAGGCGGGGGCTGGGTGCGCCTGTCGTGGTGGCTGACGGTGAAGGGAAAGGTCGCCGTGGCCCGTGGGCGCCTCCGGCAGCCCCCGGGAAATCCCTGAGGGCAGCCCCTCCTCCATTTTTCTGGAGCATCCGGGGTGGCCAAGGTCGCCACCGCCAGGGGTCGGGCTGCGGGGGTGGGGCCGCGCGGAGGGGGGTGGGGGCGGGTGTTCTGCTGAGCTGCATTTTCTCACGTTTGCAGCGGCGAAACTTCTCTGCGGGTTCTGGCGCTGGAGCACCGGCCTCGCAACGACTGCCCGGGCTGCGGGTAGGGGAGGAAAGCGGAGAACGTCCCAGGCAAGTCCCGTGGGCTCGGACTGGGCCAAGGATCCTCATTTTTCTCTTCCCCTATTACCTTATTACGTGACAGGCCTACAGTGCTCCCCTAGGGAGATCCCTTCCTTTCCATTGGGTCCAGCTCGGGCCCTCGGGCTTCTGGAACTCCAGGCTGTGGGGGTGACTTGAAGGAAAACTGTCCTAAGATCCAAGTTCGGTGCCAGATTGGGAAAGCACCCTCGAGAGAGCTGTCTCTGGCTCTCACTAACTTCTTCCTCACCTTATACGCTTCCCTTTTCTGCTCTAGTTCTGAAGACTGTTACTTCATCAAATTAACAACAAAAAAATAACAAAACCCCAAACCAAAAGAAAAAAAAAACAGATAAAGGAGGAGGAAAGGGAAAAAAGAGGCCGTGCAGGAAGGAAAAGTGTACAGGCACCTCCAGAGAGGAGGCGCGGCAGGGCCACCTCCACTTGGGCCTTACACATCTCCTCCCCCAGGCCAGCCCTCCCCCACACCCCCAGCCTTTTGCCTGAAAGTTTCCTTCCTTCTTAGCGAGTTTGGGTTCAAGCCGAATCTCCCCCCTCTAACTCCGTCTCCCGTTCCTCCTCTTTGCTTTCTTTAGGACTCCAAATGGTTTTTTTTTTTTTTTTTTTTTTTTTTTTTTTCCCAGAGGAGAGTAAACAGCAGAAAGAGGGAGGGGAAAGCATTTTACCAGGACACCAGCTGTGGTTCTTGGAGGCACCTCAGCCCGCTGAGTGGTGGTTTGCACTGGGGCTGAAGTTCCAAAATTGTACTCCTGTTCCTAATATATCTAAGTCAGCCCCCTTTTCCCTCCTTTCTGGAGCTTCATCGTTGTTCTTTGGTGTCAAAGCCTTCAGAAACAGTAAAGCCAAAAGTCTTGAAAGAATAGAAGTGTTTGTGTTCTGTTTCACGGTTGCACTCAGTTGACATTTAATGGATAGTAAGGATAGGAAAGACATGAACTAAACCCAGCCTCTGTCTTCAGGGAGCTTGCAGTCTGATGGAGGACGCAGGCTGTACATGAGTGCCTAAAATAGAGATCCGGGGTGCTCTGAGAAACCAGAAGAGGCTTTTTAAAAAGCATCCTCCTTTCAGATACTTGTCTTCTCCATGTGTGCCGGTTGAACACACAATGACTTTTGCCATAGCAAAGTCTAGCTTGAAGTCTAGACGCTGTGGGCAGCCCAATGTATGACGTCTCCTGGGTGCTAAGCCAAATGTTTGTTGAATGAATGAATGGATGAATGAATGGCTGCAGGTACATGAATTGCTTGCACCTGTCCAGTTGGAAGGGAAAAGAACAGTGTGGCAGTAACTCAATCCTGTAGAGATTTGGTTCACCAAGCTGGCGCATGAGGGTTTCCTCTGATGTTGCCTTTAGACCTTGTCTCCTATTTCTAAGCCTTTCTACAGGGTGTCTGTGACGCCCCTGGTGGTGTTCCAGCTAGCTAATGATGGGAGCCCTGCTCACCTCGCAGATGGGGGTAATTAATCACCTAGGTTTGATTTGGAAACCGGCTGCTCCTTGGTAGAGAGTTTGCAAGCCTGTCTTTTCCCTTGTCGGTGCTTTCTTCTCTCTTCTGTATAAGGAAGTAGGGCCTGCATCTTGTCATCCTAGTGAGCCGAACCATATTGCGCTCGGTATTTTAGCAACGTTAAAATAAATCCTGGAGACATGCAGGTTTTGGTTGGTGCCTACCTCTAGAGAGCTTCTGTGAAAGTGGGACGGGAGAAGTATTAGTTGTATCAGTCATATCCCGAACAGCCAGCCCTCCTGCTTGCTTGCTGGGTGTTTGCTAAAAGTGCTGGAACACTGTGAAGTAGCTCCAAACAGCAGGAGCATGGTCTTCATTGTGTGCACCCAGCTGGCACTTCATTGATTTCCTTTCTTCATGAGGCCGGTGGACAGGTGGGGGATGCCCCTGTCAAAAGGCTGGAGTGCCTCAAGTTGGATCTTGCTGTGCGCCACAGTGCAGTAAATACTTCTGATTCACTGAAGTTACTGTGGCTTATTCTGGCCCATGTAGTCCCGGGCTTAGAAAAGAGCGTCCGGGTGCTGGTACACTGGACTTCCCCACCTCTTCTGTCTTCCTACTGTGAGCAGTCTCGGTCGCCTTACTTTCAGTTTTCCATCTGTCTTAGTGAGTTGGATAGGACTCCTGCAATCTAATCTGTTAGGCTTTGGAAAGGAAGGAAGCAGAGCAAATATTGTAGTGTGACAGCCTATGGGGAGAGGAGAATCTTAGCCCTGCCCAGTATAAGCCCATCACTGAGCCAGGGAATGGGACAGGGTGGGGAGATAGGGCTGCTGAGAGGTGGGAGGGATGGGGTCCCTTCCTTCCTGTTCCAGGAGCGGGTGCAGCGGGACCATAACTGGAAGACTCCATTGACCTTTATTCCGAATCTTGGGTTGCTCCGCTCTCCCCTCCCCTGGCCCCTGCTGTGAAGCCCATCCAACCTTTTAGGCTTTATAATTTATCTCCTTTGTGAAAGCCCCTTCTCTGTTGACTGAAGTGACTGGAGAGGATTAAAAGCTGAATTGAGCTCTTTCACTGTGGAGGTCACAGCCTGCTGAGGCAGGAGCTCCTAACACTGCCCAGTGTGGGCAAAAGGCTTTCAGCGTTGGGCCTGTGGTGTGCCTTTCTGCCCACAGAGGCTGGCAGCTGAGATAAAGAGGGTGGGAAGCTAGGTCCACTTGTCCTTACACTCTTGAGAAACACTGTAGTTAAAGGGCAAAGGCCGGGATTCGCTGCCCCATCAGCTAGGACTTAAATTTGGCCATCTACTTGCAAAGGGGCTCTCTCTCCCCCCTTGTGATGCTTCTGTAGGCGGAGCGGGGAGGCAGGGCGGAGTCCCTTCCCTGGAACCTGATCTTTGCGGGCTTGGGTTGTTAACTTTCAGGGTAGCCTGGCCAAGATGGAGTCTGTGGATCTCTTGGATTGTTTCTTTAAATTCTCCTGAAGAATTTTAGAGATGTAAACTATGATGGTTCTTGGAGTAGAGGGAACAGTAAGGGAGGTTTATGCCTTTCTTTGAGGGGGATCCCTTTCTCTTGACATTTGCTTGTTGATATTGGAGGGGTAGAGACGGCCCGTGCAGCTGCCTGCCCTGTAATAAGCAGCTCTGCGGTAGTAATGGTAACCGTATGCTACTTGTCAGGCACTTCACACACATGCACACGCATCATAACAACATTTAAGCAGTGCTTACTCTTTACCAGAACTCCTGTTAAGCACTTTCACACATTATTTTATTTAATCCTCACGGCCACCTTTGAAGTAGGTAAAGCGATTCTCTCCGTTTTGCAGATGAGGAGAAGAGTTCAGTGGAGTCTGTCTGACTCTAAAATACATGCTCTTTCACTTCACTCTCCCACATTGATGGACAACTGAAATCAGCATGCCCTTTTTAATGGTCACCTTCGTGCAAGAGTTTAGTCAAATGCACTCCTACTGGTCATTGTCACCTGCACATCCTCTTAGCCACACCCAGTCCGTCCTCCTCCCCACCTTCTCTTTAGACAGGTTGAGGCCATTTACAGTTTCCCCTGGCACTTTGCAAAAAGGCTAGTAGACAGAAGTAATGATGTTGCCTTTTCATTTTTCTACTGCCTGTGTTTTAGCGGGTCAAGTTTTAAATGAAGATTTCAGCTCCCGATTCCTGTTAGGAAACCCTGCAGTGAAAACTAAAATAATTGTGTCTTCTAAGTGGGTGGGGGAGGGGACTGCCACACTTCTGAAAGTTGGAGATCTCCGTTTTTATTGGCTAACTTATAAACCAGGTGTGGCTGCTCACCTACCTGTGCCCGAGATCTCTGGTGGAGCCTTGGGCCACGGGAAGGCCTTCGTTTCCTCCTGGCTGCAACAGCCACATTTTCTCTGACCGTAGATGAAGTTGCTGTTAAAAGACGTCATGACTGTTTAAAATGTTTTTGTTGCTTTTGGCATCTTGATTGCGGTGTATCAATGTTCAGTTTCTCCAGCCTTTTCCCTGAAAATTTCCCCCTTAAAAATTCCTTCTTGAGTGTCTTTGGCTCTCCCCTTAAAGTTATAGGGTCCAGGAGGGTTTGGGCTATCTGTGTCACGTGGGCACGTTTTCTTACCCCTCTGTTGCTGTGGATGTTTGCTTTTTTCACTTCGCACTTCTGTTGGGAACATGCTCTCAGTACATTCCCTTCTCTCTCACATGACTCTCCTGCCTTCAGACTATTTGGAATTTGTTCTTAGGACACATTCAAAATGCAGTGATAGTTAACAAGAGGAGATAGATGCTCCCACACTTCCTAAGTTACAATTTTTGGTCCATTCCCAAGGATGAAACAGCCCTGCTTGTGTCTTGCTGTTATCGTGGTTTTTACCCTGCCCTTGGCATTGGTGAAGCTGCACAGGACACACTTACCTGTGCTGCAGATTTAAACATAGGTGAGCTCTGTACTGATGGCCCACGCGCGTTCCAGCGATAGTGGAGTGACTGCTCATAACCTCCTCACTCTGGTTCCTGTCTGCCGTATTACAGTCCCCTGAGACCTCTGATGTCATTTCCCGATAAACTTTCTCCTGTCGAGTTTAGCAATTGCCTGTTGGTATCCCTCTCACTCACCGGGACACTGCTGTCTCCACCTTCCAACCTAGCAGGGTAACCAGACAAGAGATGTTCTACTGCATATGCCCCACCACATGTTGAGAAACACCATCCTGACTTTCTCGGGAGCAAAATCCCTGAAATTTCCCTGTGCTGCCAACGCGAAGTGATGTGAAAAAAAATCTCCAAATTTCTAAAATAAATTGATGTTTTTTTTCATATTTGAACTGTCAGACGTCGTTTCATAATGGGGACGATACTATTTGAGGTTTTTATCTCTATTATCACTTTCTGTCCCTTTTATCTGCTTCGAAAGTGTCAGGATGGTCAAGCAGATGAATCTCCCTTACTTCACTCTGTTTTTTCCTGTATCTCCAAACTGCACTAGCGATCTTAAAAATAAGACATCCAGTAGAGCAAATTACAGCTTTAATGATGTGATAGCTCTATAGCTTTTTTAAAAGTTTTTTTAAAAAATTAATTTATTTATTTGAGAGAGAGATTGGGGAAGGGGCAGAGAGAGTGGGAGAGAGAATCTCAAGCAGGTTCACTGCTGATAGTGCGGAGCCTGGTGTGTGGGGCTCAGTCTCACCAGCCTGAGTTGAAATGAAGAGTCAGATGCTTAACTGACTAAGCCACCCAGGCACCCCTATAGCTTTTCTTTTAAACATAAATCTATTTATCCATCTCTTCATTCATCTGTTTAGCCATTTATTTAAAAAATGTCAGCCCTGTCTTCTAAGTTTCAAGAAGGAAAATTCCACTAGGGGTCTTTGTCAGGGTTCCTTCTTCATTTTCCCAGAGCACTGGGCATGGTGTGGCTTAGGTGCTATAGCAGTAGAGGAATATAGTTATTCATGTGGGTGTGAATACTGAGTTGGCCTTAAGGACAGGGGGTTCTCTTATGGAGACCAGAGAGTAAGGAACCAAACCTGCAGGGGAAAGAATGAGCCTCTCTAAGAGGATGTTGCAATAGTAGGTAAGAAACCCAAACCCAGCTAGTTTGGAGAGTGCCAAAGCCCTCTGGGTAGGTACCTGGCTCTTGGGCAATTGTGATGCATAGTGCTTTATGAGATTTAATACTTTGGGGCACCTGGATGGCTTGGTTGGTGTGACTGTTGATCTCAGAGTCATGAGTTTAAGCCCCATGTTGGGTGTAGAGCTTACTTTAAAAAAAAAAAAAAGACTTTGAAACACCAAAAGGTCCCAAGAAAGCTATAATTGAGGCAAGGTTTTGTTTGTTTGTGGAATCTGGAGACTTGACAAATTTATTCTCAGCTTCAAAATGTATACACTCGGGTCAGGGTGTGTGTGCAGTTAAATAGCTTTCCCACCTGCTGAATAAAGGGGAGCACACATTCCCTGTAGAATATTTGGAAGATTTGGAAAATACACAGAAGTAAATAAAATTCACCCATAACCTATAGATAAGAACTGCCAATATTTTGATGTCTATATGTCAGTCTTTTTCTATCCAAATATAGAAATACAAAAATAATATTTAGGGGATCGAGATCATATTCTTTTTTTCCCCCAAGTTTATTTATTTAGTTTGAGAGAGACAGAGAGAGTGTGAGCAGGGGAGGTGCAGAGAGAGAGGGAGAATCTCAAGCAGGCTGTGTCCTGATAGCGTGGGACTCAAACTCATGAAACTCATGAAACTCAAACCCGAGATGATATTCTAAGTCATATTATATATTTAAAAAATTTATGGTATAATGAGTTTCTCCCTGATTTATTTAAAATTCTTTGGAAACATAGTTTTTTTTAATGCTTCTGTAACATTTCCTTATGTGAATGTCCCCTAATTTAATTATCCCCTAATCATTGGGACATTCAGGGCATTTTCAACTTGTTGTTATTAGAAATTCTATTACAGCTGTCATTTAAAATCTTTTAATCTTTTTTTAATGTTTATTTTTTTATTTAAAAATTAAAAAAAAAATGTTTATTTTTGAGAGACAGAGTGAGCGGGGTGGGGGGTGCAGAGAGAGAGGGAGACACAGAATCCAAAGCAGCCTCCAGGCTCTGAGCTGTCAGCACAGAGCCCAACAAGGGGCTCGAACTCATGAACCATGAGATCATGACCTGAGCCAAAGCCAGACACTTAACTGACTGAGCCACCAGGTGCCCCCAAATTTTAATCTTTATTTGCATCTTTATTTATTTGGATCCAGTCCTAGAAGTAGAATCACTGGGTCAAAGGGTATGAACATATTTAGCTCTTTTGTTATATATTGCCAAATGGTCTTCCACAAAAGTTCATGCTCTTGTCCTGGGTGTGTAAGAGCCCTAAGAAATCTTTTCAAGTAGATGACATTTGTTTCCAGAAGCAATCTTCTCTTTACATTCTTAACCCACTAGTGCTTCTGTCTCCCATTGGTGTGTGTTCTTTTTCCTTAGGGTGTTGGTCACAGCTGTCTCTTATTTTAATCAGCCTGATAAATATGTCAGTTGCCTCAATTCGTAGGGGACAGTTTTATTCTTGGATTAAACATTCTCCAGTAATGGAAAGTAAGACATTGAAATGGTCAGTCAAGGAGATATTTTAGACAGATATCTCCCAGTGCCCTTCACCTCATCTAAAGGTAGAAGGCACTTGAATCTTCTAATGAGCTTCATTTGGTCAACTGCAAATGTTGGCCAGCAATCTTGATTTATTTGACATTAACCCATCTTCTGTTGCTCATCAATGGGTAACTCCATGCAGTTCACTTTTTGCTCAGTCTCACTTTTACCACAAATTAAATATTTAACATATTTTCAAGTGCAGTGCATACTTAGGAACTTGTATACTGAAGAAATCTGGATCATATAAAATTTTCCTCTTTTTTTAAAAAAACATTTATTTACTTTGGGTGGGGGAAGGGCAGAGAGAGAGGTAGAGTGAGAATCCCAAGCAGGCTCTGCACTGTCAGCGCTGAGCCTGATGCAGGGCTTGAACTCATGAACTGTGAGATCATGACCTGAGACAAAATCAAGAGTCTGATGCTTAACTGACTGAGCCAACCAGGCACCCCAGCCTCTTTTCTATTTTACTTTTCATTAAAATGCATTATTCAGTTATTTGGATTATGGGAGGGCATGTTTTGACTTGGTTTGATTGTGTGTGTGTGTGTGTGTGTGAGTGTGAGAGAGACAGAGAGAACACACTATTGTATGTATACATAATTTTGATTTGCATTTAACAAAGTCTAGGAAGGAAGATGAAGCAGGAAGCAAACGTGAAAAAAATGTTCAGCCTCACTAGGCATCATTATATATTTAAAACTAGCAACAGTTTAAAATGAGAACATCCAATGTATATACGATTCTAGAGATGGTAACGTTATATTGCTGACTGTGATGTAAACAGAAAATATTTTTAGGAAGTAACTTTGTAATAGGTCTCAAGAATTTTAAAAGATCATTACCTATGACCTAGTCGTATTATTGCTTGGAAATTATGTATGCTGTTTCCATGTAAGAGGAGAAAGAAAGCATGAAAATAAGAATTTTAACATTATTTATATAATCAAAAATTGAGTATAATCTGTCTGATCCTAGAGAAATGGTTAAGTAAATTATAGTAAATGCAGTTTAGTAATGTTATGCAACCATTAAAGGCAATTGTTATAAAGACTATGTAGCAACATGGAACATGTTTATGATATAATTTAAAAATTTTAAAAGGCCAATTATGCGGATAGGGGCATGAAAAAGCTTGCAAAAGTGAAAATGGTTGGCCAGAGTGAATTTTTTTAAATTCCAGCATTGTTATGCTCTGAGTTTTGCACCAAAAATTGGAAAATTCTAGGGAGGTTTGACGTGCTTTGGAAAGAGGCTACTGAGTGGAGTGGAATTGAGGTCCCTTCCTCTACAAATATTCTGTACTTTTTGTCACCATTGTGTTGTGGAGGCTCAGAAGGTACTAGGTTTCATTATGCTACTAGAGCAAAGGCTTCATTATGCTACTAGGGCTAGTCCGGGGCAGGGGTGTCTGGTGCTGCACCCCAGCAAGAACATTTGGCATGTTGTCCCAGGAGGTGGGGAGAGAGTCATTGTCAGGGTGTGGGGCCCAGGACATGGGTTGGGGGTAACTACTGGGATAAAGCACCCTCTAAAACAACCCCCACCCGTAGGTTTACACCAGAGAATTTGGATTCAAATGAAATTTAAGATAGCAAGTGATTTTAGAGAGTCACAAAATGGGCTAAAACCATATAATTGGAGAAATGTTGTGAGAGAGAACATTACAATGCTTTGCCTTGGTCTTAGGAGGGGAATTTGGGGTGACTGTGCGTACATGTGCATCAAGGTGTTTTTCTCCCCTCATGAATCAATTAGTAGCACTTCCGTTTCTCCCCTCAGTGCCCACTTGTTGGGGCTGCGCTTGGGGTGGCTGAGATCACTCTACTGGGGGGGGGGGGGCTTTCCAGGAAAAAGAGGAGGAGCCAAGGGGACTTGCAAGATGGTGGTGGCAGGTTGAAGAGTAGGGAGAGGGGATTGGGGGTTTGGGAGCTGCAGACTCCCTGTACCAAACCTTAGCCGCTGTTCTGACAAAGGATTCACAAATGGGGTCAGAATGAACTGACAGAGGACTGGGGGTTAGGACCTCAGGTTTGTGTCTGGTGCGCCATCTTGTGAGTGTGTTGCCTCTGTGTGGGTCGGCTAGTCATAACAACGTTTACACATGATGCTTGCTTCTCCTGCAGCCCATCCTTTCTCCTCACCACCCACACTCTCGATGAGCTCCATGACTCAGCTGCTTCCCAGGACATCTGAGCAGCTTTTTTTTCTGGCGATAAAACCATAGCCAGGAGACATAACCAGAATCCTTTTTGTTATCCTTCTTTTGGCACATGAGGATCCTCTCCCATTCATGGATCATGTCAATGGGAAGCCCCTCAACAAAAGTAGACTGTTGGAGGATTGTAGAAAGAGTGCCTTCCCTAGCCTGTGACCTGACAAAAAGACTGGCACTGATGAATCCTGTAGGCTGAAAAGGGAACATTTGAAAGCCCGCATGAAGTTGGATGCTGTGCTTACCAACTGGGGCTAGAGACAGTCGGCTTGGTTATCCCACTGCAGTTTATAAGCTTTCTCTTAGAGATGTTCCAGGAGTGGCAATAGTCCTGACCTCCCCTGGAAATTCTATCTCTGTGGCTAGGCTGCCACCAAGGGAATTTACTGAGTTTTCCTGAGGGTTGGGTGAGCTCCCTCAAGGAGCTGTGCATGGGACTATGCACGGGATGCCTGGGTCATCCTAGCCTTTCTGCGTGGGACTCCGATTTTCCTGATTCTCTGGGGGGTGGGGAACTGCATCCTGTCTCAGGGCTGTGCTCCTTCCCAACCAACACCGCCTCCCGTCTTTAACTCAGCGTTTGCTAGAAGACTTGAAATTCCTCCTATGGTGCTTGTTCCTGACTCTTGGCTCAAGCCCATCTCTTCCCCTTTCCTGACCTCATGCTCTCCCCACTGTGAAACGGGAGCCAGGGTGGACGCTCAGCTCGGGAAAGCGCTGGGAAGCAGGGGTCTGGCTGCAGGCACCTGTGACGGACGTAATGCTGTTTCCACTTCCTCCACTTCTGCTGTACTTCCTTCTCCTCCACCATCTTTTAAAACCCCGTCTTTCCACTTTTTATCTTCTCACCTTCCCTTTTACTTCTCCTTTTCTTCCCTCTTAGCTGTGCTGCTTCATCTTTGTCTTGTTTCTCTGCCTGCTGTACTCTTTTGTCCCCCATCATTACCCATCAAGTGGCCGTTGGGTCCCCTGTCATCTGTCCCCATTGGGAATCTGGGCTGATCTTAACCCGCAATCAAGGATTTACTGTTCATTGGTGTCCTTGTGTGTGTCGGGGGAGGGGGGAGGCACTTTCTTCTTGGGGCAGCCTCTCCACACTGCAGGGCCTCCTGTGGGGGTGGGAGGGAGAGCAGACCACACTGCCAGTAGCTACCCTTCGAATGAGCCTGATCTTGTGGGAATGTGGGACTGGCCTACCCTGGGCTTGCACCACTTTGGGTGCAGCATCTTGGTGGCTTACTTGCTGACCCAGTGTTGTGGTGCAGGCATGGCCGTAAGCCAGCCAGCTCACCACTTTGCTTAGGGCCCTGGTGGGCTTGGGTCATAGTGAGGTTTGCTTGTCAGAGCCAAGCGGGACCCAGTGGTGGGTGGTGTTTGTTCTTGAAAGTCAGAATGTCACATGGCGTTTTCTGGCCCTTGTGTTCCACCTGTGCATCCGGGTTGGGTGTAGCTGCTTGTTGGAAGGCGCTCATCCTCTTTGGGGAGGAGAAGAGAGCTCCTGCCCTTTTGTTTGGCTCTTTGGAGAGTCAGAAGGAAATCATGAGGAGAAGGGAGTCCGGCTTGAAGGCAAAGCTTGTCTCCCATCATCAGAGGCCTTGTTGGAATCTGTGACCGTGTTCATTGGTTGGAGCCTTCTTCTGATTCCTCATTCTTTCAGTCATAAGTGGCCTTTGGGGAACAGCAGAGTGAAGTAAGTGAAGCTAGGGCTGAGGGATGTGGCCCTGCCACAAGGCCCCATGAGCCCCTCAGATTTAATTCCTTAGTACCTTCCTGGAGCTGGAGGGTTTGCTCTTTGTGGCTGCATTCCTGGCAAAGTTTTATGCAGGTATTTGAATTGGAGCTTAAATCCTTTCTGAGTTTCATTGTGTATAAAATTGGGTTATGACCTACTTTACAAGGGCTTTGTAAAGGGTCATCATAATGCCTAGTGTTCGTAAAATGCTTGATGTGCATGGGGCACTTAATTCTCACCAAAATCTTATGAGGTGTAGGTACCACTATTATCCCCATTTTACAGGTGCAGAAACTGAGGTGCAGAAAGATTAGTTTGTAGTCACACAATTCATAAGTAGCTAAAACTGGAATTTGAACCCAGGCCCCTGACCCGAAGTCTAGGCTTATATCCTCTTTTTATGTGTAAAGTTGCATAAGACTCTGCTCGGCACACAGTGGGCCCTCAGGACACTTAGTTGAGACATGTTAATGAATTTTGATGGCTGCTTATCGAACAGAATTGATAGAGGTTTCCAGGATCTGGTTGGGGTGGAACATTTGCTCTGGGGAAAGGGGCTGATATGTAGAAGCCTACCTTCTTACAGAGGTGAGTCAAGCCAGAGTGAAGGTCCTCCAGGTCCTGAGGCAGGGCACCCTTCACCCTCCTCATCAGCACCTCCCTTCTTCCTGCCATGCAGGGTGATGTGAGCAGAGCCCAGGAATGCCTTATGTGGATCGACAGAACCGAATCTGTGGGTTTCTGGACATCGAGGAGAATGAGAACAGCGGCAAGTTTCTGCGGAGGTACTTTATTCTGGACACCCAGGCCAACTGCCTTCTCTGGTACATGGACAACCCCCAGGTGAGAGGCTGCATGGGAAGGTGGCTGGCTGCCTGTCACTGCCTGGGAGGAATACGCATGGGATTAGCTCCAAGCACTTCATCTCTTGTGGGCAGCATCACAGTGGTGGTCAGTAAGGAGTGAAACTCCCTACAACACACACACACACACACACACACACACACACACGCACACACACACACAGCCATCCCAGATACTAGTTTGAGGAAGAAGAAGCTCATTTGTCCTGATCCTGGAGATCTGGTATCTTTTCTTACGCTCAGGAATTTAAAACTTCAGAAGTTCAGCAGAGGCCGGCCCGGCTTGTTTCAGGCTCCAAGGCATGGCTTGCTTTCTTTCACTTCCCTTGTTGTGGCTGTGGCCTCATGGCCACTCCTGCTCTTCCAGTCTGGGGCCCCTCCCTGGCAGGGAGTGTGGCCTGGTTCCCTGAGCTCAACAAACGTTGGACTTCTTTGGTCTCTTGCATCAGGGAGTTGTAGAATCCTGGGTGGGAGATGACCTTGGTGGTCACCTAGTTTTGCTTCTTGATGGTAACAGATGAGAAACTGAGTCTCAGACATTGGAATTGACTTCATCGAGGACATGGCCAGACTTAGGTGACCTGCCTAGCATTTTGTGGCAGTGAGACACAAAGATAGGGTCCCCTACTTTCAATTGCTGGGCTTGGGAGCCCCTGGTGTTGTCAGTGGTATGAGAAAAAGTCTCAAGTCTTTTATTTCTGGTGCTATGAGTGCTGTTGGGTCTTTCCTTCCCATTTCCCTGGAGCAATGGAAGTTTGGTGGAATGAGTCCCCAAAGATTGGCATGGCCCCTGAATGTCAAGTTCATGGGTCACAGCCATGTTGTGGCAGGGAGGAGTGTGGGGCTGAGATCTGGCTCTGGTTCAAAGACTTGGGAAGGGGAAAGTCTGAATGTTCAGGGATGGATATGTGCTTTAAGATGTGCAGTGGAAAAAGATTACTGTGAATCTCTAGGTTATTATCCAGGGACTAACCCTCTAGAGGCCTTTGGCATTTGCCCTCTGGATTTGATGGCGAGAGAACATGCTGTAGATATAGAAAACATACTCTGGTTAGCTGCTGCTAGTCACCTCCTCCAGAAAAAACTTAACCCCTAAATAGAACTGTGCCCCGTGTGTCACCTCTCATTCCTGATAACCTTCTGTTGATCACTTTCATTGAAAATGCTGAGTGTGCAGAATGAACCCTATGAACACTTACATCCTTGACTTAGCCTGGAATGCTTGCCTCTTATAGTGTTTTTGTCTTAGGTTTGCCTTCTGGCCCTACTCTATCATTTTCCTTGCCTTTGTTCTGTACAGGTGCCCCTAGCTGGGTCAACAGAGCCACTGCAAAAGGAAGTGGCATTGTTGGAGGAGCTTGGGATCAAATCTTTGTTGCTGGTCGACTTGGCCCCTGGCATGCCAGGGGTGAGCTAAGGGTGACTCATGGTCTCTGGGTCTTATCATTCCCTTTCTCTTTTTCTCCTTCTGTGTACCTTCTCTGACTCACCTATCATATTAGCTAAGGTAATTCAAAAGTATTTTTATCCTGACCTACCTGCTTACCGCCATGCTTCCTGCTAAGACTGTTCTTAATGCAGATTCATTTGCTTGGGGAATCCTGACTTAACTGTTGCCAGCTACTGCCCCTGAGAGCTGGATGCTCCTTCATATCCTGGACCACAGACTGAGAGCCTTGCTGTCAGTGACAGATCACTCAAGGCCACATTGTTACCATCTCAGATTTCAAATATTGCCAGTTGTCAGGATTTCCCTTGCTCTGTACTGCCCACTGATTTTACTGTTCCTTGGTTCCAGAACCCACACTAACCTTGAATGCTCTGCCCTGGGCCGCCTTACTAGGACCTCTGGGGTGAGCCCTCATCTGCCAAGGGCAGCCTCTTGTACTTCCCTGCTGACTGAGCTCTCGGCTGCACTTTGTGCTAGAGCCTTCTTTGAGTTTGAGTTACCAAATAGAACTTGTGGTCACTGCTGGGGAGTCTTTACAGTTTCCCTGGAAGCAGAGATTTCAGCTGGCCTGGCATATGCCTAAAAAAGCAGAGTCTTGCTGTTGACATAGTTCAGAACAATAGTTTAGAACATTTTCCTCCTTCAGCTGTTGACTTAGCTCATCATTGTGTTAATGGCCAAATAGCCATTCTAGATTTGAGAGTGGATATTTTTATAAGTTGTAAAATAGTATTAGTGAACATTTATTACTGTGTGGCAAGAACTGTTCTAAAGACTTCATGGGGTTTTCATTTTATTCTGACAAGTCTAATTGATAGGTATTATTGTCCTTACTGTAAAGGTGAGGTGGGTGAGGTAGAGAGGGGAAGAATTTGCCCATGGCTACATAGTGAAGAGTTTCAGAGCCAAGATTCCAGCCCTGGCAGTCTGACTCCAGTTCTTCTGCCTTTATTGCTGATAATGAGACCATCATCGTAATGTTGCTTAGGAGGAAGGAAAGCTTTAGAGGCACTCTCTGATTAAGAAAGAGAAGCCAGAGGACGCTCAGGGCTGGGAGGTCCTCTAGGGTAGGGAGCTCATCTGGCTTAGGTTTTGATCCATAGTGTCCAGCATTCAATAAAGGTGTGTGCTCAATGAATGGATGAACAGACCAAAGAGGGCCAAGTGAAGAGTCTGTCCAAAGGGAGGCCTTTGTGAAATGCAGAGTGCCCAACACTGCTCTCCTGGGGTTGGGCTTCCCTTGGGCCTAAATTGAGTGGAAACTCTGCAGAGGCGGACAAAGCAGAGTGCTGGAAGTCAGGAGAAGGGTGGATTGGAGATGATCCCCAGGAGCAAACGGAGAGGGTGGGTGGAGGGGGTGCTCTGCCCCTGAGGAGAGAGACATGGAACTGCGTTCGGTCACTCACTATCTTATTTTTATAGGGCAAAAGAGACGCCTGATAAGGTATCTTAGTTAATAGGCACTAATAAGCAGGGGATTCTTTCAGCCCATGTCTCTGATCTTTGCCTGTTGAAGCCACTTGGTAGTTGGTGGTTATGGAGCCTGTTTTTCCTACTGCTGCTGCTACTATTACTGTTACCTGCTGCTTATGCTTACCGAGCGTGAAATGTTTTACATACATTATCTCATTACGTTCTCCTAATAATCCTGGGACTCAGGGACCGTCATCACTCTGGACGAGGAGCAGGAAGTTTGGCAACTTTGTTCAGAGTCACACAGGTGTTAAAATGTAGAGCTGGAGTTGGAGCCAGGTATAGATGCTCCAGTGCCTGCTTTCTTCACCTGCATCCGCTTCCTCCCACTGATGTCTGTGCTCAGCCCTGTGCAAGGTCCTGGAGACGAGGTGGGAGCTGAATTCAGTGAAGTCTTTGCCACCGGGAAGCTTCAGGTTTAGCTGGAGAGATGAAAACATCACACACGACTGTGGTGCTAAAAATCTCAGCGCAGCTTTATAACAAGATGGCACAGTGTTGAGTTGAATGGCCCAGATGCCAGTAGGTTGGCTGAAGGGGAAGGGGGTGCAGTTTTCTGGTGTGTCTGCCCATCCAGGGAAGGTGTAGGGCCTCAAGGTGGAGCCTCACATGGAAAGTTCTCAGGTCTGGGAGGCGAGATGAAGGATCAGATTCTGGCTCTGCCACTGAGTGGTTTTGTACATTAGGTGAGGTATCTGTGCTCACTGGGCTGTAGGTACTCTAGATGATCTCTAACATGGCTGTCAGCCCTTCGTTTCCTGAAGGGCGAAGAGTAGAGTGAGCTACTGGAGTTTAGCAACACAACTTAACACAGGTTTGCTAAACACGCCCTGTGCACCATAAGCCACTGTGGATGCTGAGGCTCCAGCAGTGCATAGACCGCATCTTTTCCTTCATGGAGCTTACACTGTCGGTGAGGAGGTGGACGATTAAAAAAAAATGTGGCAGGGAGAGTGGGACCCCCACCTTCGTGGAGGGGGGTGGTGCTAGATCCAGATATGGAAGGATGGGTGAGATGAATTATTACCACAAGTGATTCCCATTTGCAGGGCATTTTATAGGTTTTGAAGTGTTTTCACTTATGCTATTTCATTTGATAGGGTTTTTTTTCAATATTTATTTATTTCTGGGAGAGTGCAAGTGGGGGAGGGAGAAGGGACAAGGGATGTGAAGCGGGCTGTGCACTGACAGGCTGACAGCAGTGAGCCTCAAACTCAGGAACTGTGAGATCATGACCTGAGCTGAAGTTGGACGCTTAGCTGACTGAGCCACCCAGGCACCCCTCTCATTTGATTGTTATGCACTCTATCCTAAGCAGAGCCAAAGAGGAAGAGGAAGGTATTCTATGTGAGGGAAACAGCAGTCATTTGGGGACAGAGGCTGTCCCAAGGAGGAAGGTGAGCTCACCTGGTTAGAGTGAGACCCCAAGACCAGGAGTCAGGCACCAAGACAAGGATTTGTGCCAAGCTCTTTCTTAAGGAAATGTTCTTCTGGAAGCTGTCAAGAGAGCTGGGAAGCAGGACAGGGAAGCAGAGGAAGCCAGACAAAGATCTTCCAAGAAGTTGGCAAAGGGTAGGCCTCAGCCTGATGCTGCAGGGGGGCTCGCTGTAGGTTAGGCCTCAGAGTTCTCCGAGAGACATGGGCTTTCGCATGCCCCACTGGACAGTCACTGGTTTTGGCTCTACCAGTGTGGGCAAAACAGCTCCAGAGGCCTGAAGGCTGCCCTCGGAAACAGAGCTACAGGTGCCGGCCATTGTGTGCACAGCAGCCGTGTCTGCTCACGGGATGAATGGCAGGGGTACGCTAGGCATCAGCATGCACGGGCCCAGTACAGCCCCAGATGTCCGATAGAATTTGGATTCAATGTGGTAAAGTTTTTAATACAGGCAGTGGTGACACCAGACCGATATGGGATGAAACCCATTTGCTAAAAAGCACCCCTATAAATAGAAAGTTTCAATATTATTGGTTATGGCCACAGATTTGGCTAATGCTTTTAAAAATTGATACGCTGATAATATTAAGTACACAAATAATTTTTGAACAGAAACAAACATTGGCTGGATCTCCCTGAAACGTCACTATGATATTACAGAACGAGCGCGTGTATTTTAATTTAATGTTGGTCTCTATCATGAGAGAGGAGAGGAAATACCTTAATTGGGCTGCTTTACTTTATTACAGTGACCTACAGAGTGACTAACTATATTTTAGTTGCACAGCAACGCTTATGTTCCACCCTCGTGATGCCCACTTGCCTAAGTAATTGCAAGACGTAATTACAGAAGCATGAAAATACTGTTGTACTAGATGGTTGTTCTTGTCAAATGTACTCTGCGAAGTGTATTTTCTCTCTGTTGACAGAAAAATACTCAGATGCTTTTACTTTGCAAAGGCTGTGATATGAATTATGGATCATTATAACCTTCAGAAAGATTGTTATCTCTCCTGGTAACTCTGGGGTGCAATGAAAGCCCTTTGCTTTTTTTTTTTTTTTAAAGAACTTTTAATAAGTTCTTTCCATTGAAAGTGGCAAGCAGTTTCACCTGTGTTGACAAAAAAGATGGTTATTTGACTATTTTGGGTTTTTGGATATATTAGTAGAATACAGAACAGTGGTAGGAATATATAGAACATATAAATGAGCAATAATGTTGTCTCTTTTTTTAATGTTTATTTTTGAGAGAGAGAGAGAGAGAGAGGGAGAATGAGTAGGGTAGGGGCAGAGAGAGGTGGGTACAGAGGACCTGAGGTGGGCTCTATGCTGACACAGAGCGCCCAATGAGGGGCTCAAACTCACCAACTGCGGGATCATGATCTGAAGTTAGATGCTTAACTGGCTGAGCCACTTAGGCGCCCCGACAATAGTGTTGTCTTAAAGGCTAGGTGAAAATTGCTACTTTTTAAAATTGTGTTTTCTGTCAGAAACCTCCTTGAGCAAAATTTGGCTAGAATCCAACAATATTTAAAAGATCTTTGCATCACATGCTTTACCCTGTCAAAATGCCAAGAACCGGTAAGAGAACTTAAAAAAAATAGCCAATGCATGCATATGGTACAAAATTCAAAATGTAGGACAGCTCACATATAGTGACAGGTTACTCCCTTCCAGTCCTCTGTGCCAGCCACGTCTTTCCCTAGCCAGAGGCAGCCCACATGACCAGTTTCTTGTGTGTCTATCCAGAGATACTCTCTGTATAAACAAGCATCATGATAATTTTCAGATCTTCAGCAGTTGTTTGAGCCAAGTGTTTTTCATTCATGGGTTTTGTGTTATTGGTATGTGTATTAACTTTCCACGTAGACAAATGATTTAATGGGCTAAGTAGAATTTCTGGCATGCTTTTGTCCATACTGTGTTAGAGTAAGGATGCAGAATTCCTTTGGGGAAAAAAAATTCTAAAAGATTGCAAGCAACAGATCTGTACTTTCACCCAAATGCAAATTCTGTTAAGGGAACATTACTATTTAATTAATGTTTTTAGAATTAAAATTATGCATGGACTTTTGGAGAATGAACATAAAATACTAGAGTATAATCATGCGGTTTTTTAAAAAACAATCCTCCTCTTCTTTATAACAAGATGGTACTTTGTCTAAATTAAAAAGAAGTGAAAACCAAGAGGCACTTGGGGAAAATTGTGTTAATAGTTAGCCCTACTTGTTATTAAAGTTCAAGCAACAAAAAGAGAGGAAAGCTGAGAGATGTAGCTGAGGTTTTACCCATGTGAAGCCGTGAAGAAACTGTTCTAAGTTTTCTTAAAATTTGTCTTTGGTTATATTGTTGTTAATGTTTTGCTTTTAGATTTCAGTCTTCAATATTTGTTTGAATATATCTATCATATACATCTATGTTTATGTATTTATAAAACTATATACAAAAGAATGGCATTTTATTATTTTTATTCAAATAATGCCTCTAAGGCAAAGCGGGCAATTGTATATTTGGGAGGGAGCTGCCTGTTAGATTTTGCTTCCGAGCCCGTTTTCTTAGTTCACATCAGCTGAGCACAGAACACTTTGAGGTATACCTTAATTAGGGAAACACCGATCGTTTTTGAGTCTCCTGTCCTCCTCTGTAAAGTAGGGGTAATGATATTAATTATATCTCCCTCTGACATAGTTGCCGTAAAGATTAAATAATTTTTGTGAAAGTGCTTGCATAAACTCTAAAGTGTCACCGAGATGTTACTTGTTCACAGTGAGACATTTTTCTAGGGTTTCCTGGAATGTCAGTGGTGGTGGTGCAAGGTGAATAGGGAGGAAGGGACAGATCCAGAGGCCCTGTGAAGGAAGAAAATGACAGGCTTGGTGACTGACAGAAGGGTGAAGGAGAGCATTCGGAGGTTTAGGACCAGGCTGACTGGGAGAGAGTGTGGATCCGCGGGCAGATGCGGGGCAGTGGGGTACGGGGCCAGTTCGAGGCTGGAGGGGAAATGACTCTTGAATTTGAGGCATGTGTGGAGGGGGCTGCCTTGAGCACAGGGGTGAAGGTGTTGGCTTACTTTTTTTTTTATTTTTAATTTAAAAATTTTTTTAAGGTTTTTATTTGAGAGAGAGAGAGCAAGCACAGGAGACGTAGAGAGGGTGGGGGGAAGAGTGAATCACAAGCAGGCTCCACACTGTCAGTGCAGAGCCCAATATGGGGCTTGAACCCATTGAAACATGAGATCATGACCTGAGCCGAAATCAAGAGTTGGACCCTCAACCGACTGAACTATCCAGGCACCCTGAAGGGGGTTGGCTTATTGAGTTTAAGGTTTTAGTTTTAGAACCATTTTTGTGGCCAGTAGTTGGAGTCTTGGAATCTGAATGTGTCCAGGGGATTATCTACAGCCAGGGCCTTGGTGCACGTCTTTTGGTCACTATCACCAGGATTTGGGGGAGGGAAATAAAGGGGCTGGGAATGTGGTGGCAGGAGACTTACAAATCATAAAGTCCAGCCACTGGCTGAAGCCGGTGCTGATGTGTGTCAGTGAAAAAGAGGCATCCAGATAATAGAATGCAAGCATTATACCAACACAGCAATTTATGATACAGAGTTGACTTTTCTGGAAGGCAAAGATTAAATGTGTATTTTGAACTATAGAATGAGGAGAATAGCCATGGACATTTCACTCTTCCTCAAGTTAGTTATCAGGAAGTGGAGCTGCAGAGTGGAGGGGAGGAGATGTATTTGACACCAGAGCAACAGGTCAAGCCACTGTCTGGATCACCTAATCCCTGGGAATAGCTTGGTTACTTTCCTTTTGGTTATTCTTATTCTAGGGTGAGGGCTGTGGAATGTGGGGCAGAGGGAATTATGCTTTCCCCTCTGTTCCCATCACATGGCTCTTCCTAGGCAAGTCTTTCTTTTCTGAGAGTCTGTGTCTGGCCTTGGCTTCTGGTGGTTTGAGTTGTGGTTTCAGCCCATGGGCAGCCATGTTGGCTCAGGGCCTAGTTGTGGGATTTCCACATACATTCCCTTCCTCCTTCTCCCACTAGTTAACTAGCAAGCTGTTTTTGACCACCTAATGTGTTCTGCTAGGCACCACTGAGGGATATGAGAGAAGGTAAGATGGCTAGCCTCTCTCTTTCCCCCTTTCTACTCTGAATCCCCAGTCTTTTGGAGTTTGGCAGCCAAGAGCCAGTTTGACCAGTTCCTGCCCTGCCCAGCTTGGGTAACTATATAGGGCCTCTTTTGGTGTAACCCTGCTGGTCCTGCTCTTGTATTTACCTTTCAATGATAATCAACTCTCAGATAATGAGCAGGTCCTTGTACATTTGAAGGATTGTCTCACGGGAGGTGGCAAGGTACAAAGGAAAGAGCATGAGATTGGAGAATCAGAAAGGGTTGGGTTTGCGTACTGGCCTGACTACTCAGTGCATGTGTGACCTTGAACAAGTTGCTTCACCTGCTCAGTCCTTAGTATCTTCATCTGTAAAATGGGATTGCTAGGATGAAGCAATGCGTAGGAGTACCTAGCGACAGGCCTGGTGCATAATAGACTCTACATATGCATCAGCTTCCTTTTTTCTTCCTCCAGTTGTGCTTTGCCAGAGTATCGGATTGATGTTGGGAGTTACAAGCTCTGCCTTTATCTGCTTGTTGAGGAAGTCATTTCCCCACCTTGAGCCTTAGAGGACTCATATGGTGAATGATGAGGGATCACCAGAACCTTAGTGTTGTTGTGCTGTGAGTTTATGACTCTATAGTTGGTCATTTCTGTGTTCCCTGTTACTCTCATTAGAAGATGGGAAAGGCAGCAGGAGACACACGGGTAAAAATTTTCTATTTCAACAAGAAATAATGTTGCTTCTGGAAAACAGGCTTACTATAGGAGGTGTGTCACATCTCTGTGTGGGCATGTCTGCTCCTTCCTTGGTAATGGAAAAGAATAAACTCTACGCTTTTCACTCATGGGAAGTGGGAGCTTCTTTGAGGTCCTTGGTGGCAGAACACTTGAGCAAAAAGCAAGGTGTTGGCAGTATCGTCATAAAAACTTGTCAGTCATTCGGAGCGCCTGCATGGCTCAGTTGGTTAAGCAGCCAACCCTTGATTTCAGCTCAGGTCATGATCTCGTGGTTCATAGGTTTGAGCCCCATATCGGGCTCTGTGCTGATGGCAAAGAACCTGCTTGGGATTCTCTCTCTCTGTCTCTCTCTCTGCCCCACCCCTGCTGTTTCTCTCTCTCTCAATAAATAAATAAACTTAAAACAAAAACTGTCCACCATTTAATGGGAACCTGTCCTGTGCCCTACATTGTTCCAGAAAATTTAGAATGCTCCTGACTTAACAGACATCCTCACACACAATTGCTGACAGCCTCATGTGGCACTGGAATCCCCTTTCTGTCTCCCTGCCCACCGCCCCGCCTTTCCCTTCCTCCCTGTTTACTGCTGGTGCAGCAGCCAGGGTCACCCTGTACACTGCCACTGGGCGTGACTTTCTCTCACCAGCTGCTACATTGCCAGCGCACAGTCAGCAGGACCAGCCAGTGTGTGCAGCATTGGTCCTCAAAACAGGCAGCACCGTGGAATCAGTGGGGAGCTTGAGAAACATACAGGTGCCTGGGCCCTACCCCAGATCAGCCAAAACTGAGGATGAGGCATGGGTATTAGTTTGTTTAAAAACATCCCCAGGTTGGGGCACCTGGGTGGATCAGTCTGTTGAGTGTTCAACTCTTGACTTTTGTCTCAGGTCATGATCTCACGGTTCATGGGATCGAGTCTCACTTTGGACACTGTGTTGACAGCATGGAGCCTGCTTGGGATTCTCTCTCCCTGTCTCCTCTGCGTCTCTCTCTCTCTCTCTCTCTCTCTCAAAATCAATAAAAAAAACCCCCACAAATATATATATATATATATATATATATATATATATCCCCAGGTGATTCACATAGTAGTCTTCCCATCAGCCTGTCTCCATTCCGCATCTGCTTAGATGCTCTCATCTCGATGCTTCTCGTCCTTCTCCTCAAGCCCTTGACCCTCTTGTAGCTGGGACTCAATCCTTTTATGCCCCCTGCCCCTTATTGTTGTCCCTCTGGAACCCTACCCAAGGTCATGGGAAATGCAAACTCAGTGACAGCCAAGTTCAAAACATGAACAAGTCATTCCAAAGAAACGTCATTCGCCAGTGGTGGATGGGAGGCCTTTGGCACTCTGAGTATAGCAGGCTTTTATGGACTGGTTTGGGAACTTGTCCACCATGTAAATGGTGTTTGTTTGTTTGTTTGTTTTAAGTTGAGGAGTCTGCTCTGTAGAGGAATACGATTCCACTCATGTCCTCAATGTGCTTAAAATCTAGTAAGAAGAGACTTAAACTCACAGAAAAATATACTCCAATACAGAATCAAGGGCTAGATTTTGTCATGTAGACCAGTTGTTCTCAAACTTGGGCCTGTGTAGGGATCACTTGGGAACATTTAAAAAATGTGCATGTTCTGACCACATTCCACTTGACTCTGATTCAGTGTTTTTTGGGTGAGGCCTGAGCCCGGGCCTTTTCAGGCGAGCTCCCTAGGAGATTCTGATGTGCACCAAAGTTGGAGAAGGATTGGTGTACGTGAATTAAGAGAGGGACAGACTGCAGTCAGCATCCTCTTGTCTTTTCCCTGGAAGAGACAGTTTGTGGCCTGGAGAGGCAGCTTGCATAGGCTCTGACGCCCTGCCCCTCCCCAGGTGCTGTTTCCTGGCATCCCTGGCCTGACAGCTGGCTGCCTGAGGTCCTCAGCTCAGGCATGTTGGCACATTCTTCCTTGACCAGGAAGTGTCTGCCTGGGGCTGCCACCCTGGCAGTGAGCTGTCACCATTAATCTCCTAGGTCCAGTAATTGGAGTGGACACAGCGCCATCCCTCTGGATCAAGGCTCGGTGATCTTGGGGCTGTTTACTCCTGTCATTCATTTTCCCCCAGGTGGGGAGGAAGATGGGGGGAAACTGCATTTACAGACACTCATCATATTTTCCTGGCTTCTCATGGTGGAGGTGCATGTGAGCCTAGAAGCAGACTGAGGGGTAGGCTGTGGGTGAAGGTGGTGAAGACGCCCCTGCCCTCAGGTAGCTGGGCCTGGAGAACGGCTGCTGTGTATTTCTGCAGCGGGAGAGCTGAAGGAGGCAGGGGGCGGAGGGGGGAGCAATGGAGAGGGTGGGGGGGATGAAGTAGTTGAAATCTGATCGGCTCATATCTGTCATTATGTGTGGGTTAGTGTCCGAATGGTTCCCCAGATCTCACTTCATCTCTCATAATTCCAGATACCTCTGGAGGCCTTCGGGCTGTGGTTTGGGGTGAGGAGAGGGAGTTGTGCAAGACCAGCTCTGAGACTTGGCATGTGTATCTTGTAATTAGCCTTGTGGGTCGGGGAAAGGAGCTGCCGTGTGCTGGGCTCTCCCTCTGCATTTTCATGCTGTTCTCACAATGAGCCTATGAAACAGGGTTTGTCGTCTCCATTTTATAGGTACAGAAACTTGCCTGCAGTCATAGGGCGATAATGTCACAGCCAGAATTCCAACCACTCGAGCTTTTAAAATTTTATCGTGCTGCTTGCTTCTAGGGCATTGGGTTGAAGTCAGGAGATCTGAGCATTTATGTGAAGTGGAACAAATCCCCTCACTCACAAATCCCCTCACTTTCCTCCAATGCCAAATGGGGGCTGGGAGTGGGCCAGGTGCTCTGTGTCCAGCAGAGGCCCGTGGCTCCATGTGTCCATCCAGAGTGACTCACGGTCTCCTTGGGGCAGTGTCAGATGCTCACTGGCCTTTTGGAGTCCTGTGGCTCCTTTTTGGACTCTGATTTAGGGGCACAGGACCTATCTCTCTTTATACAATAGAGGTTTCCTTAAAAGTAAACAAAATGCTGTCACTGTGTATTTGAAAAAAATGTGTAAATCAGATCATCCATATTTGAAATGCTAATCTGGAGACTCACAAGGCAGCATTTTAGATTTATAGCCTCATTTGTAAAAGGGAGAGGGGGAATATCCTTTCTGAATTTCTTACTCTAAAATTTAAGGGCTCTGAGAATCCTTTCACTGTGGTATTATCCCCATCCCTTTTTTCCTGAATAGAAAATTTCATATCTTGCATTTGCTTCAAGTGATGTGTGTTAATTTAGTTAATTGGGCCTAGAAGGACTCTTCCCTGCCATGTAAGATACTTCTTAAGGGCAGTCTTCTGGAATGACCGGTCATTTCACTGCTAACCCTTTAGGAAATTCACTAAATTCTCATTATCCAAGATTCATCTCTGTTTATTGCTTTGAGATAACCCCAGGTAAAGGGGACTTCAGGGTTATTCTTTGAGGCTATTGCAACAGTTTAAGAGGTCACCAGGAGCTGTGGACAGGGTCTCAGGTCCATGGGGGAGTGAATTTTCCACGTTATAAATTAGAAACTCCATAGCTGTGATTTCTAACCTCGGTCATTTCTTTGATATGCTACCATCCCTGTGTCATCATTATTTCATTTCTAACAGTGGAGAAATTAGAAAGCCAAAGAGATTGTGCCAAGATAGAATATTGCCCGACAAGGTGCTTGTGAGTTTCTTGCTGTTTTAATAGAACATTTACTTAGTGTTTTATGGTCTACAGACATCATTCCAGTTGGTACTCGTAATGCTCCTGTAAAATAAACCGAACAGCTGTATTTTCTAATTTCTGTATTGTATGAATCTGCACTGTGTTTATTACAAAAAGAACTTAGAGTGGCATGAAACAGGACCAAGCCACCACGGAGATCAGAGCAGTCAGGAAAGAAAAAATATAATGGCTAACACTTGTTGAGAGTCATTTATGTACCAGGGACAACTCCAAGTGCCCTTAAATGTATTAGGTCATCCGTATGGCTGCCTTATGAGGTAGGTACTATTATCATCTCTATTTTTACAGAAAAGAAAGTGGAGGCTTAGTGGTTCAGGAACATATTCACTGTCAAATGGTGGAGCTCCCACTTTTCACCACTGTCCTAGAACACAGCCCTCTGTGGTAAGTAAGGCCAAGGATAACATTAGTGTATACATATACATGGCAAGAATTATCACTGTTTTAGAGAGGAAAGTGAGCTCAAGAATGTGGGTAAGTGGCTTGCTCAGGGTTGCAAAGCCACGACTAGAGTCTTGGTCTTCTGTCTTTTAGCGCTGTTTCCACTGCCTCACGTAGCATCATCCTTCTCAAAATGAAAAACATCTGTCTTTCAGAACCTGGCAATTGGGGCAGGAGCTGTTGGATCTTTGCAGCTGACCTACATCTCGAAGGTAATGTTCTCCTGGAGCTCTGGGAATTCATGTTCTCTAAATAGGTTTAGTATCTAAACAAGAAATGTCCAGTTCTTCTGGCGTTAGCATTTGGGGGTATTCCGTGGGCAGTGAAGTGCTCCCCTGTCCTCACGTTTGCCTTTGGAACTTTGCTGCTGACCAGGGCTGGGTGGAGTGTGGCTCACAGGTTCTTGGAGCTGAGCCTGAAGCCTCTTCCTTCTGGGACACATCAGTGATGCTCCCAGCTCCTGCCAACGAGGTATTGGTAGTGGGGATAGGAGTGGGGCATGACTTTTTTTCGAAACTGGGGCAAAAAGGAGCGCAAAAACAATGACGAAACCTCCTAGTGACTCTAAAAGATTCTCCCCAGGGGTCTTGTTCTAAAGGAGTGGCTCAGAAAGAGTTCGGGCTATGCTGGATTATCAATCACCTGGACAGGATTCCTGGAGGGAAGGCTAAGAGAGCCCCGGGAAGACACTCAGTTGTGCCAGGGAACCATTCAGCAGTCAGATGACTGCTGGAGGGTCTGGCAGGTGGGCTGACGGGCCATCCCCCATCCGGTTAGTGTGGATGGTAGGAGATCAGCCCCCCTTCAGAGCAGAGACGGGGCAGAGAGGGGGCGGCGGTGGGGGGGGGGGGGAGGCAGAGGGCTGGTTGATGATGCCCACACATAGCTGCTGAATTTAGCTTCTTTTAGCGGCCCCTCCCTGGAGCAGGCACCAATGCTGACCTGTGATGCAGCAGAGATAAAAAAGGCCGGGGGATTTAGTGCCTCGCCAGAAAGAGGAACTCTTTGTCCAATGAGAAGAGCCAGGTGGCGCCCAGCCAGCACAAAGGTTCCGGAAGTCCTGCTTTCCCCACGCACCCCTCACTTCAGGCCTCTTGGGGAATCTCTGCTTCCTTGTCCACATTCTCCCACCCTCAGGGGTTGATACACTGTAGGGGGACCCAGATCTGAGTGACCACTGGCTCCTTTTCATAATGAGCTTTGGGAGCCCTTGTGTTGAGCCTGCCATCCCAGCTGGCGGGGGGGAGGGGGGGCAGGGGTTTGGAGGTGGAGGCGGCTGCAGGGGCTGCGGGCAGGGTCTGGCAGACACAGCTGGGCACAAAGGCAGAAGATGCAGGGCAGGGTTTGAGCGGATTAGAGAGAGGAGATAATGACCTGGTGGGGGGGGGGGGTGGGCACGGCGGGAAGGGAGCAGGGCTTTAAGCAAAGCTTTGCTAGCACAGCTGTGGGCAATTTGTGCTTGCCTTGTGGTGCGAGATGTGGCCGCCTCCGGGGCTAGGCCGGCCAGAGGTTTGGGCCTTCCCCTTGCCTGTCGGGTCGTGTTGTGATCTCATTAGGTCTTTCTCCAGGAGGCTTGGAGGAACAGAATCAGAGGGGGAGCAGAGAACCTCATTATTAGTGAAATTCCAAACCCTCTCCTGTTTGAAAGGGTTTTGGAGATTTTTTTTTTTTTTTCTTTTTTGATTAGGGAAAAGTGAATACAATCTCCTGCTGAATCATGATTTATAAATGCAGCTCAGATGAGGGCTTTTAGAGTTCTCAGTTTTGGAGGCTCCCTCATTTAGAAAGGATGGGCATGCCTTTTAGCCCTTCTTGGGAGATGCAGGCCTGGGTGGGTGTTATGCAGAAACCCACAGCTGCCACAGGGTCAGGTTACATGGAGCTGAGAGGAGCCTTTAACTCCTGCCTGACCCAGTGCCAGAAAGCAGGGGTTTTCCCAGAAAAACATTGAGCTGTGGTGCTGGCATCAAATTTAGCCTTCTAGGTTATTTCTTGTTAACCCCTAGGTAGCACCCCTGCCCCCCCACCCCTAGAGTAAAGCATTTAACCACAGTGTTGACCTGGCTTGTGGTGTGTGTGTGGTCTCTGTGCGGGGGTTGGGGGGGGGGGATGCTGCGTGCTCTTCCATAGTTCTTTCTTGAGGGCTAGTGTTGGGAAGAGGAGTTCCTTCAGAAAGGCCAACAGAGATGAATGTTCTTGACCTGATGTCCAGGGCACCAATGGCAGTAGAACCAGGTTTTGGGCAAACTAGAAAATGTCTGAAGGTGGCCTTGGTGCCATCACCTTCCCACTTTGCTGGATGGCTCTTCTCTTGTATATAGCCAGCACCAGCATCCCACTCCCAGCTTGTGTCCCGCTTTGTCAGGGCCTTGCCCTCAGCTAGCTATAAGGAAGACCTTCCTAGAACACTGGTTCTTCTTGTTGTTGGGGGGTGGGAGTCGTGGTCACGGATCCTTCTAAGGGTTGCATGAAGAGTGTGAACTCCTTTTCCAGGTAAAGTATGTCTGTGTGTACACACCCCAGTTTTGCCTGTGATTTCAGGGCTCATTGACCCCCTGAAGCTGGTCCGGAGGCCCCTACCTAGAACCCCTCCAACCATTCTGTGTAGTTGACTGCTTCTTCCTCTGCTCTTGATGTCACCTGAAGGGGCAGGGTCACCCTGGACACGGGGCAGAGCTACCCCAGAGCTTCAAGACCGTGTTCTGCTGTTGCTGCTTCTGCCAGAGGGGCCCCAGCTCTACTTCCGGCCAGGGGCAGACAGGATGGGGCCGGCTAAACAGTGCCCTGCCACCGATGAGTTTGCTGCTCCTGTGGTCTGTATTTGATCTGATAAGAGCGAGTTCCTGAGAGGCAGTTGCGCTGTAGAGTGGCCTTATCTGCGTCACTCTGTGGGTGACCCGCGCCCATACCCCGCCTCACATCCTGACCTCCTTTCATTGCTTGCATAATTCAGGACCCACCAGTCAATCACCGCCATGCAGCTACTTAACTGTGGCCACCTCAGGGCAGGCAGATGGTAGCACTTGGCCACACCCACTACAGTTAAGCTTTCCACCATACTTTTTCAGGATCCTCTGTTCCTTCACTACATCTGAAAGAGGCTGCACAGGCTGGTCTGATCACCAACATGAGGTGGGGTGGAGAGCAGAGGGCTTATACTTACAGTCCCATGGGGGCAGGGATTCTGCTGCCACAGTCCCCAGGATGTCGGGGAGGCCAGAGCTAACTCTCCATAGTAAATGAAGCCTGTACCTTGGCCCTTCTCCCTGAAGGACACAGCACAGCTAGAGACATGATTTCTTTTCCTCTTCTGCCATTCTGTGATTGTAAGAAGGGGACTTGTAATTGCAGTCTGGCTTTGCTAATTGGGAAGCTGATCAGAAATTTTGAGGGTGTGACCCTCGCTAAATAGCCTATCAGGGCAGAACTAGAACTGATTCAGCAAAGAACTAGCAGCCTTGCCAGATACTCCTTCCGTGGTTAGGCATGGGGCAAATTATAGACGTGCATGCATGTAATCACGCACGTCCCCTGACTGAAAACTGGATAAACATATAAAAACAAATGAAAAACCAGATGATCTCTTGGTTTCAGTTGCTGTAATAAGCATATTGGTAGTAGTCTTTCAGTATAGGCTGCTGATAAGTTGTGGTCGGAGTCGACTCTCTGTCACCCAACCTGGTGAAAAGTCTCTGCCAGTGGTGCTTTCTCTGGTCAGTGATAAAAGTCACTGGGAGAAAGTTTCTGGGAGAAAGAGGTGTATCTCCAAATAAGCCCCAGAAGGTCTCAAAGTGCCCAGCTTTACAAAGACATCCGAAAGCTTCAAGTACAAAGAAGCCGTGAGATGGGTGGGTTCTGAGGGCCAGGCAGTTAGTTCTGTGATGGTCAGAGCTACACAGGAGTGGAGGGTAGGGCATGCACCTTGGGCATGGACCTTGGGCGTAAGGACCTGCAGGGGGAACATGGATGCCGAGGGATAGAGCAAGAAAATGAGACACTGACAGATCAGAACATCAGACACAAGCAGGATAAAGGCACATACTGTGGTTCAGATGGAATTCAGGATCTCAAACCCAGGAACACCAGGCAGCACAGGGGCAAAGAACTATGATGTCGTGGAGCTCTGCTGAGTGGTTTCTGGGAATGGCGAAGACATGCCTGAATTTGGGTGGTCTGTGACTGAACTTAGGATATATGTGTTCGTCTTTGCCTAAATCTTTGTGTTTCAGGACTGTTTAAAGACTTTCGTTAGGCCTAAGGCCTCCACCTCACATGATGGTGAACCTATCAGAATATAACCATCTCCCTCATTAAATATAATTGGCTGTAAAATATTCGAAAGGATTTCAGTCATCTGATATTTGGAATGATTCGGCTGAGTAACTCTAATTTGTGATTGGCTGTAATTTTTTAGCAGTCATCTTGCCCATCCAGGAGGGTTCTTGCGAACTAAGAAAATCAAAGCTACTAATTATTTTCGAATGTAATGAAATTTCTTTGACTGTTTCACTGAAACATGAACGAAGTTGACTTAATGTGACATCTTGCAAACACTTGTCAAAGAGGTTTATATAATGTCGAGGAGGTTTATATAATGTTACATAGACATTTAATGATTGATGTATTAATGTTGAGTATGCTATATTCATTTTGTTTGTTGGAGGGCAAGGTATTTTTTTTTCAGATCTCATACAAGTAGGAGAAGGCCATTGCTTGGAAAGGGGACTGAGAGAATGTGTCCACAGGGGCATGATGACAATGTGGAAATAGTTCCTAACCTAGGGTTTGAGGGCGGGGGGAAGGTGCCTCCTTAGAAATCCCAGGTACAGTTCCTATTCAACCTACAACAAGAGTAGTCACCTAATGTTTGTGGGCATATGATGGAATATGATTTGTTTTCCTTTATTGGTTCAGTGGGTTTGAACCAGAGTGACATGGGTTTACCTCTGCATGTAGTCAGGAGTGTACATGAAAGGGGTAGGATTGCTAAAACAATATGAAAGAACAGGAGCTATAAACATATTTCTACTTTCTTCTGTTGTCTTCTTTTAAATACATAAGTATGTTCTGATTCCATGGGCCCCTCTTATTTTTTGTGATTCAACAGTTAGGGTAGATATAAAGGGCACTGATCAGCATGTCCAAATGCACACTGCGTGACCTTTCTGTGTGCTTTAATTGGAATCTATGTGTGTGTAGCAATACCATCTTTAATTTGGAGAACTGTTTAGGGAGGGGGTCGGTGGTTGCGAGAGGAGTGGAATCTTGTAGTGTGAATGGGGCAAGTACAGGTTGTGTGGTCCAAAGAGAATTTTGTTAGGACTCAGTGGTTTCTAAAAGCATTTTTACAAAGATAAAGATTAATATAGACATCAAGATAGTGCTTATTTCTGAGGGGTGGGGGTGGGATTCTATCAGGGAGAGGCACACAAAAGGCTTCCAAGAAAGAGGATTGATAGTGGCCTATTTCTTAATCTGGATCGTGAGTATAGGGTTTCCATTTAATTATTATTCTTCAGAATGTTTATGTATGTTTTATATACTCTTCTTTTTTGTGTGAGAAGTTTCACAATAAAAAAATTTGAAAAGAAAACACTGTTTTCTTTTACAACAATGTTAGAAATATATTCTTGTTTCTTTTGTTTTTTATTTGATTTAGGTGAGCGTAGCTACACCAAAGCAGAAACCAAAAACTCCGTTTTGCTTCGGTAAGTACTGAACTGGAGGATGGGTTCTCCCAACACTCCTACAGCAACTTCCTTTTTGTGTGGAGACGGTCCTGTGATCACATGTGACTTATGCCCTGTGTATATGAGTGACTTCGGTCACCGCGATGTTGCTAGGTGTCAAGTGATACTGCTTTCTTTGGTCTCCCTGTGAACACCGTTAATAGCATAAGACAGAGGTGCAGGGAGCAGTGACGTTTCCGTTTTCCTGACTCCACAGGGCAGGGTACAGGTATCTACTGGTAGTTTCTGGGAACCCTCATCTCCAACTCTGTAGTGGTGTGCTCAGGAAAGGTGGAGACTTGAGGGGGGAGCTGGAGGAACAATGGAAAAGAGTATCCTGTCGAGTGTCTCAGTGTTGCCAGATGAGTGAAGAGTTGGGAGTGACACAGGAAGCAGAGAGGGCATTGCTCGGTGGCTGCCTCTAGTCATTAATTAAATCATCAGTATTTATTTGGCTCCTACTGTGTTCTCAGTACTGTACAAAGTTCTATAAGCAGATACTAACAAGTAGCTTCTGTTTTTATCTAGGGTGGTTTTGCAAGCTCCATGAAGCAGGGATATCCCTTTGCTCTGTCACTGCTGTCTCCTCACCACATACAGCGGTTCCTGGCATATAATGGCTGTTCAATAATATTTGTTGAGGGACTGAATGAACTAATGAATTCAATGTGTACTGCATGATGCTTACTTCTTATAGTTCTGGCTTATTTATGCTAGAAGAATAAAATAGTGACTTGAGCTGTCATCTCTCCCAACTGCAGGCTGGTTCAGGCTTCTTTGGTGCTCTCATTGTCCCGTTTCTTTCAAATATCATTGCTAAGCTCAGAAATTACTGTCTCAGATTTTGTGGTCAGCAGATCTAAAAGAGATAAATAATGAACCCAAAAGTAAATTATTGACCTCATGGAGTGCTCAGAGGAAAGAACAGGTGGAAAATAAGGGCAGGGTCACAGATTTGATCTCAGGCAAGCTTTGTTCCATTTTCCGACCACAGACAAGGCTCCTAACCCAGGCCAGTTGTGCCAGTAAAAACAAGGAGCACTGGGTCCAAAATTATATATGTATCATCATGACTGTAAATCTGTGAGCACCTCTAAAAAGCAGTTCAAGCGTGTATCTTGGTGGTGGTGGACTAGAAGCCTCATCGCTGTACAACAGTGTATTATTAAGGGGGTTATTAGAACATTAACGACAGGTGATGGACTAATTCACACTTTTAAAGAGACAGCACTTACAGCCTGCTGCTTCCCTGATATTCATGCAGCTGACTTTGCGTCATGACAAATGTCTTCATCTGCTTCGTAGAATCCTCCACCTTGCTACTTCGGCACCTTAGTTTTGTGGAGTCTTTTTGTCTTGCATGTGTTCTCACCTGGGTCTTTCCTCTTTTCTTCCCCATGACGATTGCAGTCATCAATGCCCTCTCTCAGAGGTATTTCCTTCAAGCTAATGACCAGAAAGATCTGAAGGACTGGGTTGAAGCCTTGAACCAAGCCAGCAAAATCACCGTATGTATGATTCCTTCTCCTTTCTGGAGGGAGTCCGTGCCCCTTCTCAGCACGTGGCCCATTTTGGGTGGGGAAAAGCTCAGATGATGGCAGGGGCTTTCCCAGGAGCCGGTTCAGACCCAGTTCCCCCTACCTCTTCTTACACCTTGGCTGACTAACCACAAGTTGAACTGAGAGTTTGAGTTTGAATCAAGTTCAAGGGGAAGTTTATGGAGCGTCCCCTTTGCGCTTCCTGGGAGGGCTCCCGCTCTGTCGTGTTTTGGGTAATTCTGGTGTGCTGATTCAGTGTGGTGGGATTGGAAGATGGATTGCTGACTATGAGAAGCAGAGTAAAAGGAAAGCATATGAAGAGGGAAGTCAGAACTTTTTACTGGCACGGAGGGGGGAGATACTCTTCTTCCTTTAAGAGGTGACCTGGGGGTCAGTCCGGGCCATCCACCAACCTGTCCTGAAGAAGCCTTCCATTTGAAAAGCATCACTGAGCTAGTTCACTGACTGCTCTGTGAGTAGTCTCATTCTCTTTGACTGGTGCACTCCTTTCTTCTTCCTTAGAAATACAGAAAAAGAAAGAAGGGTAGGAAAGAGGAGAGGGAAAACTTAATGTTTTGGGGGCCAAAAAACCACTAGACATTTCATCAATAATAGGCAGGCTTGTGGCATGTAAACTGTGGTTTGTATGCTGAGAAGATTGATATTCTTGTTTTAGTTATTTTTGTTTTAAGTTATTATTTTAATTCCAGTTAGTTAACATACAGTGTTATGTTAGTTTCAGTTGTACAATATAGTGATTCAGCACTTTCATACGTCACCCGGTGCTCATCACAAGTGCACTCCTTAATTCCCATCACCTATTTCACCCATCCCCCCATCCTCCTCCCCTCTGGTAACCATCAGTTTGTTCTCTATAGTTAAGAGTCTGTTTCTTGATTTGTCTCTCTCTGTCTCTTTTATTTTTCTTTTGCTTGTTTGTTTTCTTAAATTCCATATGTGAGTGAAATCATATGGCATTTGTCTTTCTCTGACTTATCTTGCTTAGCCTTATACTCTCTAGCTCTATCCATGTCCTTGCAAATGGCAAGATTTCATTCTTTTTTATGGCCAAGTAATATTCGTGTGTGTGTGTGTGTGTGTGTGTGTGTGTGTGTGTGTGTGTATACCACTTTATCCATTCATCAGTTGATGGATCCTTGGGCTGTTTCCATGTCTTGGCATTGTGGATAATGCTGTTATAAACATAGGGGCGCATGTATCCCTGTGACTTAGTGTTCTTGTATTCTTTGGGTAAATACCCAGCAGTGCAATTGCTGGATCATAAGGTAGTTCTATTTTTAACTTTCTGAGGAACCTCCATATTGTTTTCCACAGTGGCTGCACCAGTTTGCATTCCCACCAACAGTGTACAAGTGCTACTTTTTCTCTACATCCTCACCAACACCTCTTGTTTCTTGTGTTGTTGATTTTCGCTGTTCTGACAGTGTGAGGTGATATCTCATTGCAGTTTTGATTTGCATTTCCCTGATGATAAGTGATGATGAACATCGTTTTATGTGTCTGTTGGCCATCTGGATGTCTTTGGAGAAATGTCTGTTCATGTCTTCTGTCCACTTTGTAATTGGAAGATTGATTTCTTTTTTTTTCTTTTTTTAAAATTTTTTGAGAGCACACAGATGGGGATAGGGGTTGAGGGAGAGAGAGAATCTTAAGCAGCCTCCATCCTCATTGCGTAGCCTGATGAGGGGCTCAATCCTCATCTCTATGATGATGGCTCATCTCTATGGTCATGGCTCTAGGGTCATGACCTCAGCCGAAATCAAGAGTCAGATGCTCAACAAACTGAGCCACCCAGGTGCCCCTGGATGGTTCATTTTCTTATCATATGGTCAGACTAGTTTACATTCTAGTCACTTCTAATAGTAACCCTATGTACTGGGGCAGATTATTCTCCCAAATACCTCAGGGTTTCTGTGAGTAAATTAATAGGAGAAATCTGTACACCTATCCAGCACTTGCGATGGCAGTCTCAAGCAGAGTACAATTCAGTCATTGAGGTGGTCTGGCTTATTAGCTTGTTATTTTTATAAACTTTGGTTCACCTGTGAAAAGAGAACGGAAGGGAGGGAGGGAGAGTGCATATATCTCACATTTGTGTGCTAACCGACATGCTTGTGCACATGACTCTAGAGTGCGGATCTTAGTACAGGTTTCCTTCGTTCATGATGCGGTCTTCACCCTTCTGTGTTTGACACACTTTTGGAGCTTCTTTCAGTGTCTAATACTTTATTCTCTTTCAGCATTCTCTCATGGCTTTCCTTCTCTGTCCTGCCTCGTAAACTGGGCTACAAAGCCTGATAGGAGGTGGGGCCTTTCTTTTGTGCCTTGAGCATAGAGTTGCTGTCAGTAGTGAGGTTCCCCCACCTTTTTTCTGGCCATGTGGAACAGAAGTCATAAGCCACAGGAGTGGGAAGGAGCATGGCAGTGCCCAGAGGCTGGGAGTCCAGAGGCTTGCTGGAATGTCAGAGCCTTCTGCTGGGTCTCATAGTCTCCAGGATCACCCCTACTTTACTTTACTCCATTCATATATCTTTTCACTCCTCCTGTCAAAGGTCTCATGGGATAGAAGGAAGAGGATGGATACTCTATTTCCTATTCAGTTTGTGCCCTGGAAGGGTTTACTTCTTTTTCTACTTCCATATCGTCCTGTATCTTGTGTCCTTCCTAAGGGAGGCTGGGATGAAGGAAGATGTGGGCTGGGCATCACATTGATGGCATGCCTACTTATTTTAGGGCACCTTATATACACAGTGCAGCATCAGGGACTTTGGCAGATACAGAGATGAATGAGGGAACAGATAATGTATCTAGCCAAACTCTCACACGTGCCATATTATTCACCCCTCTCACATCACTCTTATAAATGGTTTTATTACCCTTTTTTAGATGAGAAAGATGGAAATCAGAGTCTTGCCCAAAATCTAGAGGTGGGTAAATGGTAGAGCTGAGATTAAACACCCAGAACCCTATGACTTCCAAGACCTAAAAGAGTTAATGGAAATATTTAAAGGGGCACTTGGGTGGCTCAGTTGGTTAAACGTCTGACTTCAGCTCAGGTCATGATCTCATGATCTCATGGTTCATGGGTTTGAGCCCCACATTGGGCTCTGTGCTGACAACTCGGAGCCTGGATCCTGCTTCAGATCTGTGTGTCTCTCTCTCTGTCCCTCCCCCTTTCACACACACACACTCTTTCCTGCTCTCTCTCTCAAAAATTAAATGAATAAACATTTTTAAAAAATTTAAAAATATTTAAAAAGAGCAACAGTTGTAAACTTTGTTAGATTACACACCATTTTTACATACATGGCTTCATTTTAGCCTCATATAAAAACCTTAAGTGTTATTATTCCCAATTATAAATGGGGTGATACAAATACATAGAGATTAAAGTGACTTGCCCAAGTTTATGGAACCAGGATAGATCGAGTTCATCTGCCCACAGATCACTGTTCATTTTGTGCTGAGGCCACTGGGTCCTTATCACTGAAGAAAATGGTATGCTCTGGCTTATAGCTGCATTACTCCCATCTCTGCCTCCATCACTATGGCCTGTGTGTCTGTGTGTCCTTTCTTCTTCTAAAAGGGGCATCAGTCATTGGACTTTGGGCCCACCCTAACTGGTTATGATCTGATCTTAATTTAACTATATTTGCAAAGACCCTATTTCTAAATAAGGTCATATTCTGAGTTTGTGGGTGGATGGTTTTAAGGGGACATTATTCAACTTACTACATTTCCCAAAACTGTTGAAAATTGAGCAGTAAAAGTAAAGCACAGCCTCCTGCACCCATTGGATTGTTCCTCATTGCAGTCTAGACATGCCTGGTGGAAGTAAGATGAGTCCCTGTAATTTTCTTTTTCTTTCTTTCTTTCTTTCTTTCTTTCTTTCTTTCTTTCTTTCTTTCTTTCTTTCTCTTTTTCTTCTTTCTTTTCTTTCTTTCTTTCTTTCTTTCTTTCTTTCTTTCTCTCCTTCCTTCCTTCCTTCCTTCCTTCCTTCCTTCCTTCCTTCCTTCCTTCCTTCCTTCTTTTCTTGTTGTTAAGTAACCTCTACACCCACCATGGGGCTTGAATTTGTAACCCCGGGATCAAGAGTCATATGCTCCAGCAACTGAGCCAGGTGCCCCATGTCCCTGTAATTTTCATTTCACATTGCAAATGAGATTCATAAGGATATCCCCCATCAGAGAATACTCCACAGGGAGATGGAGGAGGGCACACCTTTAATTAGGCCTCTGGGGATATGGACCAACCAAAAGAATGACCTTGTTTTCAAGCTCTGGGGCAGTTATTGTGGGTTTGTCCTCCACAAGCTGGAGGCTTTGGAAAGGCTCCGTGTAGATGGTCAGATGCAGCCTATGATGACAAGATTCTGAGAGGCAGTACAACAGCTAAGCTTCTATGAGTCCTTTGCTGGCCACTGGGAAGTCTAAAAGGCTACATCCCTCCTTTCTTTGCTAGAATTCATTTAGGTCACTTGAGGGGAGCTTCTGTTGTTCCATGATGATGATATCACTAAACATCCCAGCCATAATCAACATCCCTAAAGGGGTCCCATCACATTATAGCAAAGCTCAGGGAAGAAAAGGTGGCATAGGTAGGTAGTGGGGCATTTAGCAATGGAGAGTCAGGCAGTCCTAGGGGAAATTTACTTCCTTTGAATGAGCTTTCATTGATCTCTTCTATAAAATGGAGAAAATAATGCCTACTTCATAGACATTGCTTGAGGTAGAGACCATGCAGCAGATTGCTTGAGGTAGAGACCATGCAGTAGAGTTTGACACATTGTGTGGCCCTGAATGGGACCCACTGAGGTGGGAACTGCAGTTCAGACAGCTGGAAGGGAGAGAAGGTAGATTTCTGGCTCCATCTGGAGAGCTGGTGGGTGGAGGTCACCTTTGCCTATGTAAATGGAATGCACAGGCCAGGGATGTCATCTTCTTTCTGGAGCTCCAGCATAATCACAGTGGTCTTAACCCTTTGAATAGACATGGAATGGAGTAGTCTTTGGTCTCATCCTTGGCAGAGTTCTCAAAGGGCCCTGAGCTATGAGCTCTTGAAAAGTCTGGATTCTTAGGTCCTTCTGATTCCCAAGGCCATAGAAATGGAAGATGTTAGCTTTACTCGTGTCTAGATCCGCATAGAGTGTGAGACTTGTGAAGGACGGGCTTTGTGATGCTGTGGAAATTGCGCCCTGGTAGGGAGTTAGGATCTAGTCTCTGTTCAGTTATTGACCACAGCTTTGGGCGATTGACTTGACTGGCCTGGGCCTCTCTTATTTTCTTACAAAATGAAAGATGTTATTGGAATTTCCAGTATAAATGAGTGAAATGAGCAAGGAGGAAGAAAAACAACAACATAAATGAGGATAAACAGCACCTGGCTTGTGGCCTCAGTGTTGGGGAGCATGATAGGGACAGTGGCAAACTGAAGAGTGTTCTCCATCTTAAGAGAGAAATGCTGCTTAACTGGAAGTCTGGATTTTTAGGTAAAATATTCCACATTGGAAATGTGGATTGAAAAACACACTACATAGTACCAACAACACATAGTTTGGCCAGAATCTGCCTTCAGGCCACCAGTTTGCAGCCTGTGGCCTGTGGTGTCAAAAGAGCCATAAAAATTCTGTGATTATGTGATTGTCCGTGGTGCCCTAATTCTTCCAAGAGAGAAAAAAAGATAACTGTTCAAAGGGCTGTGTTTGTAAATGTGAGTACCATTTGTGAAATGTTAATTAAAATATTTTGTAATATTCTTGACCCCTGAACAACATAGGTTTGAACTACTTATATGCAGGGTTTTTTTGCAGTACAACTGTGAATGTATTTTCCTTATGATTTTCTTAATAATATTTTATTTTGTCTAGCTTTATTGTAAGAATACAGTATATAATACATCGAACATACAAAATCTGTGTTAACTGATGATGTCTGTTATCAGTAAGGCTTCCGGTCAACAGTAGGCTATTAGTAGTTGAGTTTTCAGAGTTATAAGTTATACATGGAGTTTTTACTGTGTGGGAGCCAGTGCTCTTAACCCCCTGTGTTGTTCAAAGGTCAACTGTACTTTTATATTTTTTATTTTTGAAAATTAAAAAAATATATATACTCTGTCATTTGATAAGTACAGTGACTACGATATAAATATTATTACCCTTTTTGTTTTCTACATGGGCCAGTTTTGGCCTAAAGAGAGGTTCAGTGCTAAAGGTCACTCAGGCAGTGACAGGTCAGGAGTAGGTAGCCCGGGTCCTTGGGCTCCAAAGCTCATGGTCCCCTAATTCTGTTCCGTATCCCACATGTATGTTACCTGTTCCCCTGCCTAGCATGCTTTGTCCTCCTTACATTCCTGGTTCCTGTTCATCTCTGGGTTACTGTTCCAGCATCTCTCTTCCTCTGGATACCTCCGCTCACCATTCCGTTTCAAATAGTTCCCCTGCACCTCTGTATCTCAGCTCCTGTTTATTTTTTTTTATGGCACTCCCCACAATTTATAATTATTCTTATTGTTTGGCCGTGCATTTTTTGGTCAGTCTCTGTTGTTGGAATGTCCGTGCTATTAGGGTGGGGCATGTATGTCTGTTTGCTGTCTTATGGTTGGTCTGTAGTCAGGGAAGGGCCGGCTCACAGTGGGTGCTCGGTAATTGTGTGTGTGCGTGTGCATGTGCGTATAGGGGTCTGCTGGCAGAGTTCCTCGTATTCAGGAATGGGTCGATGGAAGGGCTGAGGAAGAGAAGAATGTCTTAACTACAATTTGGTACGTTAGCTTTTCTTACCTCTTCCCTAATCCTCTTTTGCCTCCCCACTTTTCCTAAGCTGTCTTTCTTGCCAGGTGCCCAAAGTTGGGAGCCTGCCCCTGACTACCGAGGTTCTGAAAAGCCTAGCAGCTCCTCCAGCCCTAGAGAAGAAGCCGCAGGTGGCCTACAAGACCGAGATCATCGGAGGGGTGGTGGTACACACGCCCATCAATCAGGTGCTGGGACCTGGGGCTTCTGGCGGGGGCAGGAGGGGGCAGGGGTATGGGGGTGTCCATAGTGTGCCAGTGATGTGCACAGAGGTGGGCTGCACTGAGGAAAGGTAGTTGTGGGTGGGGGAGCCAGTGCAGATGGGGTGGCCAAGAAAACCCGGGACAGGGGTGGGTGTGAATAGTAGCAGTACAGAAATCAGGGCCACCATATCTTGAGGCATTTTGGCCGGTATGGTCCTGCACCATACATGGGAGACTAGCACTTGTAAATCACAGGGGCAAAACAAGCCTACTGTCCCTCCTCCCATAGGGTGTTTCTCCCCTCTTCTGGTTTGCCTTCTCTGTCCTTACCTTTTCCTGGGTCTGCCCAACTTCGCGAGCCTTGTTCTCTGACAGCACCCAGTACAGTGCCTGATGGGAGCAAAATGAATGTTTACTTTCTTGTTATTTCTTCTTTGATTGCTATCATGGGTAAAGAGGCAAGAGAGGCTTCCCCGAGAGAGCTGGGTGAGGCATGGGGTTTGCCGTGTGAGGAGCAAGGGGAGGTACTAATCCTGACACTGTTTCCTTGTAGAACGGTGGGGATGGGCAGGAAGGGAGTGAACCCGGGTCCCACGCCATCCTTCGAAGGTCTCAGAGTTACATCCCCACGACAGGCAGCCATGTTCCCTCTGGGCCCCACTTCATTAAGAGCGGCTACTGCGTGAAGCAAGGGAATGTGGTGAGTGTCAGCGCTGGGGCCAGAGTGAGTCCTGGTGACTCCTGGGAGCGGTGGTTGTGGGCAGTGCACAGGGGACAGCTGGCTGCAAGGAGGAGCTGCCCACCTCCCAAACCGGTGAAAGGTTTGGGACTAAATACTCACCCCTGCATGCCTGAGGCTCTGCCTCTAATAGGAAGAAGTCTCTCCCTCTGCTGACCCCGTCTCTCCCATTGAATGTGGGAGCCCAGCTTCCATTGGGCTGGGTACCCAGGAGCTTAGAACTGGAACACCCTCTGGAATGCTGGGACCTCTTCTTAATGTCCTGCTCTTGCTTTTTATTTCAGCGGAAGAGCTGGAAACGTCGCTTCTTTGCACTTGATGACTTTACTCTCTGCTACTTCAAGTGTGAACAGGTTTGTAGTCATTCTGGGGCCCTTCTGACAGGCCATGGAAGCAAGAGGCACACAGGTGACACTGACATGTGTGTGCATGAGTAGAGATGTGGGCACACACACAGGCCTGTGGGGTGCCTCTGTCTTATGAGCATCCATCCCATGTGTACATCTTTACGTCAATAGTAACGTGGACTTCGCTTTCTCCCTCCCTCAACGCAGTGAGCTGCTCTGTGGTCAGAGCCACAGAATATCTTCTTAGAACTTTTTCCTCTCTTGATAGTTATTTTGAGACTTTGCCTTGTTTGCAGTGTACCTCTGATCAGAGAGATACATTCATCAGCTGGGCTGGGTTGTGGCATTATGTGGATAGTCTCATTTACCTATCTTATTTTTTCCACCAGGACCGAGAACCACTGCGCACTATATTTCTCAAGGATGTTCTTAAGACCCATGAGTGTCTGGTCAAATCTGGGTAATCATGTCTGCTTACTTTTTTTTTTCTGATAGGAATCCCCATTTGCCTGCCTAAATCTTCATTTACTACCCTTCAGAGGCTCTATTTAAGAATTTTCTCCCATGAGCATGACAGGGCCTGACATCTCACTTACTGCGTCCAAACTAATGCAGCTAAGAGACCAAACTGGGCAAGCTCATCTCATCTTTTCCCTTTGCCTTTCTCTGGCCCCTGAGGAGACAGGCTGAGTCTAAATAATAATTTTTGATGTAGAAAAAGAAAGAATGTGGGAAAAAGAAGAGAGTGGTGTTGGGATGCTTCTCAAGTGTTAGAATTAAATGCTCATTGCATGGGAGGCTTAGGGCTCAGAGCAGGGACAGTGTCCTGAGGTCTCACTTATCAGCACTTCTGGTCAGATCACTGCTTATTCCAATGCTTCTTCCCTGAACTTCTTACGCCTTTTCCCCTTTTTTGACAAAGTCCTGGATGTGTCCTTAACACAAAGGTGATTAACAGCTTCTCTGTGTGACTCCCTTGTAGAGGAATAGCGAGTATTTTTAATGTGTTCCTCTTCCCACTAGGAAGAGTGCCATGGTGCATAGGAGGACTTTGGGATCTGGGGCCCATAGGCAAAGGCTCTCTCCTGTAGTCAATATAGATACAGATGCCCTTAGAACTAAACTGTAGAAACCCAAGGGCATCTGGACATTTAAAAGTCCTCCTTTTGCCCCTTAAGCTCCAGTCTTTAGAGACTGTTTGCGTCTCTCCATCCCATGGACTGTGCATTACAGACCAACATCATCAGGGAGGCTCTTAGCAGCAGGCAGACTATTATCACATGAAGGCATAGGAAGGTCTTACATGGCAACAAAAGGCCACATGACCCCAAGGAAGCAGGGACTGAACTGGAGCTGTACTGAGTCTTGCAAATGATATTTGCAGAGTAGAGATTAGGGAGGTTCCCAGTGACAGTTTGTATTCCATAAAAGTGGCTGGTGATGGATGTTCCAGAAGTGTGGTTCCAGAGGTTGATGGTGGGTGGAGGAAAGACTGGGCATGACTGCATCCTCAGAGATGATTCCTGACTTCACAGGGGCCCATGCAAACAGGTAGGTGGACAGCCACCTGGGCATGTTGGGCAGCTTAGCGAGCCCAGATGGCATTGAGTCCTAAGAGTGCTCTGTACTTCACCTGAGTCTCTCACTGCCACAGTCAGACTGAATCCTTAGTGAAGGAATTAAGAGAGCTTCAGATCATTAGGGAAAGAAGTCCCCAAGGCTCTGCGGGTTCCAGGCCTATGAGACTGTGCGGCCTCCCCAAACCCAGTTAGGAAGCTTTAGGGCATCTGCGTAGTCAACAAACATTTGTTAACTTGAATTAAATTGAACTGAATTGAATTGAAAGGCAACGTGTAGCTTGGGAAGTAGATGTGACAAGGGTGGGGATTTCCTCCTTGCTTTGCTTTCGTCTCTTCAGTAGTCGATGACATGAGTGTACTGTATGTGTGTGAGTAATTTAAAAAACGAAAACAGTTTAGTCAGTAAGAAGAGCCATCTCCATTCAGAAAGTAATAATGGTCAGTGAAATGTTTCAAGTGACCGCTATATGACATGCATGGTAGCAGATGCCTTATGTACTTCATACATTGATCTTTGTGGTCACCAGCCTGGTAAGGGGGGTCTTCTCATCTCCTTTTTACAGTTGGGGAACAAAGGCCCACAAAGATTTAAAATATTCCTACAATATCTTTTCCCCAAGTGGAGTCAGGATTTGGTCCCAGGTCTTTCTGACACTGTCTTGCTGTCCCTTCCCACGTGGGTCTTTAGTCTCTTGCTCCTCCTTTGCCCGGGTGCCCATGTCACTGGCTCAGTGCCTGCCATGTCCTTCCAAGTCCTCATTCATGAAGCCAACTCTGCCTGCAATCAGTCCTTTTTTGGAATTATTCTCACTCTTAGCGTAAGAACACACAGTCTAACATCTAATTGTATAGTTTTGCTTTATTAATTTTTTTTTGGTTCTTTTATTGGGAAGAAATTAGATCTTTCACTCCTTATGTATTGCCCACAGCACCTGGATACACACAACAGGCGCTCAACACTGCAAATAATTTTGGCCGGTTTAGGGTTTGTCACTGGGCACCACCTACATCTCCCCTTTTTCCTTGTAGAAGTCAGGATTCTTCCCAAACTCATACCGAGTTTGAAGTATCTTAAAGTAGTCTAGTTTCTCCTTCCATATCTCATTGGTTCCCCGTCTCAACCCAGTACATGGTGGCACAGAGCAGTAATTTAATGAAGCTGATGAGGTTGCTGCTTGTGGGGAGGAAGGCTTTGGAAGTGAGAGTTGGTTCCCATAGGAGAGGCAAATGGTAATGGAGTACTTAAAAGCATAGATTCTGAAGTCAGACCTGGGTTCAAATCCTTGCTCTGCTGTTTACTAACTTCGGCACCATGGACAAGTCACGTAGCCTCTCTGAGGCTAGGTTTCCTCATCCACAAAGTGGGGAAAGTCTTAAGTTCCTTACTGGATTGTTGTAAACATTGGATAAAATAACACACTCAAAAACACTCAAAGAACAGATTGGTGGTTGTTAGAGGTGGGAGGTGGGGGGTGGGCAAAATGGGTAAAGGGGATCAGAAGGCACAAACTTCCATTTATAAAATAAATAAGTCCTAGTAATGTGATGTACAGTATGGTAACCATAATTAATAATGCTATATTGGATATTTGTAAGTTGCTGAGGGAGTAGACCTTAAAAGTTCTCATCACAAGAAAAAAAGAGCTTGTAACTATGTGTGGTGACTGATGTCAACTAGACTTCTTGTGGTGATCAGTTCACAATATATACAAATACTGCATCACTATCTTGTGTACCTGAAACTAATAAAATGTTACAGGTACATTCTCTGTCTCTATGTCTTTATATATAAATAATATCTTATGTATTAATAAATATGTAAAATTAATAATTGATTAGTTACATTTACATATTTATAAAACCAATAAAATGTTCATCTGCTTGACCCTGAAAAAAGCACTTAAAGCAGTGCTTTGTACAAAGAACTTTATACATCTTGGCCCCTAACTGCCCCTTCCCCCCACAACTATAGGTCGTATGGGATGTGATGGATCTTAGGCAGGAGGCTTTAGAGGGAAAGGAGCATTATCTTGTTAGAACTGGTGGTGGGGTGTGTGTGTGTGTGGGATTTCCATGGGGATGGCAAGACCTCCTGAGAACCTGTGGGAAGTTAAGCTGGAAGAGACCCCTGTCATGGTATTTGAGGCAGAGGCTGGAGGAAGAATGGCCTGGGAGCCCCCTTTCTATGGGAGAGGGCGCAGGAGCCTTTACTTGGGATAAATCATGTCCTCAGTGTGTGTGCAGGCATGCCTGGTAACTTGCTTTCTCTTTGTCTAGTGATCTCTTAATGAGGGACAACCTGTTTGAAATCATAACAAGCTCCAGGACCTTCTACATACAGGTAAAAGGCTCACTCTGAGAAGACTTTTTTTGTGTTCTCTTTCTGTGAATGGTGTGCGATAGGTCTTGCCCTTTCCTCTGCTTTCTCTTTTATTTTGTTTGAAGTTTCTGGGTAGTAAATTTAGCCCCTGATAGTCAGTCTGAGTCCCATTTTATTCTAAACAGGATGTTTGCCAGAAGCTTCCCAACCATAAAATAATAAGAACAGGTTGAGCCTCTGAACTGGGGAATGTGAGTTTGTACCAGCTGCTCTCAGCTGCTGGGCGCCAACTAAGCAGAGAAAAGGAGAACTAGCCAGTGGTTTCACTTCTCCTTTGGAGGGTATTTATAAGCCCCGCCTGTGTGGACATTGCTGTGTGCGGAAGAACCGAAGCACAGAGGGCCCTGTGCAGGCACCAGGTGCAAAGCCCAGCTGCACAGAGAAAGCCATTGTTTGGGCTCTGACAGTTCAGCTCTCAGAAGCTTCTCCCTCCACCCACAGCTTTGGAGTTCTCCCAGCTCTTTCTTAAATCATAGGAGCGAGAAAGGCAGATACCCAAGCAGGGCCTAGACTTTCAATGCCAAGTCCCTACCCAAGCTGGCCTAGTAATCTACAGAGAATGCCTTGATCCATGCAGCATCGTGATAATGCCGCGTTTCTGGGATTCAGACTGCCATGCAATGTGTTGGTTTAGATGTGGGCTCCCTAGCCAAGGCTTTTCAGGGTTCCCAGTGCTCTTTCTTTGTTCCAAGTGTCACTCCCCACTAAGTACCATCTGTTGTTCCACAGGGCCACCCCTCCCCCATTTCTTGGGCAGCAGCTCCATAGTCCTGACCCTTCTGAGCTGGTCATTCTGCCTGAGCCCAGCAGACATGCTGGCAGCCTTAACTACCTGTTGGCTCCATTCATTCACCCAAGCATGTGTCACTGGGGAAGAGGGAGCTGTGCATAGCATTGCTGGAGTTGTTAGAGCTGGTTCCATTGTCATTCAGGGACAGGGTTTAAATTGTAGGTTCGAAAAGTTTCCAGTTCTTGAATTTAACAGGTATTTGTAGAGTATCCTTAGAGTGCCATGCATTTTGCTTCATACTGGGGATGACACTGTGTTAAATAGAACAGATCGTGAACTGGAGAGAGAGAGTCAGGTAAACAGGCAATTAAAACAGTGTGATGGGGTCGAGGAAGGAGTGTTGGGTTGTTGAACACAGGGGAGTTTTGGGGGGCAGTGAAACTATTCTGTATGATACTTTAATGGTGGATATATGAAATAGAACTTTATAGAAGGCAATAAAAATAAAGAGTAAACTTTAATATATGTGAATTTAAAAAATCACTTAGGCAGTTGGGTGATTCTAGCATGGCATATAGACTGTGACAAAAGAGCCTAAATGCGTTATAGGGTTGGAACGACCTCACTGAAGGGGCTAGGGAAATTAAAAAAAAGGAAGCAAATGAACAAAAAAACCTGGTGTGTAAGTGCTACCATGACAGTGAGTTGTGGTTGCCATGGGAACTCCTAAAAGGGGCATCTCCCCCATCTCAGAGTTGGGGGAGGTTTCTTGCAGGAAGGCACAGCTAAACTGAGTCAGTTGGGAGAAGAGTGGCCTAGGCAGAGAGAACAGCATGTGTGAAAAAGCCTGGAGATAAAAGGAGCACAGGGCACAGGGAGGGCTGGGAAGCCTGTGTGGAGGGCCCATGCCTTATAGCCCCTATTAGAGAGCTTGTATTTTATCCTGAGGGTTTGGTCCCATTGAGGTTGAACCCAGGGAGTGGCCCAATCAAATTTGCCTTCTAAAAATGCCACCTGGGCAAGTGATCTAACGTTCAAACCCTGTTTTCCTCATCTGTAAAGTGGCGATGATATCCCTCAACCAACCACATTAATGGTGTGCTGGCTGTGAGTTTCCAGGCCCGGGGCAGTATAGACAGATGAAGAAAAGGTAAGACAGGAGGTAGAGAGAGAAGTTTGGTGTCTGTGGTAGTAATTTGGGTGACGGATGAAAGAAGCTTGAACTAGGATGGATGGAGAAAAATGGACAACTTAAAAACTATTGAAGAGTTGTTTCTGGGACTTGGTTGTGGGTTGGATGTGGACTGAGGGGAGATGGGGAGGCAAGGACACCGCTGGGTGTTTGGCCTGGGCCTCAGGGTGTCAGACAACAGCAATCACTTAGACCACAGCCAGGCGAGGAGGTACTGGTGAGTGTGAAGGCAAGCCTAGTGTTGGGGGTTCTGAGTTGACAGTGTCTGTGGGACATTGAAGGTGACATGTTATGAAGGTCCTTTAGTAGACAGTGCCTGACACATGGTTGATACTAAATAAGTATTTGTCAAGTGAACGATTATGCTCGGTAAGAGCTTTGGACTAGAGAGAGTGATTTGGGAAATGTGAATCCCAACAAGAACAAAGTTTAAGAGACATTGGTTTCATCATCTGAATGAATGTATGCACATTTACCAGAGCTTCTCATCACTTTTACCACCGTTTGCCTTCTAGTCTCACATTTCCAGGATAAAAGAATACTAGCATCACCCTGAAATAAACAAATGAGTGAACAAGTCTGTTTACAGCACTTAACTCAGAGAGAGTAGAAAACTGAGAAGAACATAGAGTAAAAGTCATTAAAAATATGTATTAATTTATTTTCAGATAGTAACCAAAAACTCAGTTATGTTAACACGAGTAGTATTTTATGAAAAATAGGTATATTTCTAAAACAAAAAACGCAACAAAAGTAGCATTGTTTTTATGTTTTTGCAAATCTCTTTAATGGCTGGCTTAAAAGGAGACAGCATTCTCCTATCTGCTTCTGCATTCTATCTGTGGCCATATGTTGTTTTGGTTGAAGAATATGAAGAAAATCTGGCCTTGCACAGATACGTATTTGCAAAAAAGGACTATTTTAATAGCTTTGTCAGATAATTGTGGATAGTCTTCTTTGATTCTATATGAAAACTTGACAAATGGTAGTTTCTTAGTGTTCAGGTGCAGTGTGGAATTGGAAGCCAATATCAATATTGGTAAACTTCCATGCTTTTACATTAAAATCCACTGGTCAGTTTCATACTTTGAATGGATCCTTTTTACCAATGCATGATTTGGTAACTTCATGCGCTGGCCGTTAGGAAAATAGTGGTCACACAGAGGTATGCAGATCTTCTAATTGTTGACACATTTTATTATATATAATATCAAAAAATCACATTTGTTAATAGCACCACAACGATCATCATCAACCAAGTCTTTTTTCCTTTTTCTTTTTTCTTTTGAGAGAGAGAGAGAGACAGAGACAGAGAGAAAGACAGGGAGAGAGATGGAGAGCATGTGCACCTGAGTAGGGGAGGGACAGAGAGAGAGGGAGAGAGAGAATCTCAAGCAGGCTCCACACCATTAGCGCCAAGCTCCATGCAGGGCTCGAACCCACGAACTTTTGAGATCATGACCTGAGCTGAAGTCGGATGCTTAACCGACTGACCAACCCAGGTGACCCAATAAAGTCTTTAAGTACGGAAAGCTTTTGGAATTCTAATTTTGTTTGGAAGCTCAAAATTGCAAAAAAAAAAAAAAAAAATGCTTTCATGATTTTCCCTGACTGAACAGACTCATTTCATTCATTTTTGAGGAAGTGTCCACCATTTACCTAAGTCTGAGTAAGTCTGACAGTTTGTCAGTCATTTGTTCCAAGTAAAAATTGTGTTTCATGAGAAAGGTAAAAGAATATAATGGCTTCCCCTACAGTTTGGTGCCAGCAGCTTTACCTACCATGCCTTTGTGGCATTCTGACCTGCTTCCTAGGGGATGTTCAGTAAACCTGCCTGAAAGAACCACATATCCTCACTATCTGGGAAAGCTGGACCAGGGCAGCTGTAGGCAGGGTGAGCAGACTCCTTGGGCAGGGACAGAGGCTTGGGCAACAGAATGGGGCTGGCTGCCATCTGCTGAGGTGCTGGTCATTTATCTTCTGTCACATTTGCCTTCCAAGTCACACATCTATATAATTTGTGCCCGAGAATGCTACCCTGTGTTGGACACTTAGATGTCACAGGCACAGTGCTAAGTAGTTTACAGGCAGCACATCACTGAATTCACAGTGATGTCTGAGACCATCTCCATTTTAGAGATGAGGAGACAGAACGTCTGAAGGCAAACTATTTGTTTGAGATCATCAACCTGGTGAATTATGGAACTGAGTAGGAGTCACCTAGTCAGGTGCTAGAGCAGGACCCACCCACTTGTGTTGTTTAAAAGCAGCTTGGTGCAGAGCACAAAGATGTAGAAGGTGTGGCTATAGACAACTAGGGGAGATCAGCTTGGGGTGATAGATCATGGTGACCAAGATCCAGGATCTGGCAGTAATCAGGTATCGAAGCTTGGGATGTCAGCAAGCTTATCAGCAGGTTCTCAGTCCTGGGCAAGGGTTCAAAATGAGATTTCAATCCTTGGAATACGAGACATGCAGCAGTCACCATTTCCCCATTTCCCTTTCATAGAAGGTCAGGGGTATTAGGTAGGAGGATGTAGTTACTCCAGATGAGAAATGTAGTGCAGACTGGTTTGGGTAACTTGGTATAGGCCTAGTTGTCAGAACTAGGGGGCTATGTCAGGATAAGAGTAGTAATAAGATGGCCCCTATGTGAATTGCAGAGTGTTGGTATAGAGCTCTTACAGTAAGTTAGATACTTACTGTTTTAATTTAGACTACAGGGTGAATGACAGCATCTTGAACTATGTAGTGCACAGTCTAGGCAATCATACTGGCAAGGCTGTGTCTAAAGACGGGATTGGTTCCTGGGGAGAAAGCAGGGATTATTAGCTGTTGGGCAGGGTGGGGAGGTGCAGAGGTTGGGAACAGACAAATGTTGGGCAGCTGCAGGAGAAGCCACCCTGGTAGGGACTGGAGACCTATTACTGATGACCTGTGGAATTCATTGCTTTAAACCGTGGCATCTGTTACAGTGCTGGGCTCATAGTAGGTACTCAGTAAAAGCTTGTAGGACTGCAATAAACATCAGGATACGGTGACTCATGCTTTTAATACCCTTTGTTCCTCTCACCTCCAAAACTACCCTCAAGGACAGAAACCCTACTTTTTCTTTTGAACCAATTGCCCAAAACAAATGCACACACTTAAGCACGCCAGGAAGAGGTGAAGGTATAGGTATGGTACTTCCTTTTTTATTCTACTGAGTTTTAAGCATCATTTAGGCTTCTTGCAATTCTCCATGCTGTGTGTGGACTTCAGCACTGTTTTTTTACCCCTGGTTCACGAAGCTACCTTTGAGGTGGTATTTTAAGATATTTTGGGGGTTTTGATGAAAGCTAAGCACAAGCCTTCCATAAAAGGTAGACATACACATACGCCATATGTTTGCACACAGTTTTTGAGGTTTTGAGGAATTTAGAGATTATAATTGTGATCTCAATAAAGTGGAAGTCTGTTTCTTCTCAATTTTTCTTACAATATCTGCTTTTCTATTGGAATAATATTTTTAAATGACATTTGTCAAACGTTAAAATAATGCTTACTAATGTTTATTATTACTCTCCTCATGGCTGGTTAACTCTGTAGGTTATCTAACGGAAAAATGTCCATATGTGGAGTTAGAGAATTGGGAAAAATATAACTAGCAAATAATTTCCATCTCTGAATTTCTAAATGTTTTCAGAAAGAGATTTAATAATTTTGCCCATCATATTAGCAAAGACTTAAAAATTGTAATATTTAATTCTAGCAAGGGTGCACGTAAAAAAATAATATATTGGTGGTAAGTGAAATCTATATTGTTGGCCAGAAATCCCTCTGACCAGATGTAACCAGAGCCTTAAAAGAACGCAAGTCTTTGGTAATTTTCCTAGAATCATAAGAATGAAAAAAGCTTTGTGCACAAAGGTGTGAATAGCAGCATTACTTATACTAAAGGAGAATTGGAAACAATCTAAATGTGTTTTATAGGATTTTGATTCTTGTGTCTGACTTCCCAGACGGTAAGTCAGGTGGTCCCTAGTTTTCTCTTATTCAGTGGCTCCTTGCTAGATGGAGGTAAGTTCCTAGAGAAGATGTACAAATACGTTGGTGGAGCTTTAAAGGACAGTCAGTTAGGTGGCCTGTGGCTTGTGGGGAAGCATTTGACTTGGGGGGTGCTGTGTTGTGCTTGGGTGGTGGGAGGGGATAGAGTAGCTCAGTAGCCCTGGAAACTGTTGTCGTGTGGATCTTGCCAGACCTATTGTATGATGTGGGAGACGTTTGTCTCTCCTCAGGTGCCATCTTTCTCTTTCCCAGTCGTCTAACATTGCCCCCTACCAAATCGTGTGTCTCTCTACTTAATGGACAATTTAATTACCTCCATCTCGTTCTATTCAAAGTAACCAAATAGGTTATCTCTTTTGATCCTGACAATTTCATCCTTAGGTAGGAATTATGTGCAGTTTGGGTATGAGGAAACAGAAAAAAAAAATCTCAGGGAGAAGGCAGTTAACATATTTATAATATTGAGGTTTGAGGCTTCATTCATGTCCCATGTGTAATAATAATAAAAACGATAACTAATACTTAAGAAGCCCTTTCTGTGCATCCGACACTGTTCAAACTGCTTTACCTAAATGAGTTCATTACATTTTCCCAGCAGTGCTACTTGCAGAACAGGCTAGGTCTGATGCTACTAAAATACCTTCTGGAAGGATCTTGGACACCTTGTCCTGTTTATCTTTTTGGACTAGTGATGGATTTTTCTCGGAAAACCCAACCATCAGGTTGTCACACAACTGGGAAAAGCCCAGTGGAGAGAGAATACACGTAAGTTTGCAGCTCTAGCGCCTGAGAGGGGTGTTCACCTTGAGCACTTGCTGCTATACCCGATTAACGCAGCGTGCCAGGATGTGACACTGTTTCTTTCCTAAGTGTCTTCTGCACACACCTAACCGATGTGGGTTTGTTTGGGGTGATAGAAAGGGGTAGGAATGCAAGTATGAGGATTAAAAAAAAAAACCAAAAAACAAAACAACAAAACCCAAAACCAAAAAACAAAAACAAAAACTAGTGTTTTATCCAAATACAGTGCAAAGTAAAAGAATCATTTGGGGGCTGCAGAAAGTGAGGGGTGTATGTGGAGAGTTTTGCAGGCTGGAGCGTGGTGTTTACATATACCGTACATAGGCACACAAATGCACACTTCTGATTTATGGTGGGACTGTTAGGGGAAGGCACAGGGGGCAGAGAGAGATTAGTGAATAGAAATTTCTGGAGGTCAGGAATTTGGTCTGGTCCCATCTCTGTGCTTGGCACCTGATGCTGTAAGACTGAGGGCCTCAGCAAACATTTGCTAGGTTTACTTGAACTCAACCCCTATAAAGCTAGAAGGCACTGAGAATTACGAGGGCTCCACCTGCCGCTCCTTGGTGTTTGGATTTTCCTTCCTTTTGTCACAGAGTCGCTGCTGCCCCCTTCTGGCGTTGGTGGGCATTTCTGGGGGATATGCCTTTTAAAGGTTTAGCAGTGTCCTACATGTTGTTAAGCTTAGTGCCCTGAGTCTACCAACTCTCCAGGCCTGGATGCAGTCACAACAGACCCGGGTCATTTGTGTTCTGAGGGAAGCCCTGTTCCAAAGATAATATGAATGTTGGAGGATATGCAGAGGATTTGGCTTTAGCGGGACTAGAGTTGAAAATGGGATTATTCTGTTTGGATAGCTGTAGTAGAAAGAGGGACTGCATTGGGAGTCAGGAGAACTGGAATCTAGACCAGCCATAAACGTTGAACTTTGGCTTTCTGGGCCCCATTTACCTTTTGTGTAAAGCAGGAGGCCATTTGTGCTCTGGGCGGTGGGGGGTGGGGGTGTGGGGCTTCAGCCGGGACGGCCTCTGCCCCACTGCAGAGCAGATCCACTTTGAGCTGTTTTATTTATGGGGTGTCAAATAAGAGTTTGCAGAAAAAAATGTCCTCAAAAGTCTGAAAGCCACTGGACTGGATGATCTCTGGGATCCTTCCAATTCTAATGGTGTAATTTCATAAACTTAGAATTGAATCACAGACTTGAAAGCTGAAATCACAGTGCCAAAGATTTCTCCATAAGTGCTATGGGTGTTTTGCAGGCGGACAGTCCAGAAGACATGCACAGCTGGATTAAGGAGATCAGGGCAGCTGTCCAGGCCCTCAAATGCCACCCCAGAGTAAGTCATTTCCTTTCTGGTACGCAGCCGCTGTCAACTTGGAGATGAATTCTGCTTGAGTGGTCAGGTTTTATTTGGTGATGTAGGCAAGCAGCCTGTTCTGGATGCAGCTGAAGCCCCAGGCTGTCTTGTTTGTTTTCTCTTTCTACTGATTTAAGTACAGAGTTTCATTTTTATTTTTATTTTGGTTGTTTGAAAGCGGCAAGTTGGGTTGGGTAAAGAAACAGAGACTCTGATGTGTTCTACACGTCTCCCTGCCAGGCAGAACATGACACATCTGGAGTGAATTCCGTTGGTTGTACTTGATTTCCATAGACAGGGGTCTCTGGACCTATGAGGTGGTGATCCTAGGTGGCTGTTCTTCCTGGGGCTTTGGAGTAGACATTGTCAGGAAAGCCCTTATTTTCTTTTGTTTTTTTCTTCCCTTTTATTTTTGTAGGATATGTCCTTTTCTAGATCCATCTCTTTGACTCGCTCTGGAAGCTCCAGCCTGTCAGGTGGGCCCAACTCTGCCTTGTGCAGGGGGCGGCCAGCTGTGGAAGAGAAAAAAGCCCTCTGCAAAGCCCCCTCTGTGGCTTCCTCCTGGCAACCCTGGACACCTGTCCCCCAGGCCGGGGACAAGCTGCTTCCAGCTGAAGAGACTCCTGGGGACTCCTTGTTCATGCCTCGACCTGGGGAGAGCAGTACTTCTGGGGTGTTGCCCAGCTCCCGGATAAGGCACAGATCAGAGCCCCAGCACCCCAAGGAGAAGCCATTTCTGTTCAGCCTTGATGATGAGAGCATACGAACTTCTGATGTGTGATAGGGCACGGTACCCTGGGAGGGGGGAGGACTCAAGAAAAGGAGGCCATGACTCAGTTTCCCTACCTTTTGGAAGGCAGTCAGAGACCCTTTGGCACTCATATTCCTGTGGATGCTCTGTGGGGAGGGCCCATTCATTTTTTTTTTTTTTTTAAATATAATACAGCGTATTTGACTTGGAAAATCACGAGGTTTAGACCTGTAGGCATGCTCAGTGGAGAGCAGGTTGCCTCTCATTTGACCACTCCAAGGTCTTCCTGGTGAGAGGAGGTTTAGTAGTGCAGTTTCATCCCAACCAAGTTTTATTTCCGTGTCCTAGTTATAGTTTCTTCCTTTGGTTTCCAGGCCGGGCACAGAGTCTTGGGCAGTCATCTCGGTTATCCTATTCCTGTTTATTGGCTGAGGTCTAACAGTGAAGTAGGAGTAGGTAACTGACCCAGCTGAAAGCAGCAGACCTAGGCTCTGGCTTGGCTGGGATACATTCTGAGGGGAGGTGTTACGATCTGGGGGCTAGCAGGTAGCTCTCAGAATGTCCACTAAGGTAGATCCTCCCAGGGGAGAATCTTCCACTGGGGAAGAAATAGGGATCTCTTGTAAGGTATGGGGAAAGATTCAACCTCAGTGCATCAGCCAGTTTGGGGAATTATTCTGTTCTTGTCTACGACCCCAAATAATGTCAACGTGAGTGATAGACCTGCCCATCCAGTTTCTGTGTCAGGCCCCGAGGATGGGTTTATCAGTGTTAAAAGTTACGACTGTTGAGAATAGGGCAGACATTTCCACTGAAGTGGCGTTATTTGGAAGTTTCGAGGGTTGATAAGTGTATGATAATTCACTTGTGTGAATTATCTGTTTTAGATAAAAAATTATCTGTTTTAGAGTGTTAGAATTGTTTTGAAGCAGGTGCTGGGAAAACATGGATTATAGTTCATCCAGATAAACTTTTCTGATCCGTGTTTTCCAGACAGAAGAAAAGGTCTGTTTTAGCACAGATGGATTTCTTGAATCCTTACTTCACAGCTCTCTTCAATGGGCTGATATTAGTCTAATTTTAAGTGCTGTATATTATATACCCTGGCAGATTTGCTTTCTTTCTAACTTTTTCTGTTGCCCTTTGAATGAAGCCTTGTGTACTTGCATGATCACACCTTGTAATATGATAAGGTTCCATGTACTTAACAGTGAAGAGATACAAGGATAATCCTGAGAGGTATTTATATTTTTAATAAAATAGAAACTATGCATAGAAACATTGATTTAGAAGCTCTGCATTGCTGACTAGAGATTTCCCAGGTAGAAGAGCATAGATTGCCTTTTCCACCCAAATTTCTACCTTCTTTCAACTTGACAAAAGATACTATTTCCAGGTCCCTGGGAGAATTTGTCTAACTTAATGTGGCCTACTGCTAACTTCCAGGGTTCCCTAAAGGGATAGAAAAACTAACTCATTTCTGTCTGTACCTTTCATCAGCTAGATCAATTAGTTACCTTTAAATTAAAAATTAAAGACTAGAGGAAGATACTGAGAGAAGCATTTTTACTTAAGTGAATATCTTCCCCTCCTTATGTCCAGATGTAATGCAGAGGTAAAAACATGTCATCAGAAACCCCTAGGGGCTTGAGGGAAATCTTTGTTCCTTTAATGCAGTGTAGTTCCCTTGCATTGTTTGGCCTAGTGGTCCTGTTATAAAAAAAGACATCTACTGGATCTCTCTCTTTTTCTCTCTCCCCACTCTTTTTTGCAGACTCTTGTAGACTTTTGTCCTCAGAAATCTGTGCTTTGGGAGTTAGTTATTCATGGGTGAGTGAGGTTACAGCTTCAAGTAGCCATTTCAAATTCTTAAAGCTCCTCATCTCTGGTTTCATCTTCAAATTTTCCTTAAGAAAATTCTTTGGCTAGGTCAAAGAAGGTACACAATAAATGATATTGCACTAGCAAAAATAAATTAGGAACTTTTGAGATCTCTTTAAACATTCCCCAACTCATGAAAGCTGTCATCCTCTGGCAAAAATGTATCCATTTCTCTTTTGTTAAGTAAACTCTCTGCTAGAATACTACTGCTAAATTAATTGGCCATTATAGTAAGCTGATATATTTCTCATTCAGTAGGGTCTATTTTAAGAATGTGAGTTCAATATGCTTATAAATCTAGACTGTATTATTATGATGGAAACAAGGACTGGAGATGGCAAATACTTGGGAATACCAAGTGAGAACATTGTTAATGTGGTTCCAACACTAGATAAATAGAATTATCTTCAATGGCACTTAAAAGCATTCTAATTCCCAAACCTTATTTCAGAATTTCTTTTGTGTCCATATTTCTTACCTTCTGACCAATTTCACATCACAATTTTTAATGTCACTTCACGTGTGAGCCAAAGATGGTGCCTATGCAATCAAAGCATTTGGCTTTAAAATTTTTTAATGTTTGTTTGTTTTTGAGAGAGAGAGAGGGAGACACAGAACCCGAAGCAGGCACCAGGCTCTGAGCTGTCAGCACAGAGCCTGACATGGGACTTGAACCCACTAACCACAAAATCATGACCTGAGCCAAAGTTGGACGCTCAACCCACTGAGCCACTCAGGTGCCCCAAGTGGTCTTCCGTATAATTGAACTATTTACCATTCACTATCTTGAAAGCTTAAGAACTTAAGCTTAAGAATGAAAGCGTAAGAATTTCTGTGGTGGTTGGTAAATGTAGTTTGGCCTTTTGCATCCTGTGAGACATTGTAACCCTAGTAAGGTGAAGAGTGGACTCAGGTCGAAATATTGGAGGTTTATACGTTTATTTTTGAGTAGAATGCTGAGCTCACATGAAAAAGAGCAGAGGTAAGGCCCAGCTTTGTAGTTTACTTGACACAAAAGGTTTTTTCTTTTTCTTCCTAAATATAACTGTGCTCTGATATGAGTAAAAGCAACCAATAAATAAATAGCAGACTGAGTAGCTGAGCGGTGGGATTTGATGTTAGTTTTCACTGTTGACCAGATAAACAGGCACATGGAAGTAACACCATTTTGGAAATTGAGTTTCCCAAATGAGCTTTGTTTATAAACTTTGAACATAATCAAAAATGGGCAGTTTATTAAATCTTTTCTACCAACATCACTTTTTTTCCCCCTCATCCTTTTTTTCCTCCATGTTATTGCCTGCAGCAGTTACAGTCACTCATGCTAAGTAGAATTTGAATAAAGCTAATATTGGCAAAAATATACTGTTTGACCCCTTCCCCCACTGCTTATGGTGTGGCATGATTTTGTGTTTTGAACCAGTACGTTTCAGCTGTGAAATGCACTCACTGCAAGCACTGAGCTGAGTGCATGGAAACTGTTATGCTTCTCATTTTATGTGATCTACTAATTGGTATGTAGCAAAAATAATTTTCTAAAACTGTTTTGTTGCTTGTTTTGTAATAAAACCATGTGAAATACTGAAATATGGTGTATGTTTTCCTAACGCTGACCTTCTGTCCGTGGGTGGGTGATCTCTCTAGTCAGTGTGCCCTGTTACTGGTTTTCTGCGCTTCCCGAGGTAAGTGCCTGCACAGGGCAGGGCTGGCGACCTCTCTTCGTGGCGTGGGGGTAGACCTGGCCCCGGGGCGGGGACGGTGTGGGTGATACGTGTGGGATCTGCCAGGTTCTGCCCCATAAAGTCTGGGGGTTGGCGGAGGCGACACCCAAGCCGGGAGAAAGTGTTGCTCACGTTAGAGCAGTTGCGAGACCAAAGTAACTGGAACAGAGCGAAGAAGGAAGGGGGCAGAATGACTAGATCTCTGCTGCGGCCCACCGCGCTCGGACAACTCCTGCTGTGGCTGCTGCTGCCCCCGCTGCCTGTGCCCAGGGTCGAGGCTAGGAAGTCCAGGCCCTCGCTGCCCTGTCCGGCGGCCTGCGAACCGACGCGCTGCCCCCCGCTGCCCACCTGCTCCGCTGGGGCGACGCCAGTGCTCGACCGCTGCCGCTGCTGCCGCGTCTGCGCGGCGGCCGAGGGAGAGGCCTGCGGTGGGACGCTGGGCCGGCGGTGCGCCCCGGGGCTGCAGTGCCGCGCGCCGCTCAGCGCCCAGCGCTTCCGCGGCGCCTGGATGGGCACTTGCGGCTGCCCCGCGGCGGGAGCGGCCGTGTGCGGCAGCGATGGGCGCACCTACCCCAACCTGTGCGCGCTGCGCGCCGAGAACCGCGCCGCGCGCCTCCGGGGCGCGCTCCCGGCCGTGCCCGTGCTGAAGGGCGACTGCGCCGACCAAGGTGAGCGCCGGCCCGCGCGCGCTCGGGCGCTCGCGACTCCTCTAAGCGGCGCGCCGCACTCGCGGTTAGCCGCAGGCTCGTCCCTGCGCCTTTGCCTGCGGATTCAACTCCTTGTTCCCAATTTTCTTTCCTTCTTAGGTGTCTCCTTACCAGTTCCCATGTGGTTTCTCCCCGCTTGCCTCCCCAGGCCTGTTAAACACCGTCTCCCCCTTTCCCTTTCTCTCTTCCCCCCCCCCCCCCCCCCCCAACCCGGGATGGGATGACAGCTCTGTTTTCCTCAAGGCGTATCCTTACGGGATGGCCGTGAACATAAAGGGGAGCCCGAAGAGAGGAAGGAGAGGGAAAGGGAACTGGAGGAGGAGAGAGACCGGGAGTTTGGGGATAGGACACCAGATGCGGTCAGGCAGCGGGACGCCCACCGCCCCCAAGCATGGAGCATTTCTTCTCAGGGACCAGGAGTGTAGGCCGGCTCAGGAGCAAGTACAACTTCATCGCCGCCGTGGTGGAGAAGGTGGCGCCATCCGTGGTTCACTTGCAGCTGTTCCGCAGGTAAAGGAGGCAAGAGGCGGCCGCCAGCTGCCCAGCGGACTGTTTATGAGCGCCTGCCCACTTAAGTCCCTGCGCTACCGCTTTACAAGCATCGTTTAGTCATAAAACCTGCTGTGAGGAAATCGCAGCTCAAAACAGGTTGAGTAATCTGTTCAGGGTGGTTTAGCCAAAGAGCGGAAGCGTAGGGTTCCTGACTTCCAAATCTGGGCCACTCCTCTGCACTTAGTTGTCTGGGGTTTCTCCCTCCCTCATCTCCCACAGACAAAATCTGAGAGTCAGATGTAAGAGCTAGAAGGCATCCTGATGGTGATCTTGCTCAGGCTGCTCGTTTGCATGGAAAGGAATCATGTGTGACAAGACCAGTTAGTAGTGGATCCAAGCTGGAACCAGCCTTCTCTTACACTCTCTCCCTGCCTGGGTCCTCAGTAATGTGGCACTCAGTAACGTGGGATCCACATTTGGCCCCAGTAGCATGATTAGATTAGGTCTCTGAAGCAGAGGGTTGCTGCTCTGACCATCGCTGAAGGTGGGGGTCAGAGGTGGTCCCTGGAAAAGGGGAGCTGGAATCAGCTCTCATTCGTGATCCTAAGAGATGGCCAAGGCATTGAACATGCAGAATCCAATTACACATGGAGAGCATGAAAACAGACAGGAGAAAGTAAAATGTCTGAGAAAACCGTGGTGGCAGTATGCTTGATAAATGAGAGGTTCCCATGTCCCCAGACTGTGATAGATCCCCTAATTTTCCTGCCCTCTGCTTATGCCGTTGTCTTGCTGAGACAGGTCACCTCTTAGCAGCAAGGATATTCCTGCATCCAGTGGCTCTGGGTTCATAGTGTCTGAGGATGGGCTCATTGTTACCAATGCCCACGTCCTCACCAACCAGCAGCGGATCCAGGTGGAGCTCCAGAGTGGGGTCCAGTATGAAGCCACTGTCAAGGACATTGACCATAAATTGGATCTTGCGCTGATTAAGATTGAGCCAAACGTGAGTATGCAAGGGCCAAAGCAGTCTGTACAGCTGGGGATTTTCATCAATTTGCTGATACTTTCTTTCCCACCCCACTCCCACACATCTTTTCTACCTGGTATATGCTCTTTTCTGGTTTCTTTTTTTTCCTGTTTTTCACTCCTCTTTTGTTTATTTTCCTCTCTGCCCGTCTGTATATCCCTAACAATTTCTATTAACTATCCAGCCTCCTTTACCTCTTTTTTCAACAGATGCTGCTTCTGGGAAGCTTTGTTTCTGCTTGCCTTAGAATACTAGGAATGATTGCAATGGATTCAAAGCTGCTGAGGAATACTTTGAGGTGCTTGCTACACAAAGTGTAATCTGCACTGCAGCAGCATTGACATTATCTGAGAATGTTTTAGAAATGCAGAATCTCAGATCCCACCCCGGGCTACAGAATCAGAATCTGCATTTTAATAAGATCCCCAAGTGATTTGTGTGCACGTTAAAATTTGAGAAGCACTGCTCTGGGTGATCTCCTTTCTGTTTGTGGCTTAACCTTGACTAGGAACCTTTGAGCTGGAATCAAGCTAAGTTGCTAATGTCAGTTTATGTTCATCAGCTACTTCACTGGTGGTTTAGTTACAGTAATTTCTACAAAGCAATAGTTTTAGATTTTAGAGATGATACTGATCATCTTAGCAAGTGAGAGAGTTTGGTGGTTGCTGGAATTTGAGGAAGAAGCATCAGGCACTTGTAGAATGTATGTGGGTGGGTAGGTGATTCTTGGATTTTAACTGCCCAAATGATAGAGACGGTGTCATATATGTGTTGAACACAAATACTGGTTGATTCTGTTCTTGATTTGTTTTTCACCTCTCTGTCCTTCCCATCCCTTCTGCTCTTGTGCAGACTGACCTTCCTGTATTGCTGCTGGGAAGGTCATCTGACCTGTGGGCTGGAGAGTTCGTGGTGGCCTTGGGCAGCCCGTTTTCTCTGCAGAACACAGTGACTGCAGGAATTGTCAGCACTACACAGAGAGGGGGCAAAGAGCTGGGGCTGAAGGATTCGAACATGGACTATATCCAGACTGATGCCATAATTAACGTAAGTCACTTGGGAGGGCCATCCTCAACCCGTTAGGTACTGACAGGACAGTGAGAAGGACATGTAAGAATGCCCTCTTTTCCCATTGGCCTGTTGGGGATGTCCAGAGTACAGTTAGATCCTCACGAGAGGGATGGCATGCCATGTTGTTAGAGTTCAGCCTGTTTGATGTGATAATTGGCATCCATGGTAGCCTCTTAGGTCTGTCATAGGGGTCACCCCCTGCTGTAGAAGGTGGTGGTCCTTTTGCTGTTGTCCTTCATTGGCACTGACTTCAGCGTTGGTGATGACGGGGGCACGGCTTTGCCTATCTAGGAGGAACAGGCACTCACCAGCATAGGCTGCTTTTGGTAAACCTCTTTAGGAACCATGTATAAATGACAAGGAGAAAAGTACTGACTTTTCCAAATTTCTGTCTTCAGCATGGGAATTCTGGGGGACCTCTGGTGAACTTGGTAAGTGACCACTTTCCTTGCTGCTTCACGTCTCTTCCTCACTTTCAAAGACTTTACAAATTCCATGATGCAGACTAGGATGTCACCCTTGTGTAGAGATTTGTGGTAAGATGCTTTTCTGTTATTGCATCGTTTAAGTAACCAGTTAGCAGAAATTTAAATCTACAGTGGATTTATCCTCCTGGCATGTGATTTCATCAAACTGAGAGTGCTAGGGTTTACTTATGCTTACTGACATCTCTTGAGCATGCTTTCTGTCTTCATCGCGTAGTTAACACAAGTCCTGGGCACTAAACTAAAATAGATGTTAAATGACCAACAGTACTATGTAGGGTTTATCCTTGAAACCCCTCTGCTGCTGCGTATGAAGAACTGTTCCTGATCCCAAGATGCTAACTACATGATGTGGTCTGTTCAGGGTTAAATTTAGTCTTGATAGAGATGACAGAAAAGCCACAGTAAGAATCCATTGCTCTGTCTTGTTTCTTTAGTTTCATTCAGCATCTCTAGTGGAAATGGGAGTTTCTTGTTGCTCAATTATGTGGGGAAAGCATGAGAGTGTAGTGCTGTTTGAGACAGTCTGTGATCATGCTTTCTGAGTCCCTTAGAGCTGATTGTTTTTGGTTCTTCACACATTACACTTACTTTTTGGAGGATGAATTGTATGTGAAATTACTGAGCCCCTTTTTGCTTAGCAATGCATGTAATTTTTTGCACCTGCTTTCTCCTGTAGACAATGAGTCTACTAGAGGAGGGTGACATGCACATTTTCAGGCCACATTCCAGACCTACTGAATTATAATATGTATTTTTTAAAATGTTTATTTATTTTTGAGAGACAGAGAGAGAGAGCGTGAGCACAGCAAGCAGGGGAGGGGCAGAGAGAAGAAGACACAGAATCCAAAGCAGGCTTCAGGCTCTGATCTGTTAGCACAGAACCCGACGTGGGGCTTGAACCCACAAGCTGTGAGATCATGACCTGAGCCGAAGTTGGATGCTTAACCAACTGAGCCACCCAGGAGCCCCTATAATACGTATTTTAGTATGATCAGAAGTCTCTTTTCTACCCTTGCCATTACTCAACAAGGCTAAAGGATGGTGAAGTGCATCAAGAGGAAAGTGTTTCCCGCTTCTCAGCTTCGGCCTTGTAGAGCTTTGTTCTCTAAGGTCAATTAGCTAATCCTGAATAGTTTCACTGAAGTGTTGCCTTTTTGCCTTTTCCATGTTTTTTTTAGTTTCATTTAAGCAGAAAAGGCAAATACTCCCTGTCCTCTTATCCCTGTCAAAATACAAACTGTGGTTCACTTTTAAAATCAGTTTGGCGAAGGAAAAAAATGAGCTCAAGATTTTAAAAAATGTCCTCAGTAGGGATTTGCACATGGGTAGGTACCCCCCCCCCCCCCCCCCCCCCCGGTTTTCCTACAATGCTGTGTGTCCCATAAGGTAACATCCGCTGCTCTCTGTTGAAGTCTGCTTTCCTCTAGCCCCTCTGTGTTCTGACCCTCAGTGACTGGCTTCACTCTCTCCTCTGCTGGTTTTAGTTTTGCACCTATCAGTTTGCATGACTTGGAGACCTAATGATGGCTCCTCCCTTGCCAGGATGGTGATGTGATTGGCATAAATACACTCAAGGTGACCGCGGGAATCTCCTTCGCAATTCCCTCAGATCGAATTCGACAGTTTTTGGCAGAATTCCATGAGCGCCAGTTGAAAGGTGAGGGGAGTTAGGACTTTTTCTTCCTTTCTTGTGTTTTTCAGGAGCACTCAATCTATCGTAGAGACTGCCATTAGGAATTCTGTAGAATACTGAGTCACTAATACCCAGCTTTTATCACGTTGGCTTGAGTGGCAATATTGGGAGACAAGGCACAAAGCCAGGCATGTATTGTCCCCAGAAATATGTGAATTGTGGTGGAAAGGAAACCCATGGGCTAGAGATGGGAGTGGATGGGAGGAGTGTTCATGCTAGTGACAAAGATTCTCTGAAGCATTTTCATTGCTGACAGCCCGAAAAGACAGTTATTATTAAGTTTATTTACTTATTTTGGGAGAGACAGAGACAGCATGAGCAGGGGAGGGGCAGAGATAGAGGGAGAGAGAGAGAGCACCCCAGGCCCTGCACTGTCAATGCAGAGCCTGACCCAGGACTTGAATCCCTGAACCATGAGATCATGACCTGAGCCGAAACCAAGAGTTGGATACTTAACCGGCTGAGCCACCCAGATGCCCCTGAAAAGGCAGTTATAATAATAGTAAGGATAATCCATGACTTGGTGTCTTTTATGCTCTGCCCAAAGGAAGGAATTCTTGTTGTTAGTAACACCTTATAATTTTCCTTTCCAGGAAAAGCTCTTTCACAGAAGAAGTATCTCGGTCTGCGGATGCTGCCTCTCACTATGAAGTAAGCGTGGGTTTGAATGTGTCTGGGTTGTTTTTCAGAAGCAAAAGTCACAGCTGGACAGTCTTAACAGGCGATCTAAAGCATTTGGACCACAACTAGCTACTCTTGTGACTGCAGGGCCTCGTTGTCACAGAGTAGGTGCCTCTGCTGGCACCAATATTTGCTGAACGTTTCAGTAGCTTCTTTCTCTGTGGCTCTACCTTATAAATGTCCCATGGTCCCAGGCTTCGGCAGAGAACCAGACCACCCCCGGGGAAGAATAACTGTGACCAGCTTGATGGAATTCTCCCTGGCCACTTGGAGCCTTGAGTAGAACAGATAAGAGTACCTACTGAGTTGGAGATTTTGGCCAGGGCTCTGAAGATTATTAAGTCATTGTGTTTCTTAACCTTCCGGGAAAACTCTTCTCACTTTTCTTAGCCTTCTTCAAGAGATGAAAAGGCAAGATCCAGATTTCCCTGATGTGAGTTCTGGAGTTTTTGTGTATGAGGTGATTCAAGGAACAGCTGCTGAAAGGTGAGAGCGCAGCTCACGTGCCGTGGTAAAATGTGTGTTGGATTGAGACGTGCACTGTTCAGTACAGTGGCCCTCCCCGCACATGACTGTTGAATACCCAGATGTGGCTGGTGTGACTGAGGAACTGAATGTTCTTTAATTTTATTTAAATAAAAAAAGAGGCAATGGATGTAAAATATTTTTCCATTAAACATACCTTTTGTTTTGGAAGGACTGCCTTTCATACCTTAATCACTGCATTGTGTAAGATGTTGTATAGTAGCATAACAGGTGTGTGTTGTTTCTAGTGGATTTCAAAGACTTATATGAAACAGTGGAAAATAACTTAATAATTTAAAAAATTACATGTTAAAATGATAATACATATATTGAGCTAAAATAGGTATATTTTTTAAATGTTTATTGACTTTGAGAGAGAGAACATGCACACAGAAGCACATGCAAAGGAGGGGCAGAAAGAGAGGAAGAGAGAGAGAGAATCCCAAGCAGGTTCTGCACCGATAGCGTGGAGCCTGACGTGGAGTTCGATCTCATGACAAGTGAGATCATGGCCTGAGCTGAAATCAAGAGGTGGACGCTTAACTGATTGAGCCACCTAGGTGCCCCTAAATAGGTATATTATTATTATTTAAAAAAAAAAAAAATTTTTTTTTTAACATTTATTTATTTTTGAGACAGAGCATGAATGGGGGAGGGTCAGAGAGAGGGAGACACAGAATGTGAAACAGGCTCCAGGCTCTGAGCTGTCAGCACAGAGACCGACGCGGGGCTCAAACCCACAGACCGTGAGATCATGACCTGAGCCAAAGTCGGACGCTTAACCGACTGAGCCACCCAGGCGCCCCAAGAGGTATATTATTAACATTAGTTTCATCTACTTTTAAAGATATTTCTAAAAATTAAAAAAGTTTAAAAAAAATACGCCTACCAGAAAATTTAAAATTATGTATGTGTCTTGCCTTACGTTTCTATTGGACAGTGTGGATTTAGACTTTTGAATACTTGTGTTTGGAAGGACTTCTTTTGGGAAGGGGATGGTTCTTTGTAGCCCAAGAATTCATGGTGAGTTAATAGCATAAGCTTAAATTAATTTTGCTAGGAATTCTCAAATCTACTCTTTCGATACCTTAGTTATTAAGAACAGGAAGAATTCAGAGGACTAATGGTTTAATAATATATTTTAGGTACTTTCAGACACTTTTTTCTTTGACCTCTGGAAGACCGTATCAGAGGCCAGCACTGAATGAATGAATGAATGTAAATAAAGCAAAGGCTAGAATAGCTTATCAAAGAAGTGCTCAGCTGATTTTACTCTTGTCTTTAAACATTTATACTAACTACTGAGGGAAGAGGTGGTTTGTCCTACAGTTATTTTCCTGAGTCTCTCTTATACTTCTTCAATATCCCTTTCTCACTATTTTTGGTTTTCAAGAGCTCAGTCACCTTTTTAGACTATGGCAACTCTTTTACTAGGGGGAAGAAACCACAGGGTACTAACTGTTCAGAATAGCTAAGTGTTAGGTCTCATGTTACTAAATTTGGCTTGTCATAGGCTTTTCTAAACTTTCTTGCTTCCTGCCCTCCCCCCACCCCTTTATTTTTAACTTTTGGCTCAAGGCCAAAGCTATTTCTTTCAGCTCTCCCAAGTCCTTGCTACTCAAAATGTGGTCTGTAGACCAGCAGCATTGGCATCACCTGGAGCTTTTTAGAAATGCAGAACGACAGGCTCTACCACTGAATCAGAATCTGCATTTTATTTTTATTTTTAAAAATGTTTATTCTGAGAGAGAGAGAGAGAGAGAGAGAGAGAGAGAGAGAGAGAGAGAGAGAGAGAATCCCAAGCAGGCTCCATGCTGTTAGCATGCAGCCCAGCTCCTGGCTTGATCTCACCAACCGTGAGATCATGACCTGAGCCAAAATCAAGAGTCAGATGCTTAGCCAAATGAAGCCACTCAGGTGCCCCAGAATCTGCATTTTAAACAAGAGCTGCAGGTGATTTGGATGAACATTAAAATATGGGCCTTGCTTGAAGTCACCGATAAACCAGAAAGCTATTATTTCTGGCTTCACCCACTTATATCTAATAATAATCACAATTATTATAGTAATAACAGCTGGCACTTATTAACCACTATGTCAGGCATCATTTTAAGTGTTCTACATACTTTTTTGAGCCCCCAATAGTCTTATGATATAGGCATTAATTTATAGAAACGGCAGCTGTGGTACAGAGAGGTAATTACTTGAGAGGTACATAATTATCCAGAGAGCAGGGATGTGGAATCTGGCTTAACCCCTGGATTAACCTGTTTTGTAGCTCCTTGTCTTGTTTCTGAGAGGCAGAGTGAGTAGCCAGGTGCGTTTTCAAGTCTGAAAGACCCAGGATCAAATCCTTTAGTTTCTTCCAAGCTGTGGGACACGGGAAAGATCATTTATCCTGGCTAAGCCTCACTCCCTCATTTTGGTGTGTAGTTTACACTAATAACTGGCAGGTTTCTTTATCTTTTTTTTTCTATTCACAGAACTATAATGAATTAAGTTTCTTCTTTGTACACTGCCCCAGTCATCCTCCTGAGGTGTCCTTGTTCTAAAGGTTTTCCATGCTTTCAGCTTTGCCCTCAAACTTCTTTTCATAGCCTCTTGCTTTAAATTTCTATTAAAAAAAATTCCACATTCTTGGTAATCCTCCCACATCCTTCCTTTGACTTCCCATATCTTTTTTATTTTTTAAATTTTTTTTTTAAATTTTTTTTAACGTTTATTTATTTTTGAGACAGATAGAGACAGAGCATGAACGGGGGAGGGTCAGAGAGAGAGGGAGACACAGAATCTGAAACAGGCTCCAGGCTCTGAGCAGTCAGCACAGGGGGCTCGAACTCACGGACTGCGAGATCATGACCTGAGCCGAAGTCGGGACGCTCAACCGACAGAGCCACCCAGGCACCCCTTATTTTTTAATTTTTATTAAAAAATTTTTTTTAATGTTTATTTCTGGGACAGAGAGAGACAGCATGAGTGGGGGAGGGGCAGAGAGAGAGGGAGACACAGAATCCAAAGCAGGCTCTGAGCTGTCAGCACAGAGCCCGATGCGGGGCTCAAACTCACCAACCATGAGATCATGGCCTGAGCTGAAGTCGGTCGCCCAACCGACTGAGCCACTCAGGCGCCCCTCCCATTTCTTTAAAATGGTGTCTCCTGGAGTCATTTCATTTGATGAGCCTCTTCCAGCCTATTACTGACTTTAAGAGAAATCATCAGCATGGCCATATATTATTGCAGTGTTTCATGTTTGGAGGTGCTTTTTGTTTCTAGACTATGTACTCTACGTGAAGCAAACGTGTTGGAGACAGAATGTAATCACAGCTTTGGGGAAAAGGAGCCTACAACCAGAGCCTTAAATATTTAGACTTGGAGGGGTGACTGGTTTTTGACTAACTGGAAGCAGAGCCACCATGCAGCTCAGCATAGTCTCTACTTCCACAACCATGGGTGAAGATGGGACAAGTGGGCTGTCAAAACCAAACTGATAGAGTACAACTGTCTGGGGAAAAATGTATATTGCTTGGAAATATATTGCTTGGAAATATATTGCTTCGTCTTTGCTTGAGGTTTACAGAGGTCAGAGAATGATAAAAACCAAAAGCTAAATTCCCTATTCCAAACCAAATCCAATATACGGGAGGAGTAAACTTTTTACATGATTGTTAGAGTATTGACTTTATAAAGGTAAGTAAGACTGTTGTCCCCAGGTGATAGTCCCCAGGACTATCTTAGGATAGTCCTCATATTTGGAAGGAATGAGGCTATTTCTGGTTTCCTGGTTGTATGTTTAATGACAGCAAAATAATGCCAAGAGATGACATTAAATTCTGGATGGGGACAAGCAAAACTTAGTTTCATGGTTCTTTTCTCCCCCCCCAGCTCTGGGTTGAGAGACCACGATGTAATTGTCAGCATAAATGGGCAACCTGTTACCACCACAACTGATGTTACTCAAGCTGTTAAGGACAGTGATTCCCTTTCCATGATGGTTCGTCGGGGAAGTCACACTCTGATCCTGACAGTCACACCTGAAATAATCAATTAAATATCTTGCCTTAAAGAGAAATTATCTAACAAAACTAAAGCTATATTACCTGGTTTGTATTGAAGATGTACCAAAGATGGCAAGTTTTAGGTTCTCTTTCTTATAAAGAAAAACGAATGCTTTAAAACACACATACATTCAGGGACCTTTTGGTTGGGGTGCTCTACTGTTGGTTGCTAAGAAGCCTTACTAAAGCAAGTGAAGGACATGGTGCCAGGAAGTCTGAGAACTGATAACATTTTATTTAAACAAAGAAACAACTGAAAGGCACAGTTTCTAATTTAACCTTGACAGAAGGCCGCTTTAGGACTTTAAAACTTCTCTATAGCTACAAACTGGATATAACACAAACATCCACACACACACCAAATATGAAGAAACAACCTGAATCCAGAGTGCAAAGGAAATCCAATTGTTAATAATACTCCTTTTCCCAGTTTTTCAGGTTGTATCATATTTGGCCAGGGTTTATAGATGCAGAGGACGGGCATCATTTGCAAGTCAAACTGACACTGGCAACTGCAGAGTGTCACAGAGAAATATTAAAGATTCTCATGATCACCCTGACAGTGGTCTCCAAAAGCTTTTCTGACTGTGAGAAGGGCTTCTTTTATAAGACTGATACTTCAATAACTTACAGATTTTTACCTTTTTACCCAAGCTCATCCTCCTGGCAACATTAATGATTTTGAGTCTGAAAGTTGCCAAAGTGTTGTTTTTAAAGAAAGTAGCTTTTGGTGGGGGTTTGTGAATATCCTGAGATTTTTTTTAAAAAGTGTGAGATGAGGCAGGACTTGTGGCTTAGAGTAGTATCTTATTTTTGGTAAGATTTTAATTTTAGTTTGTTTTCCAGATTTCTCTTAGTAGTTATTTTTTTTAATACAGTGTCTCCTTAAATTCTATGCAGAATTTTATGTTTATGTGCTTTTTTTCCTGGGGAGGGGGTCTAGTTTCTTTGTGACCTACAACAATTTAAAAAATACTATATACTTATAGTATAGAGACTATGAATAAGAATCTACCAATTATTACTATTGTAGACAACAAGGTTAAGGTCAATGTGGCACAGAACTTTCAAGACAGAATAATCTGTTTTAATTTTTCACAGTTGCGACCATTTAAGAATAGAAGTACAGTGAGCATATTTATCAGGGATAATAAAGCTGAAACTTTTAGAAAAGCTGATTCATAATGATGGAACATATCCAGAGTTTTTTTAAACTGTGATTCTTGGTCTTTAAGTCAACTATTATGGAACTAAACTTTGAGTACTTCTACCTTGATTGTTTCTAGAATTTATCCTGAATATCAGGCTCTTAGTTTGTCCACAAAGTCCTCCTTTTACTTTATAGTTAGCAGTTCTTTTCAACTTAAATTGCAAAGGATGGGAACTAAGCTTTTAAAACCACTTATAATTCAGAACATTTCCTTTTATTCCCAGTGATTTGGGAATGCAAAAGCCTGGTTGTCTCTTTCCCTACTGACTACTATAGCCCACAGTGAGAGCTTCTGGAACCACACTTATTTTGACAGAATGTGTTCAGTTTCTCTTTGTCCCCATAAATCACACCCTAACTCTACCCAGTACTTAGTAATTCTGTCCTTTAAGCATCTGTTTTTCTTTCACCTTATCTTACATAATTGTGAAGAATAGTTTTACAGTTAGGTGTATGGTATGTTTTTTACCAGCCTAAAACGTAGGCTCTCTAAACTAGTGAATAACTAATTTTTGGATAGGATAGCCAAGAGGATAGCTTAACCCAGACATGACTGATATTGTTGGGCTTTCAAAATATAATTGAAATGAAGAAATTATTGTACTGTATATACTGCCTCTGGGGCAAAATAGTGATGTTAACAGTAGGATTATTAACAGAGTGGTTCATTTTAAATGCCTAGCTTTTGGCAAAACAAACAGAATTTTGAGTCTCATTCTACCTACTGAAAGTACCAAACAGCATTCCAGGTTGGCATAATTTATTCTGCAATTTAAATTCAGAAAGTCAGAATTTCAGTATGTATTAAAATCCATGGCCATTTTACTTCTGCTGAAGATTTTCACGTTTCAGCTTCAGATCTCTTCTGCATGAAGATTTAGGGTCACAAAAGGCACAAGGTTCACTTGCTCATCTTGTTGGGTCCACTTGCTCCAAAGTATTAAAGATACAGCAATGTACAGAAATAAAGAGCACGCAAACCCCTCTGCAGCTTATAAGTTAGTCACTATCCTTTATATTTTGTACATGAGGAAAGGTACACACTTGATTCCCAAACACTGTTGGTTTGTCATTTCTAGTCTGCAAGGTAAAATTTGGGTTGAAAACCCGGAGTCCAGAGAAACCTTCCTAACCAAACCCATTCCCTCCAAAGAGGGAAAGTAATGGTCAGGTCTGGCATCAAGGAAGAGTTTTGAGCCTGGAGAGATGAATTCAGAAGACGTGCCTCTCTGGGCCATGACAGTTGCTCTTTTTAGTAAACAGTGCACCAATTGCTGCCATCACTTGGCATCAGCCCTCCAGTAATAAGCAAAATAAGGTCAACAAACCACCAAATCCCAAGTCCCCCAAGTGTCAACAGCTTCCCTACTGCTGTGCCAGTGTGTCCCAGACAGAAACGATCCACTCCAAAACATCCCAGGAAGAAAGAGTACAGTAAAGTGGTTATGAAGTAGTGTCCAGTATATCTAGACAGAAGGAATGAAAAGGAAGATGTTTACCACATGAAAATTAAAACATTTAATGATTAACGAACTTAACATAAGTGAAGAGATAGTGTAGCAGTTCCTCTGTAGCCTCGGATATACCTCTCCCCCCCCGAAGAAAATCTCTAGTTGGTCTAGTGTTGTAAAAGAGCACTACCCGGGACCTATAGGAACAAATACGGATTTGGATTATACAAGAAACAGTGAAGCACATTTGCTCTGTAGACAGTCTGGTAGAGGGGAGTCTGGGCCCGCATCCTTCCCTGACACAGGCAGGCTCCTGAGGCTGCATTTCTGAATACAGTTCTCTAAAGAAGTGCTGTCGTGTTTCATCAGGTGAATACTGATCTCCGTATACCCTTCTGCTGTTTGGTGGCAACTAAAAGTGAGGTTTCTTCAATAAGGACTTGGGTCTTACATACTGCAATGACACTCAATTGCAGTTGCCCTAATATCACTAAACATCACAGACTCTTCATTAGCAAATGATGTACATTCTGTGCCTTCAAGCAAAATTTACAGAAATGACCCTAATTCTTTAAGATAAACTTATTTCAAGGAGAGAAACCCACACTTTTCATAATAAAACCTTTACTCCTGAAATACTAAGGCTATTTTCACAGGATTTATACCTATCATAAGAATTTTGGCACTAGATCATCTGGTCCAACTTCTTTATTCTGTAGGTTAGGGAGGGATTTAGTCTCTGGGCATCCAAAGGCACTTAGCTAGTTGATGAAAGAGACATTTAAAACTTCTGGCCTCTGGTCCAGGGTCCTCTCTGTTTATAACCACATTGCCCCTGTCCATGGATTATGCACAGTAGTAATCATGTTGCCCCTTTAACACTTTAAAAAAAATTTTTTTTAATATTTATTTATTTTTGAGAGAGACAGAGATAGAATGCGAGTGGGGGAGGGGCAGAGAGAGAGGGAGACACAGAATCCAAAGCAGGCTCCAGGCTCTGAGCTGTCAGCACAGAGCCCGATGTGGGGGCTCAAACTCATTGGCTGTGAGATCATGACCCGAGCCAAAGTCGGGTGCTCAACCAACTGAGCCACCCAGGCGCCCCTAATTAACACTTTTTAAAAAATGTTTTATTTATTTCTGAGACAGAGAGAGACAGAGCGAGTGGAAAAGGGGCAGAGAGAGGGAGACACAGAATCCAAAGCAGGCTCCAGGCTCCGAGCTGTCAGCACAGAGTCTGATGCAGGGCTTGAACTCACAAACCGTGAGATCACTGACCTGAGCCGATGTCGGATGTCAGACGCTTAACTGACTGAGCCACCCAGGTGCCCCATTTAACACTTAAAAGAAAAAGTCACATCAAGAGATGACAAGAAAAACATCTGTACCTCTAATTACCAACCAAACCATTCAAAGTAACACTTACTTTATACAAGGTTTATTCTCTCGTAGGAAAGTCCTAGGACTGGCACATTCAATCCCATCTAGGGCCCGGCACTGGACTGAAGTGTGTTCCACGTCACTGTAGGCCTGACCACCAAACTGTGCCATAACAACCAAAACAAACAATCCAAATTCACCAAAGCAAGTAAATACAAAATATATCTTTATATTCATTAATAAAAGGTGACTCAGCACAATAATTATACTAACAAAGTTGGGGTAAAGCTGTGTTCAAGAGCAAGGAATTTAGTGATTCAAGGGGATTTTAAACTATTCCACCCTAATTGTGCATTGTTTTAAGTAAACTTTTTTTCTTCTTCTTTGTGACTGGCTTCTTTAATAATATAGTAAAAACCTTTACAATCAGTTTCATTAAATGCCATTTAGAACAGATGGACACAATGCTTTAATTATCCTATATTTACAGGAAAAAGAACATATTCTGGAGCGTTTGGAAATGGGTATTTAAAAAGTCAATGTGTATTAGAAGTCTGCTTTATATATTATAAATGAACATAATTAGGAAAAAACTCAGAGTATCAGCTGACTCAGAATTCTATTTAGGTCATGAATGTGTGATTATCAAATATCTACAGTACATTTTTTTATTAGTTTAAATTACAGCAAAAAAATTTCAGAACAGGACCTGTTACCATTTATGTAACTGAACTCTAGTAGAGAAAGCACAGCTGTACGTTCTCCCCTGGCACCTTATTAAGTACTTCACTAGTTTTCACTGGAGCATCCTCAAAGGGAAGGGACTTGGAAATCATACCTTCCCTGAGATTCAGGTGCCTGAGTACTGGTTCTCTAGGACTTCTGGGGAAAGTAGCAGTTTGAGTGCCTTCACGGGATCAACTCAGTTTTTAATTAAAATGGGCAAAAATAAGTGATCTCTATATAATGCTAACTCAAACCTTCATTGATAATTATCAATAGAACAAGATCTCATTGTATTGAAAATACTTCTTTACACATGATTGCAGTAAGAGTTGCTTTTTTGGTCTTACTACTTTCAGGTTTATTCCTTTGTCTCCGATTTAGTATAAACAATGTTTTCCCATAACTCTTATACCTGACTGAATCTTGACTTGCATTATGCTGCATAATACGAGGGGAAGGTACATGAACTTGACTGGTTTTGGGGACACTAAGTTGGATGTTATTAATGGAAATGAATGGCTTTTTTCCATCAAGAGGCCACTGTTACCAAAGGCCTCTCCTTGAATACTATAACCTCCTACAAAGGCATATACTGATAGACCCCATCTATTTCCTAAGAAAACAGGAAGTAGATGGCAACTGCTTGCCTGGTGAAAAAAACGATCACTGCCCCAAATGCATGTGTAATAAAGATACAGCTCAATCCATTATTGGTTTTAGAAAGTGCATAAACCTTTCTTTTGCTCTTTCAGCCAAGTGCACACTTGAAAGATAATGAGGAGGTTACATAATAGCTTTCTATCAGTCAATCTCAATGGCCCAAAGAATCAAAGACAGGTTAGTCTGTGCACCTGGGTAGTTTTGGCACAGACACTGCTTCTTCCTGAGGAAGTGAAATGTCATGTTCAGTTAATGACCCTGGCCATGATGGAAATTTCCAGTAAGTCATTCTAATAGAGTCTACAAAAAGGTAACTTCATACCCCTATACTTTTATTATAACAGCATTTACCTAGTACTATTTCTCTATGGAAGAGTTTGCTTATAAAACAAAATAAAAACCCACCTTGAGACAACCATAACCGAGTTCCTGGGATGCAGTTGCATTTCCAACATGATCCACTGGGTCGTCACATTCTATAAATTCATCAGGTCTGTAAATCACCAGTAAGATCATGATCACCATCTCATATGGTTTTTGCAAATGGCTGTTTATGTATATATAAACAAAACAAGCAAGAGACATTGCTTCAAGTTTTCTAGGGTTTAATTTCATTCTGACTGTACCCAAGAGTTGCTGTCAGTCAGACTGAAGAACAGCAGGTCAAACAGCCATCCTTTAACTGGGGGAAAGGGAGTGTTTCTGGTTGATTTCTACATGGATTCTACTTCTCCCAAGGCTTCCTCTTCCCTAGGCAAAGAGCCACAAGGCTATGGGAGCAAAATTGAAGCCAAAGGATTCCCAGTTCTCTTTTGCATTTCCCAAACGCCTTTTCTTATGGACTAAAAAGAGATGTTAAAAACTTGGTTCTGCAACAGGATATTGCTTTTTAAAAAAAGAAAGTGCCTTGTAGGCAAGGATAAGTAATTTACTCCATTTGTGCCTCAGTACCAGCACATACGACGGATTCTCCTTCAGTTAAAGGGAGCAGGATAGAGAAGGCACAACCTCGTACCCTTCTTCCGGAGGTTATATGAGGTCACTCCTTCCTAGTTTTCCTTTTTCGGGATCCCAAAGGATCTGCTACTGACACCCAAGGTTTTCCCCTGCACGGGTGAGAGGAGTGAGAAACCTGTCATGGTATTTACCTCCCGCGTGTTGACCATCAGGTCCTCAGGTGAAGAGGGTCTGAAAAAAAAAGCAGCCTCCCTTCCCCCCCAACCCCAACACCCATATATCCCTGGCCCCATCTCCACCTCGACGACTCGGTAGCTTACAGGTAAGAGCAAAGGATGACTGGAGACTGGGGGTCGCCATATTCCCAGCTCGGAGCGCCGGCGTAGCCCTCTGGGTGGGCGGCGCCAGCGGATGTGAGCTCGGGCTCGGCGGTAGCGTTGTGTGAGTGGCTCCGAGAGACACAGTGAAGCAGAAGTAGATTCCCCAGCAGCAAAGCCGCCTGGCCGCACAGAAGTAAGTAACTCACCGGGCAACCACCCAGCACCATCTTCCCGGGCCCAGTGGAAGAGACCCGACCTCAACAGCAAAGCTCGACCGGCACAGCCGACCCAAGGTAGTCCTGCCAGGTCAGGCCTCTCCGCGCGTAGCCCCACTGCTCGCCACCAAACAGCCAATGGGTGTGCTCCGCCCAATGCCCGCAAACCAATCAGAAAAGGCTGCGCAGCGGGCGGGGCTGCCCTTCGCTTTTCCTCAATTCCGCTTCTGGGTCTTGCGCTCCACCTCCGGGTACAATTAGGTCCTTCTACGCCCAAAGTAGGCGGGCCTGGAAGCGGAGGGGGAGGGGCATAAATGGTAGTGGGCGGGGCAGTTAGTGTGAATGGGCGGGGTAGGCTAGTGAGGGTTTTAGCGGCTGGGACAGAAATCCCCTTCTCCCGCCGGCGACTGGATTTTTCTTTACGTCAGCGTAGCGAGCGCGATGCCGGGAGCGAGCTCGGACTGGAGCCAAGTTGCGTCAGTGCCGAGCGCGTGCTCGTTCCAGGCGCGCGCATCTCGGCCAGCTCTGGGGCCCCGTCTGGGTTGGGAAATGATGGAGCACGCTGAGGCAGAAGCGACCGAGTGTTGAGTGGAACCTGCGGAATCTGCCGCGATGGGATCGGGTGCGGGCTCGCCCTTTGGGGTCCTCCGCTTCCGGTGGCTGCTGTTGTTTGGCCTGGTGGGCCCAGTCCTCGGTGGGGCTCGGCCAGGTGGGTGTCCGCCCCCCCCCCCCCCCCCCCCCCCCCCCCAGGGACCTCTGAGATTTCTGTTTCTAGGGCTGGGACGCTCGGAGTTACCCTGTGGTGTCTGGGAGCAGAGGGGCCTGGCTGGGGACTGGACCTGGGGTCGGGAGGCGGAGCCACTCCAGCTTGTGTGTGGACAGTACTCAGACCCGAAGCTCGGGGTCTGGCGCCCCAGACCCTTCTTGTCAGTATTCTCCTGCCTGGTTCCTCTTCCTCCGTCTCCTGGTCGGCGGAGCTTTTTGCATTGCGCCCCACCCCCATCTCGTCATAACTGGGTCCCCCAGACTCTCTTGGGACTTCTCTGGGACCTACTCTGACCTCAGGGAGTCGGCTGAAAGCTTTGGAGTCTGAGTGCGCGCCGAGGGTGTGTTCTTGTTTGAACTGCTTTGAGAAATGGAGCTTCGTTTTGCTTGTAGAGTTAATGTCACTCGGAAATAGACTGGGAGATGGAACTTTTGCTCCGGGTTATCATAATTTGAAATTTTGACGTTCTTTTTAATAGCGGAGTCCCTTGTAGGTTCACAGAGCTAAATTTAGTGATGGAATAAAGGGGGGTCGCCCATTTGTCTTGGGCCATTTTGTTGCTGTAGCAAAGAGTACTTCTTTTTGGAAGCGAGGTGCTGTGTTTGTATAGCCAAACAGTCTTTTATCTGTGGTTTTACTGGGTTCATAATGTCTTAAATCCGTAAAAATAATCCCTGCTCTGCTTAACTCACGGGATTACCGTAAGAATTAAATCATTTATGTGAGATCGCCTTTGAATTGTGAAACTTCCCTTGAATATGTAAGGTATTTATACTGGAGATGCCCAGACATAGTGGAAACAAATTGCTAACACTCTAGCTTGTTTCTGGAAACAACTTCTTTGTTTATTTTGGCTCTTGCGTTAAATTATTGTTTGCATGGCTGTATTTCCTTTATTAGCCCTAAAGTATGGAGAATGAGGGTTTTTACTGAATCGTTGCCTTGAGAGTTGTGCAAAGGTGATGATAGAAGATTTCAATGTAGGACTGCTGACCTTCAGGAAATTAATTAAATTTTTTTCTTACTTTTTTTTTCCCAATTAAGTAAATTTGCCCCATTGTTGGAATTTTGAAGCTCTAAATACTAAAACTTTATTGAATGGGAAGATACCATATCTTTTTTGGTTAAGACTGTTTCTGCTGTGCTTTTCTTAGATGGTTAACATTTATCAGTAGGTAAGGTGTAGTATATTACTCATCTGGAGTTTTAGTAATCCATGATTTTCAGTGTTTGCAAATGTAAATAGGACTATATATAGTATATGTTTATTTATATATAGTATATGTTTATTTATTTATTTTGAGAGAGAGAGCATGGGCGAGAGCGTGAGCACATGCGCACCCATGTGAGCAGAGGAGGGGCAGAGGGAGAGGGAGAGGGAGAGGGAATCCCAAGCAGGCTCTATCAGCTGTCAGCCTGGAGCCCAGCGTGGTGCTTGATTCCATGAACGATGAGATCATGACCTGAACCAAAATCAAGAGTTGGATACTTAACAAACTTAGCCACCCAGGTGCTCCAATATTAATGTATGTATTATTGCATACCTGCATATGGATGAATGGAATACCCTTATGGCTTTTAACTGTGGCTTTAACAATTTATGGCCAGTCCCTTCATTTAAGCATGGGTATACTTTCAAAATTTAGTAACATTTATCGAGCTCCTATGAACAACATGCTTAATGCTTATGGAGGGACAAAGGTGAGTAAATGTGCTAAGACTTTCTGGGCGATATATAAAATCTCGGGGGAGGTTTTATAGTGTAAGTGGTATTTGAACTCATGTACATTAGGGAATGTTCAAGGAAAAGGATATGAGTTCATTCTAAGAGGAAAAAACTTTTTACAAGAATATGGAAGGATGAAAGAACATGACTTGTTAGGGAATGATGAGAATGTCTGCAGGCAGTCTACATGAAAGGGAGGCTAGGAAGAAACTAAGATAAGTTAGTACCAGTTGGAGAGCGCCTTCTATTCATGCTAAGAGGTTTGGACTTTACCAAGAAGTTCTTTGGGCAAGAAGGGTTTCAAATATGGGTGTGACATAACTAGATTTGCGATTAAGATAACTGGCAAAGGCAGTAGAGGACAGAATATAGGAGGGAGAGACTGGAGGCTGTGAGAGACCATTTGAGAGGCCTTTGTAATAGTGTGCAGTGAGTCAACTCATGTTTCCCTAGGGGAATGTTCTTCCAAAATCAGCTGACTAAATTTTTGCAATACAGGATGTTTAAAACATGCACTGAAACATTTTCTGCTAATGAAGAATTTGAGGACTTAGTAAGTACCACCCACACATTAGTAACACTAAAAGCTAAACAGGCTTTGGTAGGATCATTTGTAACGTGTCAATGAGGAAATGCAGTATGAATTCCAAAGGGCTGACACTTACAGTAAACTTAAAAAAAAAACAAAACTGAGGCTGACAAAGGTAACTTTGTATCATTGTGAAAAAATAACAAAGGGAACTGGGTGTGAAACCTTTTCTGATTTTCTCTTTTAAGGTAGTAGTTATGATGCAGACCCTAGAATTTTTTTTTTTTTTTTTTTTTTTTTTTTAAGACCAGCATTCTAAAGACGTTGAGTTTTAAAGCTTACTCATGGTGAATCACTATAAAACGAACTATGTAGTAAGAGCTTAAGTCCATACTCATTTCGTTTTTGGGTGCCAGCAAATTATTTGAATTTGATATCTTTGCTGTATCGGAGAATGCAGTCTTCTAAATTTAAAGATAGTCTGATTTTCCAACTTTAAGTAAAAAATAAAACTCTTATAATTAAAATATATACAAAACAAGTTGCCGGGTTCAAAATAGTTTTCAAAAAGAATTTTGAATTTTATCTTACCAAAGTTGGCTTTATATCTGCTTTTTGTTAAAAATCCTGGTTTATTAGAAAATTTCCCCAAATATGCAAGCCCTAAGTAATTGAAAGCTTTTTCTTGGAATATGCACAAGCACTGATACATGACATAACTATAGCCTCATGGTATTTTTCTCCCCCTTTGATACGTAGTATATCTCAGAATTTTGGAGTTATGCCATAGAGTCAGTGCTATAGGACTGCCTCATAAATAAATCTAATTGTATGGTCTTGTTTGTATATTGAGAGATTATTCTAGTTTCTTTTACATTTTGTGGCATTGTTATTTTAGTCTAGTCATTTTTCTGAAGTGATCCTGCATGAGATACTGCTTGAATCAGACCTTTTAAGAGCGAGTTAAGAAACCTGAGAAGTTCACTTAATTTGGTCAGGTTTAAAAATTTTTTTAAACATTTATTTATTATTGAGAGACAGAAAGACACAGAGCATGAGCCGGGGAGTGGCAGAGAGAGGGGGAGACACAGAATCCGAAGCAGGTTCCAGGCTCTGAGCTGTCAGCACAGAGCCCGATGCGGGGCTCGAACCCACGAACCTCGAGGTCATGACCTGAGCCGATGTCAGACGTTTAACCAACTGAGGCACCCAGGTGCCCCAATTTGGTTAGTTTTTAAATCTGCAGTTGTTTTTGTATTTGTTTATATTTATCTTAAGGATTAGAGTATTTTAGTTTATAAGTAAGCGATGCCACTGCCAGACATTTGTCATACTGTAGGACAAAATCCACTCCCAAATAAGGGAAATGCCTTTTTCCCATTGACACATTTCTCTTTTAATGAGGTTTTTACTCATTTTAGGAGGTTCCCCCCCTTTCCTTTTTGTAGCTCCTTAAAACCCTCGTGCAAGTAGACCCCTGGAGAGCCTGTTCCATTGGCTTCATTGACACATTGGAATCCTGTTGTGAATAGAAGCTCTGATCCCAGCTACCTGAGAGGGTGGCTAAGCAGTGTACAGTACAACCATTCAATGAAATATAAGCATTGCCCACATGAAAAGATGCTCAACGTCACTCCTCATCAGGGAAATACCAATCAAAACCACACTGAGATACCACCCCACACTGGTAGAGTGGCTAAAATGAACAAATCAGGAGACTATAGATGCTGGAGAGGATGTGGAGAAACGGGAACCCTCTTGCACTGTTGGTGGGAATGCAAATTGGTGCAGCCGCTCTGGAAAACAGTGTGGAGGTTCCTCAAAAAATTAAAAATAGATCTACCCTATGACCCAGCAATAGCACTGCTAGGAATTTACCCAAGGGATACAGGAGTGCTGATGCCTAGGGGCACTTGTACCCCAATGTTAATAGCAGCACTTTCAACAATAGCCAAATTATGGAAAGAGCCTAAATGTCCATCAACTGATGAATGGATAAAGAAATTGTGGTTTATATACACAATGGAGTACTACGTGGCAATGAGAAAGAATGAAATATGGCCCTTTGTAGCAACATGGGTGGAACTGGAGAGTGTGATGCTAAATGAAATAAGCCATACAGAGAAAGACAGATACCATATGTTTTCCCTCTTATGTGGATCCTGAGAAACTTAACAGAAGACCATGGGGGAGGGGAAGGAAAAAAAAAGTTAGGGAGGGAGGCAAACCATAAGAGACTCTTAAAAACTGAGAACAATCTGAGGGTTGATGGGGGTGGGAGGGAGAGGAGGGTGCGTGATGGGTATTCAGGAGGGCACCTATTGGGAGGAGCACTGGGTGTTGTATGGAAACCAATTTGACAATAAATTTCATATATAAAAAAAAAGGAAATATAGCATTGCCCCTAAAATGACAAATATGTGGACCATGTGGATTTCTAGAAAATTGATATAAAAGATGTTAATCTTGAAAATAAAGCATAATTCAGGTTGTAGATGATAATTAACAATTAGAAAATCTATGTATGTATAGATATAAAGGTAAAAAGTCGTTTACTCAACCCTGTACCAGGGTAGGAAACATATGATCAATAAGATTATCATCCTTACTAGATATATCATCCTTTGTCTCAAAAAACTTAAATTCCTTGCTAGAGGAACTTAAGTTCTTGAGGGCATTAAATCTTATAAGTGGTTGGTGGTTTTCCCAAAGGGGCATTTTTTTTTTTTAAGATTTTTTTTTTTAAGTTTATTTATTTTGAGAGAGAGAGAGAGAGTGAGTGAGCAGGAGGGGCAGAAAGAGAAGGGGAGAGAGAATACCAAGCAGGCTCTGCACAGTCAGCACAGAGCCCATTGCGGGGCTGGAACTTACAAACTATGAGATCATGACCTGAGCCAAAACCAAGAGTTGCACAGTTAACCGACTGAGCCACCCAGGTGCCCCTGTTTATTTTTAAATGTGAAGACAAGTAAATGTGGAAAGAAATTACAACACTCAAAAAATGTAAAAAGGTAGGACATAGCAGTGGCAATTATAATTTTTAAAATATAGTTATTAATATATGATATATATCATATATATGTACACACTTGGGATTGACCTTTTGAATGAGATGGAAATATGTGGCTCAAAATAACAGCGTTTTATGGATCTAATTACAATAATTTCTTTTCAAGAAATAATTCGGGCAACAGAATTATTTTGTTTGTACTATATGTGGCACTTGGGTTTATCTTCTACAGTGAAAATACTTAAAGGTGGCTGTTTGTTTATATAATAGGCAGGAAGGAAAGGAGAAAAGCCCATGTTTGTTTGCTTTGCAATTAAGTACAATTCTTTTAACTTGTTGCCCTCTACTACAGTTACTATTATGAAACATAGACTTTCTCCAAAACAGAGTTCATAGAAAGATCTAAGGAGTTAGAGGAAGAAAAGTGCAACTAACATCCTTTCTTTTCTTTCACTAAGTTTAAGACTCTTTAAGTTTCATGTTTCAGCTCTTATTTTTGTCTCTAGCCCATGTTTCCCGGTAATGTGGTTTTTGACAGTGTGCTTATTTGTCAAATTCTAAAATAACAAATTTGTATTCTCCATCTAGTTGATTGTATTGAGGTTTGTATTTTCATTGTGAACTATATCTTTATACCAGTGATTTTCAACTGGGGGCAGTTTTGCCCACAGAAAGCATGTGGGGGATATTTTTAGCTGTCACACTGTTGGTTCTTCTGGCATCTGGTGGGTAGAGGCCATGAATGCTACTAAACATCCTACATTGCACAAGGCAGCCCCCCACAGCAGTGAATTTTCTGGTCCCAAATGTCAGCAGTGATGAGGTTGAAGCTTTATACAAATAATGTGCATATACTTACTTTATAGTAACATGGGGAACATATTGTTTTGGCATATTGGCAACCCTGAGAAGGTTGCTTCTATTTGGAATTAAAAAAAAAAAAAGAGAGAAAGGAATTTGGGAAAAAATATGTGCAATTTCTTATGATGTTCTGGAACGCCTTATGGGACTCAGAAAGATCCTTGGATTTTAAAACCAAGAAGTCAGTATTGGAATAATGGCTCCACATACAGAAGTTTTTTTTGGTTGCTAAAATTTTGAAAGTCTTATTAAAAATAAAGGATAATTGTGGTGCTGTTTTTTTGTTTTTTTTCCTATCAAGAATTATATTTTAAAATGAAAAGGACAGAAAGAATGTTACTTTCCTATACTGGATTGTTATTCTTTGCTAACAGTCTTGGTAGAAGATCATAGTTTCAGACCTGGCCTGAAGCTAGCTGTATGACATTTTAAAGTCATTTAACCTGTTTGAAATTGAAAGCTCTTTAAATTATCTGCCTGCCCATTTGTAGTTCTGAGATGTTTCTTTTTCTCTGTTATGTTTCTTCTGAGTTGTAATGAGAAAACTTCAGTTGCATATTGTTTAACAGTTGCCTGAGCCTCTTAGCACATGTATTCTTGCCTATAACGATTTACTTTCAAAAGGTTTTATTTTGAAATCATTCTAGAGTCAGAGGAAGTTGCAAATAAATGTACACAATGATTTACTTTTTGTCACACAGAGCTTCTAATTTATTTTACTCACTAAAATAATTTTATTCCTGCCGACTGTTCGTGCCACTGAAACTTGCAGAAAAACTCAGAACCCTCTCAGAGCACCAATGGCAATAACCCATTTCTCTAGTCCAGCTTGCAGGTGGCTGCATGTGATCAGGAAGTCAAAAGCCACAAGCTTGTAACAAGCTCCAGGACCCAATTTACAGCCTGTGTGCTCCTGTAAACACCAGGCCAGTTAGAGCCAAGTGGACCTAGCTCTGACCTGTCACTGACTTTTCTCCTCAATGTAATGCTAAAAATTTAACTTAACATGCAAATGAAACATACCACGTATGAAGTATGGTCTGTCAACTACCTGTGGGCCCAACTTTCTGTATTTTCCTGCCCCTATGTGCTAAGATGTCACCTCTTTCCTGCCTCAGCCCCTTTAAAAACTTTCCCTGGACATTTTTCAGGGAGCTAGCCCAAGGATACTTTGCCTTGTGTTCCCTGCCTTTTGCTCCTGCAGAAGCCCCTGATAAAAGCCTTGCTTGAAACTCCTGTTCGGCCTCTTGTCAATTTCTTTCTTCTTCTTCTTTTAAATGTTTATTTATTTATTTTAAGAGAGAGTGAGAGGGGCAGAGAGAGAAGGAGAGAGAGAATCCCAAGCAGCCTCCATGCTGTCAACACAGAGTCCGATATGAGGCTCCATTCCATGAACTGTGAGATCTTGACCTGAGCCGAAACCAAGAGTCAGATTGAGCCACCCAGGCTCCCCGCCTCCCCCCTTGTCAGTTTCTGTTGGCTAGAGAGCACAAGGGTCTGGTTCTGTTAACAATACCACTTCTAGAGTGACTGACTGTCCTAGTAGTTGAACAGATTAACATGATCCAGAGTGAAATTATTAAGGATGATATTGAAACTTGTATTTTTAGGAATTAAAAAAAAACCCCAGAAGTCATTGAAAGGTTTATTCTGGGTGAGGAAGTAGTCCTGTACCTCAATTAACGTGGATGGGATTAAAGATGTTTCTAGCTAGTGATTTGAAGCCGGCATGTATTAAGGCCATGGATTTCTTTTGTCATGGTTCCCAATTAATAACTCCAAATATCTGAATGATATTTTATCATAGTATGTTATAAATATGCCTTGGATAAGCTCATGGTTGCTTTTGTGAGTATTGGAATCCATTTCTGATGTTTTTATGTAATGGCTTGAATCCACATTTAGATAGTATATCATATTATAAAGACATAAGGTGTTTAAAGATGGGTAAAGAGTTTGAAAACTGTTAGTATTATATGTATTGTATTGGATAGAATACAATTTGTTTTTCTGTTGTATCTTTTAAAATCTCAAACTAGACAAGGTTATAGACATTTGTATATACAGTGTTATCTTGGAGAAAGCTATAAATACTTCATTTTCATTTATATTTGAGAAATCTGAGGGACATAAACAATTAATGGGTAAATGAACACACAGGTTGGATTCAAGGAAGAGAGTGGGAGTAGGGAGACCAGGTAAGAAGGAATTGTAGTCTTCTTTCTAAGGTGTGGGGTTAGTAAGGCTGATGAAAAGGAAGGAGCTTTGGGAGATGCTAGATAATTAGTACTTTATTTTCTTTTATTAAAAAAAAATTTTTTTTTTAACGTTTATTTATTTTTGAGACAGAGAGAGACAGAGCATGAACAGGGGAGGGGCAGAGAGAGAGGGAGACACAGAATCTGAAACAGGCTCCAGGCTCTGAGCTGTCAGCACAGAGCCTGATGCAGGGCTCGAACTCACGAACCATGAGATCATGACCTGAGCCGAAGTCAGACCCTTAACCAACTGAGTCACCCAGGTGCCCCTATAAGGCTCTTTAAATTATAAGGCTCTTTCACCCTTCCACCCCCCCTTTTTGGGCATTTGTTGAAGAAATTTCACTTAATGAAATTGTTTCATACATTGATCTACTGAGTGAAGAATGTGACTATTCTTTCATTAGTCTTCCTGTTTGTATATGCTAGACTGAAGCCTCCTCATACTGGATGTGGTTTAGGTACATATGAACATACAGAGACAAGGAATTTTCATCCATGGTCCTTAGGTGTAACCATCTACTTCATTAAATTCACTGAAAAAAATTGACATGCCATCAGATATTATGTTGGATGTATTGAGAGACTTTGTTTCAGACTCCAGTAAGAGAAGTCTTCTAAGGAATTTGGGAAATTTTGGTTATACTCAATTTTTGCTCAAGTGATGACTTTAGAACCCAACCTCCACTTAGATATGATTCTACTGTGCAGTAAACTGAACAGGATTGGAATTGGGAGTAAGGCTGCATGATGGTTTTGAGTTCTTCACTGTTAATAAATTTTATCACAAGTTTTAGTTTTTAGGACAGATTTGTGGCAGTAATTTCATTTGAGATAATTGCTGCATTGTTAAGTGTGTATTTATTAGAGTTAATCCATCAGACATTGAAAGCAACTTTTCCCTCTAATTGTCCTGGTCTGTTTCATAGGTATTCCAATACTGTCTCGGGATTTCATTTGTGTTGGATGAAGGTGGAAAATGGGAGATGAGTGAGTGGGCTAGGCTCCAGATGCTTTCCTTCTATTTTCCCACCAAAGCACTTTTTTTTTTTTTCTTGTGTCTATACCTTAAGATTTCTTTTAAGAAAAAGAGTTAATAGCAAACAATTGTTTGAAAATTATTGCTGTGTATGCACTGTGAAGACTTACATCATTTTTTAGGGAATATATTTTTCCCCTTCATACTTATCAGGTATATTGCTATTTTTTGTATAAAATTATATGGTGTATATGTACACACATACACACACAGGTATATATGTGAAGGTCACATGATTTTTTTTGTGATTTGGACATAAAGCTTTTGATTTCCATTACATTTTGGTACCATTTAATTTTTCAGGTTCATTTGTTATATAATATTTGTTTTTCCCTTTTCTGTAGGTTTTCAACAGACCTCACATCTCTCTTCTTATGAAATTATAACTCCTTGGAGATTAACTAGAGAACGAAGAGAAGCCCCTAGGCCCTTTTCAGAACAGGCAAGTTATCTCTTAAGAAATATGTATGTGTTAAAATTTTTTTTTTAAAGATAGGTGTGTTATTTTCAGTAGGTATTGGTTCAGTGAGTAGTGTTGGCCAGTGATTAGTGTACCACCATACATATGGCACTGATATCTGTTGGCCATTATTCTACTTAAAATGATATATTGATCCTTAGTAGTTTCTTATTTTTTTTAAGACAAATGGTCAACTTGAAACATAACAGAATGAAATAGTCAGTTAAATAAAATTCTATGACCAGTTTAGGATGCTGATTATATAGATTTTTTAAAAGTGTTTTTTAATTTATTTTTGAGAGAGAGAGCGTGAGCAGGGAGGGGCAAAGAGAGAGGGGGACAGAGGATCCCAAGTGGGTTCCGTGCTGACAGCATGGGGCTCAAACTCATGAACTAAGATCATGACCTGAGCTGAAGTCGGACACTCAACCGACTGAGCCCCCAGGTGCCCCTGATTATACAGATTTGTAACCCTTTTCTCGCTGGTGATGGTTACAGTGGTCTTTTCATAATAATAAGAATGAACCTCTCTTAGTTTGTGATAGGAAGAATACTTCGTACTGTATCTTCACAGGCTCTGGAGAATAGTAGTATGTTACATGTATATATTTCATAAATGGGAATGTTTACTCAAAAGTGTTTTATCTGGGGCGCCTGGGTGGCGCAGTCGGTTAAGCGTCCGACTTCAGCCAGGTCACGATCTCGCGGCCCGTGAGTTCGAGCCCCGCGTCAGGCTCTGGGCTGATGGCTCGGAGCCTGGAGCCTGTTTCCGATTCTGTGTCTCCCTCTCTCTCTGCCCCTCCCCCGTTCATGCTCTGTCTCTCTCTGTCCCAAAAATAAATAAAAAACGTTGAAAAAAAAAATTTAAAAAAAAAAAGTGTTTTATCTCCATATCAGAAGAAACATTACTGTGCTGTGAACGCTGTAACCCAATGCACAAAAATTATTTTTTATACTATTTTCTCCTACTGTAAAGTTCAGAAAAAATGTTTGGATTTCAACTGATTTCTCCAATTCTTCAACTTTATAGAAGCATAATTTAACTGTACTGTAATTTAACAATAATAGATAAGGAGGGTTAGAGTTTTGTTAATTATATCTGAATTGCTGATATATTCATAAAAAGAGGGTAGCTCGAACATTGTGTAGGGGCTGGACCTCATAAAAAGAACACTGGAGTTGAGAGTCAGGAGCTTTTTGGTTTAGTAACCTCCAGGTACTACCACTAGGGTAGATCATTCAACCCCATTTCTTCTCTATAAGTAAGGAATAAATAACCCTACAATTTAGAATTCTTCCTTGTTTCTGTTTTGAGCTGGACATACTGCCATTGGATTATGTTTTGACTTAGAATAGAATTAATGTATACTTGCTTCATTATTTGTCTCCTCTTCTTCAGTCTTTAGCACAGTGACTATGCACACAGATACTTGTGATCATAATAAATGTCATTCATGTGCCTGGATAAATATTTGGAGAAGTAGAAGTGCTGTTTGGGCACTAGGGTTATGGCAGTGAACGAAACAGACAAAATCCATGTTCTTATGGAGCTTCCATTTTAGTGGGGTTGGGGGAGGAGACAAAAAACAAAGAACTAAGGTAGACTGATGTAGATTACTTAAGGTGGTAATGCGTGCTCTTGAGAAAATTATAGCAGCAGGGTGGATAACGAGTGCTGGGTGAGGGTAAGGGTGGGGTAAGAGGGTTTGTACTTTTTAAGCCTGGAAAAGCCTTACTGAGAAAGTGACCCTTGAGTAAAGCAGGGGAATGAGCAATCCAGGCAGATATTTGGGGAAGGAATATAGCATTATGAAACAATCCTCAGACTCTTCAGAATTTTTCTCAGATGACATGATGGTGGTGATTTTATATCATATGACTGACCAAGAGCAGAGAGGATAGAACAGCACATGCCAAAGCTATGACAATGGAAGGAGCTTAGTATTTTTTTTGTTGTTCTCTCTCTTTCTTTTTTCTTTTTCTTTCTTTCTTTCTTTCTTTTTTTCTTTCTTTTTTTTCTTTCTTTCTTTCTCCTCTCTTTCTTTCTTTCTTTCATTTTATTTTTAGTTTTCATCCTTTTCTTATTGAAGTATAATTAACATACAGTTTTATATTAGTGCCAGGTATACAGTATTATGATCCAACAATTTTATACATTACTCAGTGCTTGCCATGTTAAGTGTAGTGACCATCTGTCACCAAACAATGTTATTACCATTTTACTGACTATTTTTTCTATGCTGTACTTTTCATTTCCATTGTCTTTTTTGTCACCAGAAGTTTGTAACTAGGAGCTTGGTATTTTTGATGCCTAAGTTGAGATCGAAGTAGATCACAGGCTCTCATTCAGATGTGGAAGCAGAGTGCCAGATTCTGTAACTTGGTCTAGGCCTTAGAATTGAGATGTTGATGAGCCCTAGAAGAGGGGATCATGCTATTTCTTGGCAAAATGTTAACTTAGAGTCCAGAGACAGTGAGGAAAATAAGAGAACACTTCTAATAATATTATTTGCTGAGTCCCTCCATGACTTCCTGTTTTGTTAAAGAGTTAAGGCAAAGTGGAATCTCATGCTTCTAGCGGTCACATTAAATGCTTCCCACTAATGAAGTGGTGAGTTGCTGGGGAAGTTGTTTCAGAGTTGTTTGAGGTAGAGAAGAGGATCCCATGAACTTCAGAATGTGTAAGTGCAAGTTGTCTTATCTTAGTTCATTGGCTCTGAGATGCTGTCCATTGTAAGGCACACTATTGTTTAATATACCACTAATTAAGAAAGAAACAGAGTCCTACCAGTTTGACTGTTCTGCCTTTGTATGATGCATCCTGAATTCAGGAGATGTTCATTTGAGGGGAAAAATGTGTGATTTAGGATTGATGAAATGTGGTAAGCTGTGTGAAGATACAAAATCATAAAAGCGTACGAATGTCAGCTTTTGGATAATTAGAACTAGAGATAATCTCTTGAAACTAAGAAATTCATTTCACTTAAACAAAAGGAAGAATTACTTTATACTGTAGGTAATACTTGGACAGACTTAATAGAAATAATCCCTGAAGTTACAGCTGAATTATAAATGAATTTAAGAAGAGTTTAGATGGATATGCAGATGATTTCCCACAATAAGTTATTAAAGGAAGGTAGGGGTGATCAGTGTGTGTGTGTGAGAGAGAGAGAGAGAGAGGGAGAGAGAGAGAGAGAGAGAGAGAGAGAGAGAGAGAATCCCAAGCACACTTCTGCTGCCAGCGCAGAGCCTGATGAGGGGCTCAATCCCACAAACTGCGAGATCATGGCCTGAGCCAAAACGAAGAGTTGGATGCTTAACCAACTGAGCCACCTAGGTGCCCCAGTCAGAGTATATTTTTATTAAGAACAGTTATAAAGTTCTATAAAACAATTTCAGCCAGTGCTAAATTATTTTAATTCAGGATAATTTCCAGTATCTTATAAATACCTGTTTTTGGAAAGTAATTTATAAGATGGTGTTTTATTGTTTTTTTCTCCTTCTCTGTACATTTAGGTATCTTATATTATTCAAGCTGAAGGAAAAGAGCATATTATTCACTTGGAAAAGAACAAGTAAGAAATTTAATTTACTTTGGCTTTTTGGTAATTTGTTTAAAAATATTATATATTTTTAAGAAAATATATTTTAAGTAGTATATTTAAATAGTATATTTAGTTAGATATTGTTTAGTAGATGGATAAAAAGGTGAGGATAACAAGAGTAGCAGTGTGGAAAAAGCCATACTATTTGGTGTTTCCATTGACATTAGGGCAAGGGAAAATAAATTTACAGAAAGCTGTATTTCAGAAGAAAAGTTTTTAATTGTGATAGGCCCAAGGAACAATTGAGCAGAGGTAAAGAAGTCTTTAATAGTTAGTATCAGTCTGCTAGTGCTGCCATAACAAAATACCACAGACTTAAAAAAAGGAAGTTTATTTTCTCACAGTAATGGAGACCAGAAGTCCAAGATCAAGGTGCTATATGGGCTGGTGTCTGGCGAGGACTCTCCCCTTGAGTTACAGATGGCCATCTTCTCATGCTGTGTTCACTTACATGGCCTCCTTGGTGTGGGGGGTGAAGGGTGGGGAAGGAGCAAGCTCTCTTGTGTCTCTTCTAATAGGGACACTAATGTTGTCAGCTCAGGACCTTACCCTTTATGACCTTATTTAACTATGATTACTTCCTTCGTGCCCCATTTCCAAATACAACCACACTGATGGTGAGGGTTTCAAAATATGAATGTTTCTATGGTGTGGGGGAGGGACACAAACGTGTAGAACACAATAGTAGTCTCTCATCTACCCCCCTTTTAAAAAATTTTTTTTTTAACATTTATTTATTATTGAGAGAGAGAGACAGAGCACGAGTGGGGGAGGGGCAGAGAGCGAGGGACACACAGAATCTGAAGCTGATTCCAGGCTCCGAGCTGTCAGCACAGAGCCTCGCAGGGTTCGAACTCACAAACCGTGAGATCATGACCTGAGCTGAAAGTTGGATGCCCAACCGATAGAGCCACCCAGGCGCTCCTCATCTCCCCCCTTTTTTAAAAAAAAAATTATTTATTTTTGAGAGAGAATGTGCAAGCGGGGGAGGGGCAGAGAGAGGGGGACAAAGGATCCAAAGCGGGCTCTGTGCTGACAGGCTGACAGTAGCAAGCCCAATGTGGGGCTCAAACTCACAAACCTCGAGATCATGACCTGAGCTGAAGTCAGACACTCAACCAACTGAGCCACCCAGGTGTTCCTCACATCCCCATTTTAATCCCTTCTCTGCATTTTGGCATGTTCTCTCCTAATCTCACCTTGGTAACCTGTGTTCTTTGGCTGTCTTTTTGAAATGCCAAGTTTTTAAGCATGCTGAGTCACCCAACTTTCCTATGGCCTGTCTTCTCCCATCTTTCCCTTTTCTTACGCAGCAAAACTTCTAATATCTTTAGTGAGAGATTCTAGAAAAAAAAAAGCCACACGATAGACCCATTTACAATGAGGTATGAATGAAGGGATGCTAAGTGTTTCTGTCGAAGGAAGTGCTGCTCAAAGCCTAGTCCTGGAGCCTCTCCACAGCCGCTGAGAGTTTGTCAGAGTTGCCAGTTCACAGGCCTAACTCTAGAATGAACCAGAATTTTGGGAGGTGTCATAGCAATCTGTGTTTTAACAGGATTTCCTGATTTTTTTTTGCATCCTCAAGTTTGAGTAAGACTTTTTATCTAGAAGAGGATGTTCACCCAAAGGGTTTGAGTCTCCTTGGCAGAATTTCAGGCAATGTGACAGATATTTTCAGACAGACTTTCTGAAGTCTTCTACTGTATTTGATGGATGTTAACATTTATTGAACACTTTTTGTGTGTGTGTGTGTGTGTGTGTGTGTTCCAGGCACTGTATTAGGTACTTTTAGGTATAGTATTTATTTAATTCTCACAAAACTCCTGAAGGATCCTGCTTGACTCCAATGTAGTGATGTTACTATGTAAAAAAAAAAAAAAAAATCTAATAGATCTAAATATTTTCTTCTCATCCTTCCTGTAGATGTAGATCAATTAAAATTATGTCAATAAAATAATACAGTTGACCCTGGATCAACATGGGTTTGAACTGATGGGTCAACTTATATATATAATAAATGTATGTACAATACTATAGATGTATTTTTTCTTCCTTATGATTTTCTTAACATTTTTTGGCTTACTTTATTGTAACAATACAGTATATAATACATACAATGTGTAAAATATGTGTTAATTGACTGCTTATGTTATCAGTAAGCCTTCCAGTCAGTGATGGCTATCAGTAGTTAAGTTTTTGGGGAGTCAAAAATTATGTGTTGATTTTTGACTGTGTGGGGTGTCAGCGCCCTGAACTCCTGTGTTGTTCAAGGATCCACTGTAGTTCCTTATTTTTTGCATAGGTTTCATCTTACAAAACATTTTCACAACCTTGATCTCATTTATCATATTGTTAATAACAACTTAATTCTTGAGCAGTATTTGTTGTCCTCATTTTATGCATAAGAATACTAAGGTTCAGTAAGGTTACTGCCTTGCTCAGTATCACAGTTTGTAATGGTTCAAGCTGGGGCACAAATCCGGGTCATTTGACTGGAAGTCTGGTGATCCAAATATATGTGCTATGTATACTCTACATTACTATGCTTCTTGATTTGGTGGCAAATGGTACTTTTCCAGGCATTTGTTTGAGTATCTTTGAAAGGTGGTTATCAAAGCTATGATCACTAATGAAAAAAAGTTAGGGTAGATAGCCTAGAATAAAATGGCTCAGATACATTCTCTGTAATAATGGAGAAGTTATGACATTCAATAAAAGAGTGACTATATTGTAGCAAATGCTTATTTTTTCCTTCCATTGCTTCTAAGAACAGTGGTCTTAACTGTTTTTGGGTCTCCCTTGAGAATTTGGTAAAAGCCATTGAACCCTTCTTGTGGAGGAGGGTACATAGTCACTTATATGGAGTATTTGGCAGGAACTGGGGGTTGTGGGAAAGAAGAGATCACATCTTTCTCTGCCTGTGAGGAGCAAATTTAAAAATTAAATACAAGGGTAAGTTAAATGAGAGGTTACATGTCACTTTTATTATTGATAAGGGCTGGGTTGGAGGATTTAGCTTAGAATGAAAGCCCAATGGACCTACTAATCCTGAACCTTAGTATTAGGCAGATTTAGTTATTTATGTGAATGCCACATAGTGGCAAGTTTGCTTCTGGAGAAGCATAGTAGAATTCTCTCTCACTGGGTAGGCAGTGACTTCCAAAGAGGAAGATAGGCAGAGCAAAGCAAACTATCTTTCGGATTCACCACTAGAGGGAGACACACGTGTGTGTGTGTGTGTGTGTGTGTGTGTGTGTGTGTGTGTGCGCGCGCGCGCGCGTGCTTGTTGGGGAGAGAGAAGGGGAGACAATGCAGTGATGAACGAATCAAAAGGACTGAAGACTCCACAGGCTACTCCCAAGTTTATTCAAGTTGGCTTTAATAAAGGTAAATGATACAGTGCATCAGGACAGAGAAAGTGCAGAGAATCAAGGGGTTTGAAAACTTTATGCATAGCCCCTCAGGGTCCTTTCTCAGTTGCACAGATGTGCTTTGTCTTCAGTTTAACAAACCTCTGAGATAGTGTGTAGCATCTATTTTCATGGGAGCCCAGGCACAGGTTTACACAAGGGATCTTTTATACTACTCTGGTCATGTAGCCCAAATCAGGCTCTGTAGCTCATTACTCTGCATGCAAACCATCAATCTCTCCATCTCTAAACAGTACAGGGAAGCTGGTCCCGGCTGCCTCCAGGGGGAGTTTAGAACGTTAAATGGCGTATTCTAAATCACCAGCTAGCACATTGCCTCCCTGACTTGTCCATAATCCCTGGAGATAAGCGTAAAGCTGCTCCAGTTCTGCTGCAAATGACAGATTCTTTGCTTGACCAAACTTCAGTCAGGCTGCTGACCTTCTTTCTAGGTGTATCAGTGCACTTTCTTGTAAAATCCAGTTTTGGCAAGAACCCTGCTAAGTCAGTTTGACAAGAACTACCACCCCCCTTGCCCTTGATCACTGTGGACATGTAACCAGGTTCCTCATCCTTTACCATCCCCAGGTGAGGTCTGATCACCCTGGCTTGTCTTAAGCAAGAATCTCTTAGGTTGTGTTAGCTAGAACCCCCCTGACCCCTGAAGTTTCCTCTTAGTAGTTTTCTATCCATTGACCCCTCTACCCTGCCCCTTGGCTATAAATTCCCACTTGTCCATGCTGTATTTGGAGTTAATTCTTATCTCTTTCCTCCATTGTGAAATCCCATTGCAGTGGTCCTTACACTCAGTGCAATGGACTTGAATAAAGTCTGCCTTACTGATGTGGTTTGAAATGGGGTTTGGGAGCCAAACGCTGAGAAAGAATTCTTGAGATTTTTTTGGTGCAAAAAGATGTTTTCATTATAGCACAGGAACAGGACCTGTGGGCAGAAAGAACTGCGTTATAAGTGTGAGGAGTGACTGATTATATAAGATTTTGTATGTTCTGGAGGGGATGGTAATTTTAGCATCCCAGGAAATTGAGTCTATAGGTTTCTGAAAGTCCGGCTATTGATAAGATTGCTTTTTTCTTGTAAATCATTAAGACAGTTGCAAACTGATACGGATTTATGTTCTGCATGACTGTGATCTCTATCAGTTGGCCATTTGTTTTTCCCCTTCCTCTGTTCTTGGGCAGCCAGGAGCGCCTGAGGAATGTCACACATATCCACATGGTGGGGGGTTACAGGGTGTTAGCTTATGCTTTGCCCTCAGCTTGCCTTCTGCTCTCTCATCATTACCATCTTTAACAGCGTCATTGAGGGGCACCTGGGTGGCTCAATTGGCTAAGCATTCGACTCTTGGTTTCGGCTCAGGTCATGATCTGGTGATTAGTGAGTTTGAGTCCTGCATTGGGCTCCATACTGACAGCAAGGAGTCTGCTTGGGATTCTCTGTCTCCTCTCTCTGCCCCTCCTCCACTTATGCAAGAGTGCACACATGTGCGTGCTTACTCTCTCTTTCAAAATTAAACTTTTTAAAAAAAGTGTCATTGATATTTTTTTTTCTTTGGCAGTCATGGTGCCATGACTTAGGTAGGGTCAGATTCATCATTGGACCCTCAGACCTCTCACCTAGGGCCCTAAGTATGTACCTATCTTTGAAGCCTTTGTCTTTATTACTGGCTGATTGATTGGGGATCCATAGGTGAATCTGACTCTTGAACTATTGCTTCAGACAAATGTCTGTTGAAGCTGGTAAGGACAGATTTTGATTTTTAAGATTTGGTTATACTCTCTGAAGCTGGGTTAAAGTCACAAGTTTTTTTGCAAGGCACCTGCTGGGCTGGAGGTCTTCCTGGCTCCTTGTTCTGAGTGGGGAGTGGGGATTATTCCCTGACTTCCTGGGCTGGAAGACTCTTCTTCCTTACTCTCTGTGAGGTCTCTCTCTTCTCTTCTGTTGCATCCCACTTCTCCCAGGGGAATTTCTCGGTCAACTGAAACCCTTTTCTCAAACTCCTGATGACTTTCTGCTGGGCCTACTTCCTTTCTTGTTGGCATGATTTTGCTGAGGATAATTTGGAACTTCGTTGGCCATTTTGGGAAACTTGAGATCTCCCCAGATTGACTCCCAATACCTCTCCCTTCCCACTGCTGCTGCTCCTCCTTCCTCCTTTTACCACCTTCAGTCTTCTGCCCTAGTTCCTTTGACTCCTTTGAGATGTTCCTATTCAAGCCCCTATGTTCTCCATCCCTCTGTCCACCCTTGCTGCCTTTCCCGTCCCACTTCAGCCCTTCGGCTTTCTACAGCCACTGGAATTGTAGGCACCCTGGCCTCCACTGGGGCCTCTTAAGGGAGTCAGGTACCCCTGAGAGCGACTACCTAAGGCTCAGAAGAGAAACAAAAGACTCTTTGGAAATAGAGCTGGATGATTTGCCCCATGCATGGGCTGGAAACATCCAGACAGAACTTAGATGTCTTCTAGTCACTCACCTAAAATTTAGCCCATTGCCTTCATATTACATTATCACAACAAAAGAAAATCTTAAAAAGTCTCCACAGTTATTGGTAGGCAGGTAACCTTAACTTGGTCCATTTGCCAGAAACACAGTTTGGATGAAAAAACAAAGTGGGGATAAACCAGTGAGATTGTATTACTGTTGTACTGACTCAGAGCTGAAATTTTGAAATGGAAGCTATAGGATCTCTATTTGTATCTGTCTATATATGTTTATATATGTATGACATATATATATGTCATACATATATATGTTTATATATGTATATTCTAGATGTGTGGTAGTTTTCTACTTCTGGATGGTATTAACAAATTAATTCATAAAATTCCTTAATGGAGTTCTATTCACATTGGTCTGGAGACCATGAACACTTATATAAATTAAGTTTTCTTAACATTCAGAAGTATAGAAACTAACCTGTCTTTTGTTTTTTGTTTTTTGTTTTTTAAGTTCACATGATCTGGGATGATCTTTGGTAAATAAAGCTAGCTTTAAAATTATTGCTAAACTTATTGATAAACTCTGACTACTTCAGAGTTGTCAGAGTTGCAGATACAAAGTTTTTTTCTATCTCTGTTTACTAGTCAGACAAATTTGTGTCTACTAGATGTTTAAGATTATAAACTATAAATCCAACCTAAAAACAAAATGTATAATAAAAAGGAATTGCTTGGTGCACATCAAACACAGCAGTTAGAAAAGAAAAAAGAATCACGAATAACTTTTTAGATTCTTTAGGATGTTTGCTTCTGTGATTTTTTTTTACTTACTTCATCGGTCAACAGGAAAAATAACTTAAGATGATGGATGGCTAGCTTTGTTTAGTTAATGTCTTATGAAATTTTCATGGGTAATTCAAGTATAATTATTAAGATCAAGTAAATTAAATAGATATGAATGGAATAAAAGATTATAAATGAACTTTTCATTGATCATTCTGTTTTATGATAGTTCTCCTTAAGAATAGTTTCAAAACCTTTTTCATAACTTTAAACATTAAAGCTATACTAAGTTAAAGATGGATATTTATTGACCATCTAGATCATTTCCAAATTAGAGAAATATTGAGACATGAATTGCTGAACATTAATTTTATTTTACTTTTGGTATCTCATTTTTAATATGGTATAGAAAAGCTGAATATATTTAGGTCTATAAGTAAGTGTGATAAAGTTGTACTATGAAAAAGACATGTCTATAGAAATGATATATTCTTAAACTTGCTATATAATGATAGTATGTTGAGTATGTGATAGTATGTGAGTTTGCAATTGTCTGCTTCCTACTTTTCACTGAAAATTTGGGTTTCAGATGGTTAAAAATATAATCAATATATGTAAATGAAACTACTAGGAATAGTAATAGTAAAGAAAAACTGTATGCAGGGAAAGTAAGATGTATTTTTGGTGAGGAAAGTTATGAAGGACACGTTTTTGTTAAGGGAAGAAGAGAGTAATTTTACTGGAAAGTAGAATGGACTGGTTGTTCCAGAATGAGAAAGAAGAAAAGAGTAGGAGAAAAACTGAATGGATATAAGAAAAAAATTTTGTAAGATTTGTGGAAAAGGAACCTTAGAAAAGGAATCTTTCTTTTTCTGGTCAAAGTTGGCCAAGATTGGATGGATTTATTTGTATTTATTATTAAACAAAATTGTTTTTAATTAAAAAAAATTTGCCTTTGTACTAATAGTACATTGATGTAAAACCATTGTTTGATTTTCTCTCAGTGTTAAAACAGCAAAGTTTCTTTTGGTTTGCTCTTAATAAGAAGTTGTAAAAAAAAGCTGATTTTCTTTACCTTTTAAGTAATATGCCTGGGAAAACAAGATTCTGTGTTTTAAAATAATTTCTTGTGCTTCATATTATGTTATCAGTTCTTTGACTATTGAAGAAAACCAGGTCTTCTTAATTGTAAGAGGCTAAGAAGTTTTACAACCATGTAACTTTCTGTGTTTGCCTTTGATATCTTTTAATTGTGATTTTGGTTAAGTGGATGACTAAGGATTGTTTTACAGTGACTGTGATCTTCTTTAGTCAAGTGACCAAACCTTCTGACATGACAACTTCTCCATGTCAGATTCTAAGTGAAGTCTTTTTGACCTTAGACTAACTTTGAGATTTCCTAGATGACCTTTGGAAAATCTCATGGGTTTTGTCTCTTATAAAAAGAGAGATGTATAAGTAATTACGTGTATTTGATATGTTAAATTACATGGGAAGCATTGTCAAATAAGTGATGATAAGCCTTCTTAGGTTACATGTGTGTGGATATGTTACTATTACAGGTTATTTCAGAAATTGTATGATATTCATAGAAATTTATCAATACTGTCATTGTCGAATTATTACCTTAAATTGCTGTATGTCACAGAAATAACGAAATGTCCTTGTCAATAGCATTATAATGAAATCTTGTCAGATCTTTAACTACAACTATTTTAGGTGTTTTGTCATTCACAGACAGTTACTGTGATTCTTCTCTGAAAGCATTTATAATTAGCTACAGGTTAGAATGCTCCTTGATGGCATCACTTAAAAACTTTCAGACCTTGCCATTGGATTGAGTAAGAATGTCAGAACTAATGAAGAAACTGATGGATTCATAAAGACTGCTAACACAAGATTAAGTAGAACAAGACTTAATTACGTGGGCCTGAATGAACCGATGAGGATTATTATAATTTTTTTATGACTTTTTGTTGAAACATTCCTGGTTCTTTAATGTTTTGTTTCCCAAATTTAAGGAAAACTTTTTTTAAATTTCTAAAATTTTTATTTTTTTAATTTAAATCCAAGTAGTTAACACATAATGTAATAATGATTTCAGGAGTAAAATTTAATGATTCATCACCTATATGTAACACCCAGTGCTCATCCCAACAAGTGTCCTCCTTAATGCCCCTCACCCATTTAGCCTATCCCCCCACCCAACACTCTGCCAGCAACCCTCAGTTTGTTCTCTGTATTTAAGAGTCCCTTGTAGTTTGTCCCCCTCTCTGTTTTTATGTTATTTCTGCTTCCCTTCCCTTAAGCTCATCTGTTTTATTTCTTAAATTCCACATATGAGTGAAATCATATGATATTTGTCTTTCTCTGGCTAATTTCACTTAGCATAATACACTCTAGTTCCATCCATGTGTTACAAATGGCAAGATTTCATTCTTTTTGATTACTGCGTAGTAGTCCATCACGTTTTCTTTATCCATTCATCTGTCAGTGGACATTTGGGCTCTTTCCATAATTTGGCTATTGTCGATAGTGCTGCTGTAAACATTGGGATGCATGTGCCCCTTTGAATCAGCACTCCTTAATCCTTTGGATAAATACCTAGTAGTATAATTACTGGGTTTTAGGGTAGTCTATTTTTTTTTTTTTTTATTAATTAAGAATTGTTTTTTACATTTTATTCATTTTTGATAGAGAGAGAGAGAGAGAGAGACAGAGACAGAGGACAAGTGGGGGAGAGGCAGAGAGAGAGAGGGAGACATAGAATCCAAAGCAGGCTCCAGGCTCTGAGCTGTCAGCACAGAGCCTGACATGGGGCTTGAACTCACAAACCATGAGATCATGACCTTAGCTGAAGTTGGATGCTTAACTGACTGAGCTACCCAGGCGCCCGTAGGGTAGTTCTATTTTTAATATTTTGAGGAACCTCCATACTGTTTTCCAGAGTGGCTGCACCAGTTTGCATTCCCACCAGCAGCGCAAAAGGGTTCCTCTTGCTCCACATCCTCACCAACATCTGTTGTTGCTTGAGTTGTTCATTTTAGCCATTCTGACAGGTGTGAGGTGGTATCTCATTGTGGTTTTGATTTGTATTTCCCTGATGATGAGTGATGTTGAGCATCTTTTCATGTGTCCATTAGCCATCTGGATGTCTTCTTTGGAAAAGACATGTCTTTTGCCTGGATTTTTGTTTTTGGGTATTGAGTTTGGTAAGTTCTTTATAGATTTTGGATACTAACCCTTTATCTGATATTTCATTGGCAAATATCTTCTCCTCTTCTGTTGGCTGCTTTTTAGTTTTGCTGACTCTTTCCTTCTCTGTGAATAAGCTTTTTATCTTGATGAGGTCTCAATAGTTCATTTTGCTTTTGTTTCCCTTGCCTCTGGAGACATGTGAGGTAAGAAGCTACTGCAGCCAAGGTCAAAAAGGTTGCTTCCTGTTTTCTTCTCTAGGATTTTGATGGTTTCTTGTCTTACGTTTAGGTCTTTCATCCATTTTGAGTTTATTTTTTGTATATGGTGTAAGAAAGTGGTGCAGGTTCATTTTGTATTTCACTGTCCAGTGTTCCCAACACCGTTTGCTGAAGAGACTGTCTTTTTTCCATTGGATATACTTTCCTGCTTTGTCAAAGATTAGTTAGCCATACATTTGTGGGTCTATTTCTGGGTTCTGTATTGTGTTCCATTGATCTATGTGTCTGTTCTTACGTCAGTACCATATTGTCTTGATGGTTACAGCTTTGTAATACAGCTTGAAGTCCAGAATTTTGTGATGCATCCACCTTTGGTTTTCTTTTTCAGGATTGCCTTGGCTATTTGGGGTCTTTTCTGGTTCCATACAAATTTTAGGATTGTTTGCTCTGCTAGCTCTGTGAAGAATGCTGGTGTTATTTTGATAGGGATTGCAGGAAACCTTTTTCTTTTTGTATATGGAATTGAACCATTGATCTTTTCTCCCTATCCAAGACCTCCAGAAATTAGAAGTTTTTAGAGAGTATCTTTATTTTCATGGCAGTATGGTTTTTTGTGGAAGTTCAGTGAGAATCTGTGAGGATCCAATTGGAAACCTTAGTTGTATTATCAAGGTTTTTGACTGGAATGTCATATTTGAGAATGATATGCATCAAATCAGGTATGATCAGGCAGCATTAAGGAGCTAAGGTTGACTTTAAGGAGCCAATTTTATACCTTCCCGTCACCCCACACACCTTGGTAAAACCAGCCTGTACCTGGCCTCTTGCAGGGTTTCCTGCCTTACAGCTGAGTAAGGGAGGTCATTTCTGGCAGGTCCAGGAACCTCTGGGTATTTTGAAAACCTTGAGAAGAGAGGAATTCTCCATACCTCTAGGCACTGCAGGCAAAATCTGATGGCTTCTAAGCCCTGAAAGGCTTTTCTTTATTTTTTTATTTTTTTAAAAAAATGTTTATTTTTATTTTATTTATTTGAGAGAGAGAGAGAACGAGAGAACGGCAGAGAGAGAGAGAGAGAGAGAGAGAGAGAGAACGGCAGAGAGAGAGGGAGACAGAGGATCCAAAGTGGGCTCTGTGCTGTCAGCAGAGAGCTCTATGTGGGGCTAGAGCTCAGGAATGTGAGATCTCGGCCTCAGCAGAAGTCAGACGTTTAACTGACTGAGCTGCTCAGATGCCCCATCCTGGGAGGCTTTTAGAAGTCCAATCTGAGATTCCTTATGAAATGTTCCAGGAAATGAAACTCAAACAAGGACCTATGTGGCCAATCACTGTTTTTGCTGCACTTACGTAAATAATCAGGGCAGTTTTAATGAGACTTGACTTACTTGGCAAACAGATTAGTCTTACTTTGATTATCTTTGACAGAAATGAGGGTGACTGTAGAGAGAATATTTTTGTTTGTTTCAGTAGAAAACTCCAATGTACCCTTGCCAGTTCCATCTTGCACATTTTGCCTTTTTTTTTTTTTTTTTTTTACCAAATCTGAAATCTTCTGGTTTCCTCCAATAGCTGGCTACCACTCTCCAAATTAACATTTCTAGTTTTTCTCCCTTCTGAGTTGGAATCATTGAGAGTTAAAACTGCCCTTTTCCTGAAGCTCTACAAGCAGAAGCTGAACAAATTGATATAAATTTCAAAAAAAAAATTTACCACAACAGTTCACATATGGGCAGCCTTCCTGTCTCTTCTGGTATGGACCATTCAGAAAGTTCACCAGAACGCCTGATGCCATCACCGGGTACATTCAAATTTCCAACCAGGAAGATTTGTCGGATGGACAGTGCCATCCTCTACCATCTAAACATGCTTCGAGAATTTCAAATCTAAAAACCTTGACTGCTGCCCACTGGATTCAGAAACTGAGTTTATTTGTCTTTATTTTCATAGCAACCATCCTCATTAAAAGCCTGACTGCTAGCACCATCCAGCAAATGTCCTTTACTACCAAGTTCCAATAGATGATTCAGCTGGTCCTTAATGAACAAAAGGATTCCAGATTCTGTCTGGATTTATATTGTTCAGAGGAAAGAAGGATGTCTCTTCTTTTCTTGAACAAGAGGGGAGACTGACAAACATTCTTTGCTTGACCAAACCTTAGGCGGTTGAACCTTTTCCTAAGTACATCATCCATGCACTTCCTTATAAAATCTGGTTTTAGCAAGAACCCCCTGGTTTCTGATTCCTCTGGACGTGTGATCAGGTTCCTCATCCTTTACCACCCCCCCTGTGATTTCCTATCACCCTGGCCTATCTTCAGCGAGAATCTGTTAGGTTAGTTTAGCCAGACCACCCCTCACCACTGATATTTTCAGTTAGTAATTTCCTATCCACTGACCTCTGCCCCTTGGGTATAAATTCCCACTTGCCCATGCTGTGTTTGTAGTTGATCCTTTATCTCTCATTGCAGTGGTTCCTATACTTATCACAGTGGAGCCGAATAAAGTCTGCCTTACCATTTTTAACAAGTGTCACTGAACAGTTGTTTTCTTTAACGAAGATAACCCTGTCTTTACACATATGGTTTACAATACTGAGCTCCCTTAACATGCAAGGGAGTTCAGCAATCAGCAGTAATTGTTTCCTCCAACTGACACTGATTTTGCCTCTCTACTTACAAGGTTAAAGCAGTGAGTGCTTCTCGATAAGTACATAACCTTATTTATACTTTTCCTATGAGATGTATCAGAAAAATTTAAAGACATTACTTTTATTTTTTGCAGCCAACATTTTATGACCACTAGAACACATAGGCAGCCTAGCATTCTTTATGATGAAGCAACACACATGATTTCAGATTTGAGTCTATTTATGACCTTTTTGTTTTATAATAGCTTTCCCTTTAAATAATAATTTGTCAGGTGAAAGTTTTTGTTCCTGTTTATATGTTCTAGGAATATTGCCTTATGAGTTGTTTCTTAGTTGTATGTAGGTAAAATAATTTTAAGTGATATGTTTTATTCCTCTTCCAGAGACCTTTTGCCCCAAGATTTTGTAGTTTATACCTACAACAAGGAAGGGGTTCTGATCTCTGACCATCCCGATGTACAGGTAACATTTTCCTCTTGATCTTATATTGGAATTTAACATAATTATAATTTTACAGTTAGTTCTATTCAGGTACAGAAGACTATGTATACATCGCACAGTCACCCAGGGCCTCTCTTGACATTATAATATATGGAGTTATCCTGGGAAGGGGGTGTGTGGTGGGTGTATTTACATGGACTGGAGCGCACTTTACAGTTCTCCAGGTCCTCAAGTTGTCAAATGTTTTTTTTTTTAAAGTTCAAGAAATAATCTTCTATTTATGGTAATCCTTACTCCTTATGAATGTTTGCTATATTTTAAAATCTAAAAAATTGTTTTTGCTGGAAGTTAATCTCCCTGAAAGCATCTCTTACTTATTAAGCCATTTGATTTGCCATTAATACTTAGTAAAGAACAAACACTTGTATGCTGTTATATGTTGTAATTTTTTACTAAAAATAGTTCTTTTCTAAAGAAATGTGGTCCTCTTTGCATCAGAGAACAGAGTATTTCTGAAGACAGAACTGGCCAGGAATACTCAAAATAATTGGTAGTTGCTGAATTTGGTCTTATGCATTATTAAATTAGAGCATAAACATTTTTCGTGTCTTTTGGGAAGAGCATTTTGCGTCCTTTTTGGCAGTTAGCTATTCTGTATTTCTTTCTTTTGCATGAGTGTCCATGGAAGTATTTGTTCCCATTAAACATGTGTTATTTTCCTGCAAGCTCTGTAATGTTTGGCTGGGTTGAATTGTTTATGTTAGTTACGCACTTTTGCAGTGCACTTCAAATAAATAGAAGGCAAACCCTTGTTTTAGATTAATTTCACACTGCTTGGATGTAATCCTGGCTCTTTTTTGTTGTTGTTGTTGTTGCTGGCTCTGTCATTTATTTGTTGGTCAAGTTACTTTGAGTTGTTTGTACCTTATTTTCTTCACCTTAAAATGGGAATGATAATTACAACTTCATGGAGTTACTGGAAAGCTTAAATGAGTTAATACTTTTTAAAAAATTGAAGTGTAGTTGACTTACAATATTGTATTTGTTTCACTATATAACATAGTGATTCAAAGTTTATATACGTTATGAAATGACCACCACGACAAACCTAGCTCCCATTTGTCACCATACAAAGTTGTTACATATTGTTAATTATATTCCTTATGCTGTACATTGTGTCTCCATTAAATGAGTTAATACCTGTAAGATACTCAGAACAGATAGTCTGACCATTATTAACTCCATAAATATTATTTATTATTATTGAAAATATAAATGCTTAAAACTGCTAAAAATAGATTTCAGTCAATAGAAATTGATGCAACTGTTATCTGAAAGTATTATTATGGAATTGTGCTTTCTTGGGTGATTGAAAAATACAAATTAAGACAGATGAAGTCTTTTTCTTATTTCTTGGTTTTTAGTATTGTTTAGATAAATGAAAGTATGTAGATTTGAGATACCAATTAAAACCTTGATACTGGGAATTTTTGGCCTATGGCTAGATTGTCAGATATTATAATGACATTACTTTTGTTTATAAAATGCAATGAAATTACACTGAGAAAACATGAATGCTTTCCCTTATGAGTGCTATTACCTGGTTTTTATCATTAGTGTCTTTCACAAAGGCCATTTTTCACAAAGAAACTAAGTTTTAATAACCACTTTATTCAAGTTTCTGTGTGAAACAAAATTCCAGATTACCATGTGTTAGAACTTTGGGGTACCTTGCAAATGTATTAGCAAGTGTCTTAAGACACTTCTAAAGTTAACTTCTTTAATTAATTAATACTCTTTGTTCCATATGAAAAGTATATTGACTGCCCAAGGCTTGTGGGCTGTGGCTAGGTTGTTTTTTTTTTTTTTTTTAGGTGGCTCTATAATAGTTCTGTGTATTTCTCTTCTCCCTAGTTGAGTGTTTTGCTTATAGTTTGTGTATTTCCAAAACTGTGACATTTGCACCTTTACTGTAATCATGCAGTTTAACTAGATGTTTTGTAAACTTATGAAATAAGATTTTTTAAAGTACATTGGAGCCTTTGGAAAGATTTATTAATAAAACCCAGTTATTTAAAAAATACTGTCAAGCTGGCAGATTAAGCAACCAAGTGATGGATTTCAGTCATGTCAAATAAGAGAGCTTCTATTATAATTGAAACTAGAAACATTTAATTAAAAATTTTTTCTTTTTAACGTTTATTTATTTTTGAGAGACAGAGAGAGACAGAGCATGAGTGGGGGAGGAGAGAGGGAGACACAGAATCTGAAGCAGACTCCACAAAGCCTGACGCAGGGCTCGAATTCATGAACCTTAAGATCATGACCTGAGCCGAAGTAGGACACTTAACCGACTGAGCTACCCAGGTGCCCCTAGAAACATTTAATTTTAGAGTGCCATGAGTTACAAGTATTATTACCTCATAGATGCTACCTCATTAGTAATAGTAGAAGGTATTTAGTTTTCTCTGGTGAGAAGAAGACAATATCAAAGCTAGACTTTAACATAAAGCACTAGAAAGAAAAACATTAGTGGTTGTGAATTGCCCCACAATAGAAAAAGTTGTAAAGTGTTGAAATTCAGCCTGTATTTTTAGTGTAAATTGCTTAATTTTTTTAAAATTTTCACCACTTCAGACTTATAGGAAAAGTTGCATGAATAATATAAAACATTCATGCGTCCCATTCACCCAGATTCCCCAAATGTTAACATTTTACTGCATTTGCTTTATCCTTTCTTTCTTCTCTATTTTTTTTCTGAAAGTTTTAAAGAGTATATTGCAAACATGGTATCACTTTACCCTTAAACACTTCATTGTTAATTCCCTAAAAACAAGGAGTTCTTTTATTTAATCAAGTACAATTCTCAAAATTAGGAAGTTAACATTGAAGTGATGCTGTTTTCTAATATACAGACCTTAATGATTTTTCTTTCTGTTTTTTGTTTTTGGTCCATCATCCCAATAATATACTTTATAGCAAAAGAAAATCCATGTTATTGTGCTGCATTCAGTGGTCATGTCTCTGTAGTCTCCTTTAATCTGGAAATCCTTTGTCTTCCCTTGTATTTCATGACAATAGCATTTTTGAGAAGTATAGGCCAACTTTTGTAAACATCCTGCCATTTGAGATTGACGTTTGCTCGTGATCAGAGTCAGGTTATGTACTTTTGGCAGGAATACCACCAAAGTGATACCGAATGGTCCTCAGTGTATCCTGTCAGGAAGCAGGGGCTGCATTTGTGCTGTTCCTGATGGTATTAATATTGATCATTTGGTTAAGAAATTGCCTGCCAGGTTTCTCTTCTATAAAGTTACTGTTTTTGCCTTTTTAATTAATATTATGGTTAGACATTTTGAGACTAATATAAATATCCTGTTACTTCTCAAATTTTTACCCACTAGTGTTAGTATGTAGTAGTTGTCTGAATTAATGGTTATGATGGTTGTTAAAATGGTGATTTCTTAATTTCATTAGTGCTTCCGTGTGAATTAGTGCTTTCTGTAAGGAAAAGATGTCCCTTCTCATTTATTTATATCAGTGCAGACTCATGGATTCTTACTTTTTCATGAGTGAGATTGAAAATCTGCATGTATGTGAGGGCATTTTTATGTTCTTTTGTGAATTGTCTGTTTGTGTCTTTTGCCCAATTTTCCACTGGGTTTTCTTTTGTTGTTGTCCCTCTAAGATTTTGTTTTTTAAATTGCGGTATAATTGACATACATTTTACTGCCTTAGTTTCAGGTGTACAACAAAATGATTTGATATTTGTATATATTGTGAAATGATCACCACTGTAAGTCTTGTTAATATCTGTTACCATAATAGTTAAAAATTTTTTTGTGTTTGTAGTGAGAACTTTTTAAGATTTATTCCCTTAGCAACTTTCAATTATACAATACAGCATTATTAACTGTAGTCACTATGCTGTCTTTAATCTAATTTTGAGTTAATTTTTATGTATGGTGTAAGATAGTGGTCTGGTTTCATTCTTTTGTATGCAGCTCTTCAGTTTTCCCAGGACCATTTATTTTTTTTATTTTTATTTAAAAAAATTTTTATTTTTATTTTTATTTTATTTTTTATTTTATTTTATTTTAACATTTATTTATTATTGAGAAACAGAGAGAGACAGAACGTGAGCATGGGAGGGGGGCAAAGAGAAGGGGAGACAGAATCTGAAACAGACTCTAGGCTCTGAGCTGTCAGCACAGAGTCCGATGTGGGCTCGAACTCAAAAACTGTGAGACTATGACCTCAGCTGAAGTCGTGATGGTCTTCACGACTTAACCAACTGAGCCACCAAGGTGCTCCTCTGAAGGACCATTTATTGAAGAGATTGGTATATTCTTGGCTCCCTTGTCAGAAATTAATTGATCATATATGTATGAGTTTATTTCTGGGCTCTCTGTTCCATTGATCTGTGTGTCTGTTTTTATGCCAACACCATACTGTTTTGACTCCTATAGCTTTGTAATATAGTTTGAAATTAGGGAGCATGATGCCTCTAGCTTTGTTCTTCTTTCTCAAGAAGAGGAAGGAGTGTCTTTATTCTATTTGGTGTTTTTTTGTGGTCCCAGACAAATCTTAGGATTATTTGTTTCATTTCTGTAAAAAATGCCATTGGAATTTTGATAAGAATTGCATTGAATCTGTAAGATTGTTTTGAGTAGTTTGGACATTTTGACAATATTAATTCTTCCAATCTGTGGTCATGGATTATCTTTCTGTTTATTTGTATCTTCAATTTCTTTCATTAATATCTTACCATTTTCTGTGTACAGGACCTTCCTCCTTAATTAAATTTGTATCTAGGTACTTTATTCTTTTTGATGGATATGGGATCGTTTTCTTAATCTTTCCTTCTGCTAGTTCATTATCAGTGAATAGAACCACAACAGATTTCTTTATATTGATTTTGTTTCCTGCAACTTTACTGAAATCATTTATTAGTTCTAACAGTTTTTTGGTGGGGACCTTAGGGTTTTCTATATATAATATCATGTCATGTGCAAATAGTGACAGTTTTACTTCTTCCTCTCTTCTGTTGGGTTTTTAATCTTTCCTCTTTGATATTTAAGAGTTCTTTATAGTTATTGTATCTCTGATACAAGTTACAAATACTTTTTCCCAGTTTGTGTATTGTGTTTTGACTTTGTTTTTTGGTGTTTCTTGCCATATAGAAGCTTGAAAAACTTTTTATGTAGTAAAAATTATCAGTTTTTTCTTTTATTGCATCTATATTTCAAGTAATAGCCTTTCTCTATACCCAGGTTAGAGAAGAATTCACTCATGTTTTCTTTTGGTTTTTATATATGATTTTATTTTTAATGTTCAGACTCTTGATTCATTAAGATTTTATTCCTATGCATGGTGTGAGGTACCGATCTAATTTTATTCTTTTATAAATGTCTAAGTGGACTGAGCACCATTTACTTAAAGGTGCATCCTTGCCGCATTGATTTGAGATGCCACTTTTATCACAAAAAGTTCCATGTGTACTTGGTCTATTTCAAGTCCCCAAATTCTGTTCCACTGGTTGTTATCCCAATGCACCACCAGTACTGTACTGTTTTTTTTTTTTTTTAATTTTTTTTTTGACGTTTATTTTTGAGAGAGAGAGAGAGCAGGGGAGGGGCAGAGAGAGAGGGAGACACAGAATTTGAAGCAGGCTCCAGGCTCTGAGCTGTCAGCACGGAGCCCAATGCAGGGCTTGAACTCACGAGCCGTGAGATCATGACCTGAGCCGAAGTCTGACGTTCAGTCGACTGAGCCACTCAGGCGCCCCTGTACTGTTTTAAATATTAAGGCCTTGTGATACATCTTAATGTTGCCTAACAATCACCTCCCCCACCCACCTTAGCTTTTTTTTTTTTTTTTTTTTTTTGTGCTTTAAAATTGTTTTAAAGAGGACAAGATCTCATCATGCAATAAAAAAATCTGATATTAGTAAGTGATATTATGCTTGTGTTTCCACTGGCCAATTTCTTCCTCAAAATTAAGGATAAAGCCTCTTTAGTTTTTTTAAGATGGCTAAATGTAAAACTAATAATAATATAATCAATATATAGTTAAGAAGAAAAAATCATCTGGTCAAAATTACTTTTTTACCACATACTGATTTTTTTCCCGCCTTGGCATCATTAGCTTGTCACAAGGTCCCCTTCTGTATTAGGTGTCATTTGGCTGCTATTGCTTCTTGGATTGACTGTGATCTAAAATGTTAAATATGATATAGGGCACCTGGGTGGCTCAGTCAGTTAAGTGTCTGACTTCAGCTCAGGTCATGATCTTGTAGTTTGTGAGTTCGAGCCTTGCATCAGGCTTGCATCGAGCCTTGCTGACAGCTCCGAGCTTGGAGCCTGCTTTGGATTCTGTGTGTCTCTGTCTCAGCCCCTCCCCTGCTCGTTCTCTCTCTCTCTCTCTCTCTCTCTCACAAACAAGCATTAAAAAAAATGTTAAACATGATATAATGGTGTCTTGTTCTGCTTCTAGGCTTAATGGTTATTGGGATAGAGCTCTTTGTGCTTAGTATCCTCTGGAAATCTGCCTAAATATTTGTATCCTTGTATAGGAGGGCAGTAGATAATCTGCAGATAATCCGAAGAACGCCATATAATAAGATGCCAGTGATATGAACAAAATTGTTAGTTTACTGACCTGAAATAATTTTATTAGCTCTATAATTTCTGTGATTATTTTAGCAATGTAACAGTATTTGAAGATAATACAGTTTTTATCATTTAGAATCATTGTCATTATCGGGGCTATGTGGAGGGAGTTTATAATTCATCCATTGCTCTGAGCGACTGTTTTGGACTCAGGTAAGGAATTTTCTTTATCATTTTTTTCCTTCTATTTCTTACCCCTTTCCCTATTTCTGTTTCCAAATCAAGTCATTTGGGGGAATTAACAATATTAGATTTACTTTGGTATTGCTGAAGGTCTTTAGAGCTATGTATCAGATATCATTCTTGGCATGTTTATTTAAGAAAATATTACAGTGGTGAGTTTCAATATCCAAAGAGAAAATTTTGTTGTTTTGAGATAGCTAAGATTTTTGCTATTAAAAAAACATACTTTAAGTCTGTGTAGTACTTTATGTTTACACAATTTTCACCTATATTTCATTTAAGTCTCACAATGCCTGTGAAAAGGGGCTCATTATCTCCATATTTAGGTGATTAAGCAAACTGGGATTTAGAGAAATTATACCACATATGAAGTAAAGTGATAATAATATTAAAATTACATTTGTTGAGGGCCTGGCAATATGATGCTGTGCTGTTTGGTTGATTACATGATTGATTGAACTAATAAATATTACTTTTAATTCTCAAACCAGCTGTATAAATGGCTGTAATTATCTCCATTTAAGTAATAACACTTACACTTACTGTGTGCCAGGCAATGTGCTAAGTATTTCACACTTATTAAATAATTTCGTTTCCAGAACAGCCCCATGTAGAATGTAACATAGAGAAGAGGTGTTAAATCATTGCTAGTAGGAACATAAAGAAGAGGTGTTAAATCCCATAGCTAGTAGGAAACTTTTGGGATTCAAACTCTGGTTCTTTGGCTCCAGACTCCATACTTCTAGCCACTCCTCTGTATTGCCTTCCATTATACAGCAGTCACTTGGAGAGGTTAACTGACTTTCAGGGGAGTGATGTTAGTAAGTAGCAGTCTTGAGCTTTATATTTAGGTCTGCATGATTCTAAAACCTAGTATTTTTCTCTAGGTAGCATGGTATAGAGAAATAAACCAACAGTCTGAGATTGGAAAAACAGAGAGATTGGGCATTAGGACTTTATTTCAGATGTTCTTCTGACTCCCTGTTTGGGTCTTCACTAGAATTCCCTGCTTACTCTTGACAGGGGTCCCTTTGACCAAAATGTTTCTAGGAATACGTCAACTACAGTTGTGGGCACTGTGCCTTTGTACATGTGTCATGGTGCTGCTGGGTTGAGAGAGGCATGTGCCTCTTCTAGTGTATTTTCATTAACTCATTTGAGTTTATGGCATTATTTTCATTGCTTCTCTTGTCATCCACTCTTTAGACTGTTGGACTGTTCTTTTCTTAAACATGTTAAGCACTGGGACTTGATTTCGTGTTTTCTAATTTCTTTTCCTGTGTATTATTTTCTTAATTCTTAAAAATTGTGTACGTATAATGCGACACTTAGAGGAATGCTACATATAGAGAATGTGAGTTACGGGATCGAACCCCTACAAAATAGCTCTCGTTTTGAGCACATCTTTTATCGAATGGATCATGTCCACAAAGAACCTCTGAAATGTGGGGTTTCCAACAAGGATATAGAGAAAGAAACCACAGACTATGAAGAAGAAGAGCCTCCTAGGATTACTCAGCTACTTCGAGTAAGGAAATATGTTTCTTCATGGCCCAGACTAAAGTGTTAAAAAATCATGTATTTTTGCATCACACCAATACTTATTGTTTTGTTTTTGCCAACTATGTGCCAGATGTTGTGGTAGCTACTGGGGAATAAAAAGATGCAGTTCCTTCCACCAAGTCGAACATAGTCAAGCTTCTATGTGTTTTAGAAATTAGGGCTTAGATCTTAAACGATATACGTATTTTTTACCACTGCTGCATTGTAGTCCATTACACTGTCTTTCAGAGAGCAGTTTATTTAGATACCTTTTACACAAACAGAATGGGGATTCTTGAGTGCTAGATTGAAGAAACAGAGAGAGATCGGGCATTATGACTTATTTCAGAGGTCTTGCAGGGACACTCGTATCCCAGTTTTGAGTCTTCACTAGAATTCGCTGCTTACTCTTGACAAGGGTCTTGCTGACCCAAGTGTTTCTAGGAATAGGTCAGCTACAGTTATCTGTGCCTTTCTATATGTGTCATGGTGCTGCTGGGTTGGGAAAGGCATGTGCCAGTTTATGGCATTGTTTTCATTGCCTCTTCAGCCGTCCATTCTTTTAGCTTTAATCATTGGAAAACATTCAAGTTTTTGCCCAATTCTGCACTATATATGAATTTCTGAAAATCACAGAATTAGTCACTTTTTGAAGTGGCAACCTTGTCCTTACTTCTGTTCTGGGTTCTTATATTCTTATAATTATTATATTTCTTTTTTCCACTCTTAACACAGTGATGGGGTTTCCCATTAAAGTGTGTGTGAGTGTGTATAATTTCAATATTAGAAAATCAGTAATTCTCCTTGGAAACCTGAATACCTCATATTATCTCTACCTAGGATTTTTCTGAGATTAGTACAGAGTTCAGTTACCACTTAAAACGACAGCAACACGTTTTTGGCTTTACTGATCTGTGTGAAGTAAACTAATCGTATGATGTTTTAAGGGACTAGTGATTAGGGTAAGACCACTATATATAAAAATCATGTAGTGTTATAACTTTTTTTTTGTTTGTTTTTTGCCTTTATGATGTTTGTGTTTTTGACAGAGAAGAAGAGCTATCCTGCCACAGACCCGCTATGTGGAGCTGTTCATTGTCGTAGACAAGGAAAGGGTAGGATTGGTGACAGTTTTTCTTCTTTTTCATGAAAAGCAGATGAGAAGTGAGCATCCCATGAAAGAAACATAAAATGTGATATATTTGTGTTGATTTTTCTTAAATGTAATTTAAAACTAGAATGACTTTCGTCCTTTAAACATGCTTGATATTCATAATCCCCCCAGAAGCCAAATGTAGTGAATGAGAGTACATCTAACTATTTTTTACTGGTGATGTCCCCCCCTTTGTTCTTTTGGGTGATTTGCTTAATTTCTTAAGTGTAATTGTACTGCCTTTTAGTTAGTGTCACCTTTTCAGATGACTTTAAAGGATTGTGTTGAAAAACCAGTTAATCAGATACTACTTTGTTGCCTAATAAAATTGCTTTGCTTTTTAGAATTTCAGCTAACCTGTACTTCCCTTTAAGAGACGGAAAACTTCCAAGTCATGGCATGCTTTAGAAGGGAATCGAGGAGAGTACTTGATCTTAGTATTTACTATTAATTTCTGTGTTCAGGATAACACCAGGGATTTTCCTTATTGATATTTAAGAATTGTGCTTAACTTAACTAAGTAATAGGTCTATTTCAGCATTTACAGGGTTGTCAGTTTTAGATATAGCTGCTGTTTAATTTAACATATAGATTATTTTAAATGTTTTGTCTGACTTTTACTGTCAGCTTTGTTGTTTGTGTGAAAAGGTTGTTTGTAGAAACTTAGCAATATTAGCAGTTTCCTTCCTGTAAGCTGCAGAGACAGTTTAGAGGATTTTTATGGTTTAAGAAAAACCTCTTATTGTGTGTAGGTTGGAAATAAATAAGCTGTGTTTATTAATAGATAGAAATGTATTCAGATTTGTTCATTATAAGTTCCTAACTCTCAAGTGGTAGACGGAAAAAGCACAGGGAGTATGACGGAGCATGAACTTTGCACCAGATAATGGATAAAAAGTTTCTGGAGAATGTTTGGACAAGTGACAAAAATAGAGATTTGAGATGTTTTTATTTATTACTCATTCCAGATAGATTTGTTATGTACTGCTGGAAACTGGTTCAAAATAAGAATGGTTCCATTTAAATCAAACCTTGTCAGATATATTAGATTTTTTGTTTGTTTAGGAGAATCATGATAAAATGCCCAACTGGTAAGATCTGATATATTCTGATATTAATGCTCTTATCTTAGAACAAAACCATACATTCTTTTAAAATTTTCTTTTTGTTATTTAGTTGGTCATATTAAAATAATGTTAAAATAGACATTTGAATTGGGGCGACTGAGTGGCTCAGTCGGTTAAGCATCCAACTCTTGGTTTGGCTCAGGTCATGATCTTATGGTTTGTGGGTTCGAGCCCTGTGTTGGCCTCTGCACTGACAACGTGGAACCTGCTTGGAATTCTCTCTCCCTCTCTCTCTGCCCCTCCCCCACTCATGCTGTCTCTGTCTCTCCCAAAATAAATAAATGAAACTTAAAAACAAAAAAGACATTTGGATTTAGCTAGGTCTTGAAGAAAAGAATAGGTCATATCAACTGTTTGTTTTAATATGGTTAAACTTTTAAATATCTATTTTGTCTACATGTAATGTCTCTATTGGTAAACATTGGTTAATCTCTCATTATTAATTTAGCCCAGAGTTTAGAAGTTATTTACTGATAATGTCTTTAGCCTAAGGGAAAAAAAGGTCAGAAAATCTGTTAAATTGTTTTTATTCCTTTATCTGTGCATTTTGATTGTTTTATTTTTTATGTATTTCATTTTATTTTTTTCATTTCATTTCATTTCATTAAGAGAGAGAGAGAGCCTGAGTTTGAGTAGGGGAGAGGAGCAGAGGTAGAGCAAGAGAATCTTGAGCAGGCTCCATACTCAGTGTGGAGCCCGATGTGAGGCTTGATCCCATGACCTGTGCCAAAATCAAGAGTCAGATACTAAACTGACTAAGCCACCCAGGCTTCCTGCATTTTGATTGTTTTAAACACTACCTTTATAAAATTTAGTTTTGAAAACATTTTTGCGTTGAAATGAGTAAAAGGAACATTAAAGAGAAAATTCATTTTAAAATGATGCTAATTTGGAGTGAATAAAGACTTCAGTAATAATAAGTCTTATTACTTATTTCACACTTGAACCTGTTTTTCTTTTATTCGTATTTAACACTAAAATGTATCCCTTAGATTTATTAATTTAAAATGCAGGTGAATGTCTAAATGCCTCCATTTTTAGTTCAGAGGAAATATTTGGGATTCTTATCTTCGTTGTAACAGATTGTAGAAATTTTTTCATAACTTACTTGGTGAAAATGATTTTCCTTTCTTGCTTTTCAGTATGACATGATGGGAAGAAATCAGACTGCAGTGAGAGAAGAGATGATCCGTTTAGCAAACTACTTGGATAGTGTAAGTTGTGTTTTCTATTCACTGGGATTATTCTAGCCTGTCTTTTCACAGTTTCAGAGCAGAATTAAAAAATTGTCTCATTTCAGGGGTTTGCTTTCTAGATTGTTTTGTAACATTTTTTATGTTTGAAAGGAATGTATGATTGTACAAAGACTTGGAGACAAGCAAGAGATTTCTTTCATATTAGGATCTATTTTATCCTCAGGGTAGATAGGCTAAGGTACTTTGGCATTTATGAAAAGATCTTTGAATTTGTACTCAATCTTATTTTGATTAAGGCTGCCTCCTTCTCTGAAATCATGATATGACTCTGTGTGTGTGTGAAAGAGAGAGAGAGAGAGGGTGGGGGGGGGGAGAGAGAGAGAGAGAGAGAGAGAGAGAGAGAGAGAGAGAGAGAAAATGCAGTAGGGAGAGCAAGAGGGAAGGAGGGAAGGAGAGAAATTTGGTTTGAGACTTTGGAGTACGTTCACCCATTGAGAGATACTGAAGAATTAGATACATGTTCTTATAAGATCATTTTACCTATAAGGTTTTTTCCCTGATGTGAATATCACGCTTAATAATAATGATGAGGACAATAGTGTTCTATTGAGTATTTATAATAGGAGACAGGTGCTTTATATTTATTGTCCTTTATTCCTCACAGTATCTCTATAAAATAAAAATGGGTTCCTTAGTGCATTATCTGAAATCTTTGGGGTGCGTGTAATTAGAATTTTAGATAAAAACTTAGAAAGGTAGTATGGTTCACTATGTATTGCGTAACACCTCTAACAGGATCTTGTGGTAGCACTTTGTTATCAAACTCATTGATACTCCTGTAGTGAAGTGTATGAATATTTACATTAAGTGAGATAACATACAGACTATAAATAGACTTGCATTAGTTGAAGGCAATTTGGAAACCAAATTTACCAAAAACTTAAAATTTTCAGTTTGTCAGATTTTGGAATGGAAGTTAAAAAAGGATTTTGAACTTCTGTTACTTTTATTTTATGAATGGGGAAACCGAGACCCTTGAGAGATTAGAATCTCATTATATTGAAGGAAATGTTTTTAAGTAGTTGTGTTATTTCATCATAAGTTTAAAGATATTCTCATATTCTTTAATATATTTTATATACTTTCATTTCTGTTTTCTTTCTAGATGTATATTATGTTGAATATTCGAATTGTGTTAGTTGGGCTGGAGATTTGGACAAATGGAAACCTGATCAACATAATTGGAGGTGCTGGTGATGTGTTGGGGAACTTTGTACAGTGGCGGGAAAAGTTTCTCATAACACGTCGGAGACACGACAGTGCACAGCTAGTTCTGTAAGTGATTTTTAAAAAAAGTACTATTAATGAAATGGTCAGAATAACTTTTGCTTATCTTCTTCTATTAGAATCATGTTTTCTTAAGGTTTTTGAGCATTCATTTGTATAAGGAGAACTTTGTATGACACCTCACAAGTGACACTAAGATAATGAGACTTCTCTTCTGTGTTGGATTCCCTGTCACCTTTGTCCCATGTCATTCCTCTTTCTTGGATTTACTCTTTCACTTTGGTGTGGCATGTTTTTTAGTTTCTTCTTATGAAAGGATATATGGAAAGAAACAACTTTTGGCTTTTTACATGTCAAAAATGTGTTTACCCCTAGGGCCTAAGTAACTCAGTCTTTCCACGGTGTGCTTTACAGTTTGCCTTGTAACTTTTTGATTCTTTGGCTGTGTGTAAAATGCTAGGCATGCAGTCTTTTTCCTTGAGAATTTTGAAGGCATGTCTCTTGTCTTTTGACTTCCAGTATCACTGTTGAGAAGCCTTAACCCATTCTGATAACGGATCCTTTGTTTATGGGTTTGTTTTCCTCCTTCTCTGGAAACTTGTAGGATCTTCTCTTGGTTCCCAGGCTTCTGAATTTTCCTGATGATATGCTTCGGTGTAGGTCTTTTATCACTCATCCTGCTGTGTTCTTAGTGGGTCATTTCAGTTTTGAAATTCATGTCCTGCAATTTTAAGAATTGTTTTCAAATTATTTTATAGATGATTTGATCCTCTTTATGTTTATTCTTTGTTCTCTTCTAAGCTTTCTATTGGGTTTTTTAAATTTCTGTTATCTTATTTTTAATGTTCAGTAGATCTTTTTGTTCCTTTTAATTTTTTTATATAATCAAGTACTGATTTCATGGATATAATAATTTTTTTGCTCTCTTTGAGATATTACTGATACATGTTTTAAAAATTTTCTTCTTCTACACAGCATCTTCATGGTACCATAATAAAACTTAAACTTATATAACTCACTTAATATAAACACATTCCAAAACTTACAGCAAAACTCTCATTTAAAACTATTTAAGGGATGCCTGGGTGGCTCAGTCGGGTAGCATCTGACTTCGGCTCAGGTCATGATCTCATGGTTTGTGAGTTCAAGCCCCACATTGGGTCTGTGCTGACAGCTCAGAGCCTGGAGCCTGCTTCGGATTCTGTGTCTCCCTCTCTTTCTGTTCCTCCCCTGCTCATGCTCTTTCTCTGTCTCTCAAAAATAAATAAATGTTAAAAAAAATTAAAACTATTTAAAACATTTCATCCTTCTTAAAAGTTATCTGACTTGAGGGGCGCCTGGACAGCTCAGTTGGTTAAGTGTCCAACTTCGGCTCAGGTCATGATCTTACAGTTCACGGGTTTGAGCCCTGCATTGGACTCTGTGCTGTTAGCTCAGAGCCTAGAGCCTTCTTTGGTTTCTGTGTCTCCCTCTCCCCTGCTCTCTCTCTCTCTCTCTCCCCCTCCCTGTCTTTCTCTTTCTCTCTCAAAAAAATGAATAAACATTAAAAAAAAATTTTTTTTTAAGTTTTCTGGCTTGAGGGCTTGCAGTTTTGAAGGCCTTAGCCTGCTGTAGCATCCTTTGCCCGTGAAAACAATAAAGCTATTATTCCTCTTTATTTCCCACAACCTCCTAAAAAACGTTTTCTAACTTGATAGGCTGGCTTCTTGCAGAAAAATGTTCTAATTTATATATTTTTGCCTCCTTCAGTGTCGAGAGTACCTAAAACTCATAGTTTTTTCCAAGGAGAAATTTCCTTTGATTTCTTTTTTTGTTATGGGAATTAATGTAGAGCAAGGTACTGAAAATGCCAAAATAATTTTTTATAGCCCTATACTCACAAAGCCTGGGTCATGACCTTTTTATTAATTTTTAGTAATATGGCACTTGCAAGTATCCTGGCAGTGAGCATGCCTTCTAATTCACAAAGGGCCAGAAAGAACAGGCCTCCAGCACATTCTCCATACCTTGCCCAACCAAACCTACCAAGCTATCTTTTCTTCTCTATCTGGTATCCATCTGTAATGTTAGAGGCATTTCCCAAATGTTTGATGACTTCTGGTTGTGTTTTTGGTTAAGAATGGGATACTAAAGAGCCTTTTGGAAGCACTGAGTACATGAGTGGGGCTTGGACACTATGGCATTAAGCAGAGGTGATCTGGCTAAAGTGTTTTCCTTGCCCATCTCTTTATGTCAGTATCTCTGGTCCTCTTCTCCTTGCTGGTCAGATGCCCCAGAGAAAGATATATTCATTCATTTATAATATATTTATAGGTGTATACGCTAGGCACTGGGGATAGCAATGAATAAAGTAGGCAAAAATTCTCTATTTTTAAAATGTTAACAATTTTTTTTAACATTTTAAATTTATTTTGAGAGATAAGGAGCAAGCAGAGGAGGGGCAGAGCAAGAAGGAGAGACAATCCCAAGCAGGCTCCATGCTGTCAGCACATAGCCTGATACGGGGCTCAAACTCACAAACTGTGAGATCATGACCTGAGGCGAAATCAAGAGTTGGATACTTAACTGACTGAGCCACCCAGGTGCCCCAAACTGTTTTAAATTTTTAAGCAGTTTTATTGACGTAAAACTGATGAAGATTAAACTGCACATATTTAAAGTGTACATTTTGATGAATTTTGACATATGTATATAACCACTTAACTGTCACCATGATCAAGATAATAAACATCCAGTCCCTCTAAAAGTCTCCTTGGCCCCTTTGTAATCCAATCTCCTTTCCCCTCCAAAAACGTTCCCTCCCCAGGCAACCGGTAATCTTTTTCCTGTTAATGTGGGTTAATTTACACTTTCTAGACTTTTCTGTAAGGAAAATAATACAGTTTTATTGTTTTTGTCCAGACACAGTTCTTGCTTTCATGGAGTCCATATTCTGGTGATGGAGATTGGCCATAAATGAGATAAATGAGTGTGTATAATGTATTAAATACTAGTAAGTGGTAAGGAGGAAAAATAAAGCAGGGAAGGTAGAAGTAAAAGTATTGGAAGCGTGTAACTACACTTATGGTGGTGAGCATTTCATAATGTGTATAATTATTCAGTCACTGTGCTGTAGCCCTGAAACTAATATGTCAGTGATAGTTCAAGTAAAAAAGTGGCAAAATGAAGTATTGGTCTGCAATGAATTGGAAATTAAAGAAAAAATTACTGTTCCTTTCCCCTAGTTTGAGTGGCACTGCCTGAGCTGATGCATGAGGCTGAATTCTCCATCTCCTTGCCTTTGTTTTAGCCACTGAAAGCCAAGGTGCTGGCATCTGCCTTTATCACTGGAAGGAGTTGCCTACCTTGGCTTGTTTGTGAAGACTGGTACAGAAAGAACCTTTGTGAGCTTGGGCATGTCATGTGACCTCTGTCATATGTAAATTTGTGATGATGGACCCAGACATACAACACACTCTCTTGGTTTCTGATTTTCTGTCCTCATGTGAAGGAATAAGTACCTCTTTTTTCCTGTAGGTGCTTGTCTCCCAGGAAGGTTAAGGTGACAACCATTGAAGCTCATATTCTGACTTAGAATCTAGGAAATGTTTGAAGAAACTTAGTAGCCACAATATTTGTTGCACTGAAGGCTCAGCTCTTGGTGACATGAAGATACATTTCTTTTCTTGCATTTCTCTTAATTAGAGCCTGCTTACCTGCTTCCCTTACAGGGAAGAAAGGCCCAGGATGGTATAGTTATGGAGGGCAGTCGATATGGACTCAGATAGCATTACGTCAAGCTCCAGTTACCTAACAGTAAAGATACAACTTCCCTGAGCCTCAGTTTCTAAATCTGTTCAGTGGGTACAATGATTTTTATGTAGTAAGGTTTCAGGATCGAATGATATTATTTTTGTGAAGCACTTGTGAAGGCCTAAATACATTGTGTTGTTATTATTATGCTTTTTTATTCAATAGTTGAGTACCTGTCAAAAAAAAAAGTATTGGAGGAGTGAGGTTGGAGTGGTGAGGGAAGGCCGCGATGGGAAGACTTTTGAGTAAAGACCTAAAGAGGTGAGGGAATGAGTTAGGGATATATACTGGTCAAAAGAGTTCCAGGTGGAGAAAATTGGTCCTGAGATATGAGTGTGTCTGGGATGATTGGGAACCACATGGAGGCCACTGTGGTTCTTTGGTTCCATGTGCTTCCTGCCCTGAAGCCTCTTGTGTACATATATTCATTGAGTGTGTTACCTGTCTCTCCTCATTAGAATTTTTGAAAAAATAATTGTAATGCATTTTCGGAAGATTTTTCACCTCGAGGGAAGAGAAAAACTGGGCTTGGTATCTAAAACATATCTTCATTTGTTTGAAAAAATGAATTTGTGATGTTAATCTCATTCTCTGATAATAAAAATAAAGTAAGACTTAATTGTATTCTGATTAAAAAAAATTTTTTTTTAACATTTATTCACCTTTGAGAGACAGACAGAGCACCGTGGGGGAGGGGCAGAGAGGGAGGGAAACACAGAATCTGAAGCAGGCTCCAGGCTCTGAGCTGTCAGCACAGAGCCCGATGCGGGGCTCGAACTCACGGACCGTGAGATCATGACTTGATACGAAGTTGGACGCTTAACCAGCTGAGCCATCCAGGCGCCCCAGTTGTATTCTGATTTTTTTTTCAAAAAAAATTTTTTTTAAATGTTTATTTATTTTTGAGACAGAGACAGAGCATGAGTGGAGGAGGGTAGACACACACACATACACACACACACACACACAAACACACACAGAATCCGAAGCAGGCTCCAGGCTCTGAGCTGTCAGCACAGAGCCCGATGTGGGGCTTGAACTCACGAGCTGTGAGATCATGACCTGAGCTGAAGTCAGACACCCAACTGACTGAGCTACCCAGATGCCCCTGTATTCTGATTTTAAAATGTTAGTTATCTTTGCCATTTTTCTTCCAGTTTTTGTAGGTTCTACCAATTCAGTTTAAACTTACCCAAAGAAATAAGAGCAGTGTGTTCCTTTTCCCCACCAAGTATATGTTCTAACTCTAACCTTTTGTTTTCATTTAGGAAGAAAGGTTTTGGTGGGACTGCAGGAATGGCATTTGTGGGAACAGTGTGTTCAAGGAGCCACGCAGGTGGGATTAATGTGGTACGTTTTTGTTCTTGATATTTAACTTTGGACACCTGCATTAGGACATTGTCAAGCATTTCTCTGCATTAATTCCTCCCCTATTCCTTAAAACAAAATTTTGGGTAGAAATGGTAGATGTGTTTTTTTCCCTAGAGACTGGATTAAGTTTTCTAATATTATATTTTTATCAGCTCCTCACTCTTTCTGGACAAGGAAGTTGGGATGCCATTTAAGAAAATTAAATTAGAACCATGAATCTGTTTTCCCATAAATCATTGCATATAATCTATTAGTGCTAATTGGTCTGTTGCTTAAAGGATCTATCTCCATAATCAGTATGTTGAGTCACATCAGTTTCCTACTGAAATATATGAAGACTGATGTTAGATGCTTGATTTATATAAAGACTGTCACCATTGTAGTGACTGATAAATTTCCTCTTGTGGAAAAAAATAATCTGAGAAACAAAACATGTCCTTTTTGTTCAGAAACCTAATTAATACTTTTCCTGTGTTTGGGCAGTTTGGGCAAATCACGGTGGAGACCTTTGCATCCATTGTTGCTCATGAGTTGGGTCATAACCTTGGAATGAATCATGATGATGGCAGAGATTGTTTTTGTGGAGCAAAGAGCTGCATCATGAATTCAGGAGCATCGTGAGTGACTGAATTCTTTGTTCTTCTTTTATGTGGTATTGTAGATCAGTGTTTCTTACACTCTATGATATACTCATGTCTGTGCTGAAAAAAATGTTCCTGGCTCCTGTGAAATTAATACATGATATACCAATGAGAAGTCTATTTTTAACTAAATAAGTGATTCCAGAGAGCTTTAAGAAATAAACATTTATGTAGGCACAAATATGTAGCTACACTCTTGTGTAAACCAATTGACAGACCAAAAGAGTATAAGAATGTGGAAAAATTTACATCTACATTAGGAATTAGCAAAGGGTTTCTGTTAGATGCAGTGCAGGTTGGATTAGATTGAAAGACTATATGAAGCATTTACTCATAAACCCTTCTTGAGAAAGTGCTGCATTGTCACTGTAAGTAGAGGAAATCTTGACATAGTTCTACTGACATTTCCAATTTTATAGATAAAGGTGGGAGGCAAGACAAAGAGGAGGAGAAAGAAAAAGAAGAAGAAGAAACATTCCATTTATGGAATAAAATTCCATGGAATTTTTCTTATGTATTAGACACCACTCTAAGCACTTAAAATATATTAATCTTTAATGCTCAGCAACCTAATGAGATGTGGGTATTTCTATTTACGGATGAAGAAACATCAAAGTAAGTGGCGAAGGTGGGATTTAAAGTCAAGAAGTCTGGGTCCAGAGCCTGTGATCTTAGAACCCCTTCCTTTGTGAGGGTTCAAAAGTAATTATAAGAGAGGGTCTAAGGGTGAACAACACCACTGAGTTGTTGGGCTTCTTTTGATGCAGATTTGTCATAAGGGAACAAGGTTCCTTCCTAATTAATTTAGAAGGTTGTAGTGCTATGCAGACAGTTGGACATAGTCACAATGTATATGTGGAGTAGAAGCTGAGCCAGAGAAAAAATTAGATGTGGAAGCACTTCATCTTTTCCAAACACAGCTGAAGATTTCATATGGGGAATATCCATAGCCCCAAGTGTTCATTTCCTTTCCTATCTCCCTCAAGTTCCTGGGGCACAGAAAGAATAATAAAAACTGCTTTTAGCCAGCTCTTTATCTTCAGATCTGAAGGTACAATTCTAATTAAATCCGGGTGGAAAGGGAAGCACTCAAGCAGAATTTACTGGAGAATTTATCTGTTTTTGAGTGAATACTAGGTTGAAAAATAGATATGGAAGAATTAGAACAGTGCTTATGAAAAAAAACCCTATACTTAATAAAAAAAAAAGTAATTATATTCACAAGAAAAGTCATATGTTTATAAAAGATTTCCTGTAGGAGAAGGAAGTAAATTTAGTATTTGCTTTGGCTGAGAGTGGAGTTGAGGAAGACATAAATTGAGAGAATAAGAAACGAATGATCAACAATAAAATAAGACAGGAGACTAAGATAAAAATAGTGACATGCAGAGTTAAGGAAGGAATGCCTTGAAACAGTGCTGTAGTGGAACTTAAAATGGTATAAGAAGCAGTGAAGAATAGACCCATACTTACTCATTCACTCATCAGGTATTTGTTGAGCACTGACCATGTGCTAGGCTTTGTTTTAGGCACTTGGAATATCTCCGAGAGTTAGATAAAGACTTGCCCTTTATGGAATTTACATTTTAATGGGGGAAGACAAACTAGTAATGTAATAAATACATCAATAATATAGAACATTAGAAGGTGATAAGTGCCATGGAAAATAAAATAGAGCAGGATTGGAAGATTGGGAGGGCCCAAAGTGGTGATGGTAGAGGTCAGGTTGCAATTTTAAATCTGTATTGTCAGTGTGAGCTTCTTTGAGATGATGTTAGACTAAATACTTGAAGGAAGTGAGTTGAAAGCTGTGTAGATATCTGAGGGAAGAGCCAAATACAAAGGGAGGACAGTCAGGATAGACTTTTTTTTCAAGATGGAAGGAATTCCAACAGGTTTGTATGCTAATAGGACTAATTTAGTAGAGGGGTAAAATTGGCAATCTAGGACAAAGAGGGGGGCATTGCTGTAGTAGACCTTGAGTGGGTGAGAGGGTTTGGGATCGGGGGCACAAGTGGAGGGGTTTGTTCTAATGGAGCACTTACTTGTAGGGTATCTGTAATGGGAATGAGTGGACATAGATGCTGGTAGATGGATAGATGTGGTGGTGGGAGTCTGTGGTTTAGTTTTGTCAGTGAAATATGAAGTAGGTTCATTAGCTGAAAGGTTGACGGGGAGCTGTTGGGGATTTCAGGAAATAGGAGAAGGTATGAAATAGTCATGTGGTAGCATGGGAGAATAAATGGAGGAGAGTATGTTTCCCGGGCAGTTTTAAAGGGTTACTTGAGATTCATAGTCATGAATTTTAAATGAGATTAGTCTCTTGGTTGTATGGTGTTGTGCAGCCACATTCAACTGCATAGGCACATAAGAGGGTTGATGTTAACTAGGTTGTAGTCAGGCCAAATACAATGAAGTAAGAGAGGTGAAAGGAAGTCAAATCTGTTTGCAAAGGAGTAATTGTAATGATGGACTGTGATATTTAAGCTGGCTAAGGTTTAGGAAAGGGAGGACATCAAGGGGATCAGGGAAGTAAAAAGGGAAAACATCAATGAATCAGATGTCCTGACGGGATTGAAGGTATATTGGAGTATAAAGGTGTACCTGGGGAGAATAAAATGCATAAAGTTGAATTGTAAGTTATAGTAATGGTAAAATGTCCATTAAAAGTGTGGCGATGAGGGGTTTAATGGTGGGGGATTAGATCATTGGAGGAGAGGAATTCAAGCCAAGGAGAGCCCAAGGGATTAATAGGATTATCTACCTGTATATTGAATTCAGCAAAAATTAAGACAAGAATAGTGTTAGAGTGACAATGTTAGCAAGAAGGAGATGAGAGGGAGTAACCCAGGGGTTGGTAGATGTTAGTAATAAAGACAGCAGGCAGTTTAATTTTATGAGATTCAAAGCTGGGTGATTTTGGGAAGGCGGGAGAGAGAATGGACTAGAGGCAGCAATCTGGAGGAAGAGCACCGATTCTATCTTTAGTTGAATGAGGGTTCTGGGAAAAAGCTGCTGTGCTTTGAAAAGGTTCTAGTGGAAGCTGTGAAATCAGGGAATAGCTGAATTTCAAGTAGAGCTTGACAGTGAAAGGTGCTTTCAGAGAAGAGGTTGAGGATCTCGGAGTCTTTGCTGCTGATGGACTGTGAATTCCAGGGTGCATAGTAAAGGAACAGGAAGGAGACAAGGGCCTACATAGAGAGCTACAGCTTGCTATGGTGATAGATGTAAACAGAAATAAAGGACATAACGAGATTTGTTCTGGTAGACTCAAGGCAGGGACTGGTGCTGGGCTTGCATGTGTTAGGAAATGGAACAGGTGAAGTGTTTGGGATTTCCTCGTGACTTCCCTCAGTGGATTTAAGAGATCTGAGTTTATCTTGGTTCTAGCACTGGAATTCATTTTGGCCCTGGGTGGGTGACTCCTCCTTAATGCCTGTTCACAAAAGATCTGCAAGTCAATTTTGATAAGCTTTCCAGATTGCAGAGGGAAAGAACAGAGATTAAAAGTTAGAAAGATGGAGTAGAGGTTGAGAACACAGTGGAAAGAATAGTTTATGGGCCATTGGATTTAGTGGAGGAGCAACCAGAACAAACGGAGGGAGCTTGAAAGAAAATATATAGTATTAAAAAAAAACTAAGTGGGAGAGGTATAAAATCACAGAAAATGGAAGAAATATGTCTAACTGCATTTTATTTTTTAAAAAATTTTTAATGTTTATTTAGTTTTGAGAGAGAGAAAGAGAGACAGTGCAAGTGGGGGAGAGGCAGAGAGAGAGAGTGAGAGGGGGACACAGAATCAGAAGCAGGCTCCAGGCTCTGAGCTGTCAGCACAGAGACGGACGCGTGGCTCAAACTCATGAACCACAAGATCATGACCTGAGCTGCAGTCAGACACTTAACCAACTGAGCCACCTAGACGCCCCATCTAACTGCATTTTAAATTGTCATAATAATAGTCTAAAGGAAGAACTGAAAACAGGATGTACATTTCCAATTCACAAGGAGAATACTTTTTTTTTTTTTAAGTAGACTCCCCACCCAACATGGGGCTTGTACTCATTATCCTGAGATAAAGTGTCACATGCTCTACTGACTGAGCCATCCAGGTGCCCCAGGACAAAAAATTTTTACAAAATGGATTCCACATAGAAAAAAAAAGCCCTAAAGAACATACTGTTGAGGTGTTACAGAATACAAAGTGTAAGATATAATAATTTAAGGCCAAATACAACATTTTTGACAAATATATATGGAATGCCTCTTAGACTAGGTCTCACACCACTTTATTGAAATGTTTTATCTAGGAAACATACCTGAGACAAAGAGGCTCAAAATAAGGCAAAAATGATCACTTTTCAATTATGAGGTATATAATCATTAATGAACATTTATTATAATTATTTGTATTGTGTTATTAAAATATATAATGTAAAAAGCATGTCAAGGGAAAAATGAGCACATATCTTAGAGGAAATTTGAAAATATCTTTTTTAATCATTAACAGATTATATAAACATAACATAAGATTATAGAGGCTTAAGTAAATAATAGTATGGTTGATTTAATAGATTAAAATATAACTCTGTACAAACAGAGCATATATCTTCATTTCAGGGTTAGAAATCTCAACAAAAATTGACCCAAGTATTTTGCCAAAAGACTTACGTAATTAAAAAAAGGCAGAAATAGAACAGGTCTCATTCTTTAGCCACGCTGTGGTAAAATTAGATATTATTAACAAAAAACCCTTAAATGAGTTGGTAATTTAAAAACACTCTTCTGGGGTGCCTGGGTGACTGACTCAGTTCAGCGTCTTGATTTTGGCTCAGGTCATGATCTTACCCTTCGTGGGATTGAGCCCTGTGTTGGGCTCTGCACTGACAGTACAGAGCATGCTTCGGATTCTCTGCCTCCCTCTTCCTGCTCCTCCCCATTTGCCCTCTCTCTAAAAATAAATTAGTAAGTAAACATTTAAAAAAAATAATAAAAACACTTCCCTGAGTAAATCTTGTATTAGAGACCTAAAGTCTAAGGTAATTATATAGTATTTTGAATAAAATGGTATTATGAATATTACCTTTAAAACTTACTGCAGGGGCTCCTGGGTGGCTCAGTCGGTTAAGCAGCTGACTTCGGCTCAGGTCATGATCTCGCGGTCTGTGAGTTCGAGCCCCGCGTCGGGCTCTGTGCTGACAGCTCAGAGCCTGGAGCCTGTTTCAGATTCTGTATCTCCCTCTCTCTGACCCTCCCCTGTTCATGCTTTGTCTCCTACTGTCTCAAAAATAAATAAACGTTAAAAAAAAAAAAAAACTTACTGCATATTAAAACTTCACCATGAACATAAGATGTTCTCGAATATATAAGGTGATATATGGTTTTCCCCATGAGAACAGCAAGAAGTTGTTTTCAGGGGATACCTGAAGTGTGCAAACCAGTAGGAATGTAGAAGATATAGCGGGAGAGGGCTGTTGGGGGACTGTGGAGACTGACCCTTTAGGAGTTGAAGTAGAGGGAAACTACCAACATCAGGTGAACCTGATAGAGTGGGACCCATAGGAATAATCAGCCTTATTCTCCTACCAACTTATCTCTGCCAGTGCCTCTTATTGGCCATGTATCATTGGATGCAGTCTATACAATCTCCTAAGCATAGAACAGTGGAGAAGGATGGGGATAATATTAGAGGGGAAACCATAAAATATTGAGGATACATGATACTATCAGTACTATTACTTTATTTTGGTTTGGATTTTCTAGCTGGTACAATGAATAAGGAAAAGATTTAGGGGGTAGTTAATGATGTTATATGATTGTCTAGTTTTGAAAAGTAAGAAATCAAATATTAGAAACATAGTCATAAGTAGATTTCTAATAAACCAGTTATAACTATTTTGAAAAACATTAGAAAAAACTTTATTTGCCAAAATTTCTGAATATCTTGGGATCAACTTAATAAGAAATATGCAGTACTTCTTTAAAGAACACACAGAAGTTTACTGAAAGTCCAAATACATAATTTGAGTAAAGTCAGTGTTCGTTTATGAGAAGTTTTTGGAATTTTGGAAATGTATCTGTCTTTATTAAATTAATTCATAAATGTAATTCTAATCAAGTTCCAGATATGTATATAGTTCTTTCATTCTAGAACTTGACAAAAATAAATTTAAAGTCAACTTGGAAGAATAATTTTGTAATAGTGTGAAGAAAATACTGAAAAAGAAGATCCTTAAAGAACGCTTTTGATATGAGCTATTATGATATTTGGGAATTGTACAATATTAAGCATGATAGACGTATCAACAGTTTCATAGTAGAAAGCTCAGAAATACTATTGTATTTGTTTTTTAAATCTTGTATTTTATGCAAGCCTATCCATTTCTTTAATATTTAGTTATATTTGAGAGAGAGCGAGAGAGAGAGAAATAGAACATGTGAGCAGGGGAGAGGCAGAGAGAGGAGTACAGAGGATTCAAAGCGGGCTCCGTGTGACAGCAGAGAGCCCGATGTGGGGCTTGAACTCATGAACTGTGAGATCATGACCGAAACTGACTGAGCCACCCAGGCACCCCAAAAGTGGCATTTTTTAAAAGATGGGGTTATTCAGTAAATGGGGCTGAAATAATGTGTTAAGAATTTGGAAGAAATTACCATATATCATACATTAAAATAAATTCCAAATGTATAATGAAATATAAGAAAACATTTAATAAATAGTAATCTTAGAGAAGGGTTTTTCTAAACATAAACTTTTCTGCTCTCTGTTCCCCATTCCCCCCAAAAAACTATAAAGGACAAAATCTATGGCTCTGAAGAGTTGTGTATATCAAAAACAATTCAAACAGTGAAAGGGCAAATAGCAAAAATACTATTTGAAACATTTGTGAGAAGTTTTTTTTTTTTTTAATAAAAATATCACAAATTTATGGATGAACAAAGGATATGATCAGGTAGCTCATAATAAAAGAAATAAATATAAAAAGACCAGTAAATTTGTGAAACAAGGAAATGCAAATCAAAACAATGAAATAATATGTTTTTAACCTGTGAAGCCAGGAAAGATCTAGTACTAATACTTATTTTTGAAGGGTATGTAAGTCATCAGTGCACCTTCGTATACTTTTGGTATGAGAATTGATACAGGTTTTCTGTGGAGCAGGTTGGTTATTTGTGTCCAAAACCCTTTTTTGTGTCCAAACACTTCTGAGCCAGCAGCTTTATTTTTGGAATTGTTCTAAGGGAATAACCAGACAGTGGGCAAATAGTATGCATATGCATTGTTCAACAATAAAAACATGGACACAACTTACACATGTCCAAAAAAACACCAGATTGTTTAAATTCACCATGAAATCCCTATTTAATGTAACACTGTATAGAAGTCACACACATACACACACACACATGTGTATGTATATATAAATACACACACACACATATATATAATGTTTATTTATTACTGTGAGATAGAGTGAGCAGGAGTGGGGGAGGGGCAGAGAGAGAGGGAGAAATCACAAGCAGGCTCTGCACTGTCATTGCAGAGCCCCACGTGGGGCTCAAACACATGAACCGTGAGATCATGACCTGAGCGGAAATCAAGAGTTGGACGCTTAACCCACTGAGCCACCCAGGCACCCCTAGAAGTCATATTTTTAAACAGTGGATTTTAAACTTTTTAAGCTGGGAAAGCCACCTCCTTTGTTTTCACCCTACTATACTCTTACCTAGAAGCCCATTATATAAAATATAGAAGAGGACTTTTTCTGGTTGAAGTGGGAGGAGGAGAAGCACCCTCTCCTCTCTAACTGCTTAGTGGCTCTCTCTATCCCTAGGCTGCCTTATTATTTTCATGGGCCCTAGGTTCTTTTGCTCTTGTGAGTCCCTTCCTCCATTAAAAATGATTAAAAATTAAATATAAGACTGTATTGGTATAAAGACAGGTATAACCCAGTCTAGATTCCGTCTTTTCTTTCTTTTTCTTTTTTTTTTTTTTTATTTTTTTATTTTTATTTTTGGGACAGAGAGAGACAGAGCATGAACGGGGGAGGGGCAGAGAGAGAGGGAGACACACAGAATTGGAAACAGGCTCCAGGCTCCGAGCCATCAGCCCAGAGCCTGACGCGGGGCTCGAACTCACAGACCGCGAGATCGTGACCTGGCTGAAGTCGGACGCTTAACCGACTGCGCCACCCAGGCGCCCCTCTTTTTCTTTTCTTTCGCTTCCCTTCTCTTCCCTTCCCTTCCCTTCCCTTCCCTTCCCTTCCCTTCCCTTCCCTTCCCTTCCCTTCCCTTCCTTCTCTTCTCTTCCTTTCTTCTTCTCTTTTGTTTCTAAATTTTTAAATTTTTAATTTTTACCTTACTTTTTTTTTTTGAGAGAGAGTGTGGACAGGGGAGGAGCAGAGGGAGAGGGAGAGAGAAACTCTCAAGCAGGCTCCAGGCCCAATGCAGAGCACCACATGGGGCTCAGTCTCACGACCCTGAGATCATGACCTGAGCTGAAATCAAGAAGAGTTGGATGCTTAACCAACTAAGCTACCCAGGTGCCCTAGATTCATTATTAAATATTCATTATTGTAATTTCTCTTTTTTCTTCTGATTTTAAAATAAATTACACTTAAAACATTTTTGTGGGCCATTGAAATTATCATGAGTCTTTGGCTTTGTGCCATACTGTGCCTAATGTATTTGTTAGCCCTGGCTCCTGAGGGCGTCTTCTTAGAAACTCTAGGGTACTGCAGAAGATGGTTTGTAAATCACTCTGGTCAATAATATGTTTGTTAAAATATATATTTATCCAAGTGAAAAAAAATATGTGAAATATCATGGTGTGAATTATTCCTGTTTTAAAAATATATGAACATGTGAAAAAAGACTGGATATATGCCAAAATGTTTAGCTGGCTCTGATTATTGGCAGTAGTCTTTCAGGTCATTTTTATATTTTTTCTTATGGTTTTTCTTTGTCTTTTGAATGATTTTGCTCTGAGCTGATAAATAATTTTTTAGTTAGGAAATAAAGCAATATTATTTAATAGAAGTATTCTAGAAAAAGTATAGGTACCAGTCTATTACAAATATTAATATTAAGAGCATTGACCATTTAAGAGGTTGCTATTTGCCGGTATTCCCTGGACTTTACTCTCGAGAACTGATAATATATGCTTGAAATATTATATGTTGATTTTATTGTGGATTTATTTATTTTAAAAACTTTTCACTGAATGATCATATTTTGTATAGATCTGAGTGGATTGTGCTGACTTTGTTTTCCCATTATTACTGGTGCCCTAATAGTTTCACACTTGTTTAGCATTCTAATAGAGACTTTAGGATATATGGAATAGTTGTCAGTTGTTGCCCTTGCCTTTTGGGAGGTTGCATGATTGTGTAGTGAGTCATTGTGTGAATTTATACACAGTCTATTGATCTTGTAGAAGTAATTTTATTTGTTAGTGTAGTAAGTTAAAATTACCCAGGGTAAAAAGAGAAAAAGTCTTGTTTGTAATTTACTTACCTTCTATGACAGAGCTATAGCTTGTAGACATAAGTATGGGATAAATATAAATATTCCACTGCTAATAGATGTTCACCTCTTGAGCTTCTGTTTTCACTATTGACCTTTTGTATATGAAACAGATACATATTATGCTTACGGGGTTGAAATGGGAGCTGGCTTAAGTATGGTCTTAAGGCAAAGCAAAATATTAAAGAGACAGTTTGGGACTGGGTGCAAGATTGTGCAAGGAATGTCATTTTGGGATATCATTGCTTACAGGGTTAGTGTAGAAACACTTTAGGAGTATTAGGATAAAATTGAGTCTGTAGCAAACATAGACCCTTTGAGTTTGTGGTCTGAGCAACACTTGTAATGGCTTGGTCCAAAAGGACTTCTAATGAGGGAACATTGCTTTCTAGATCTAGGAATATAAAATCTTGGAGAATAAAAGTTTTTGCAACTCCCCAAAAAGAACAATAAGTGAGACCTTCACTACCGAATAAAGGGGAACCTGCTTCTTCTAAGGAAAATGTAAACTATCCCAGACGACATTGCATTCACTTCCACTTTGAACAGAGAAATACTCTGGGAAGAGGGCAGAATGGACATATAATGGAGATGGTGTTGGATTAACTTTGTAAGATCTGGTGGGCACTACTCATTAGATGGTGACTCTAGCCTATTCCTATTCCTAATTGAAATGGACTTACTTGCTTCCACAGTTGGTGATAAATCTAGATTTATTAATGGTGGTGTTTTCTGTTGTATCTTCTTGCTAATTTTTGTTTTGATTTTTAAAGAAAGCCTGCCCTCCTTTTCAAGTTTACCTGTTACCCTGGTCTTTATCTTGGATTCTGGGTGTTTTGTTTTGTTTTAGATGATTGCTTCCTGTAAAAGCTATAGTCCGGTGTCAGCTTTTTGATCTTTAACAACCCCCATCAGGTTGAGCAAATTCATCTTTTTTTTTTAAAGGGTTTCTCAGTCCTGACTCAGTAGTTTACTAGTAGTAAACCCTTCTAGTTTACTAGACTCCACTGAGCCTGACTTTAGAAAGAGAAGCACCAAGGATAACTCTTGCTGGGCCTTCTTGTTCTGATAGAACTCAATGATGTACTTTTTTAGAGAACACTTTTAGATGCGCCTGGGTAGCTCAGTCAGTTGGGTGTCTGACTTCGGCTCAGGTCATGATCTCATGGTTGGTGAGTTCGAGCCCTGCATTGGACTCTGCTGACAGCTTGGAGCTTGGAGCCTGCTTCGGATTCTGTGTGTCCCTCTTTCTCTGCCCTTCCCGCACTCATGCTCTGTCACCCTCTCTCTCTCTCTGTCTCTCTCTCTCAAAAATAAATAAACATTGAAAAAAAACTTTAAAAAACACTTTCATTCTCTCTGCCTCTCCCCCTCAAAGTAAAGAAACTTAAAAAAAACCCCAGTTTTATTATGAAAAATAAAGCACGTACAGAAAATCTAGCTAAACAAATGTACAGATGAACACATTTTTATAAAGTGAACATTTGTATAACAACCCACATCAAGTCTCTAGCAGCATCCTCAGAAGTTCCTTTTGCAGTTTCCCCCCGACATACCTTCTTCCCTAAAGTTAACCATTATCCTGATTTTTATGGCAATCATTTCTTTGCTTTTCTTTACAGTTTTGCCACCTAAGTGTGTATTCCTAAACACATTAGTTTTTGCCTGTTTTAAGCTCTAATCATAGAATAGATTAAATAGAGTAAATAAGTAGAATTATGCAAGTGTGCTTCCTGTTGGTGTGGCTTTTTTTAGTTGACATTGTGTTTGTGATGTTTGTCCATCCTGATACAGGTAACTGCGGTACATTTTCATTTTTGTTGCCTCCATCTTCTTTTGGTTTGAAGGTTGCCCCTCTAGGATTTTAATTCCTCTATACATTTGAGTTACAACTGAAAGAAAGCTTAGAGGTAGGGGTTGTGGAGAGTTGTCCACCATAACTGCTGAAATCAGAGGTGGCTGGAGGAAATGTGTTGTAGGCTACAGTGAGTGCTAACTACATACCTCACCAACAATTGGTATTATCTACTTTAAACTTTAGTTAATGTGTTGGGTGTATAGTGGTATATTAATGTGCTTTTACTTTGCATTTCCCTGATTACTAACAAGATTAGATTAGATCACCTGTTTATGGGCTGTTTGGATTTTGTTTTTCAATCTGTCTCCCCCCCCCCCCCCCCCAACACACATATTTTGCTGTTGGGTTGAGTTTCTTTATTGATTTTTTAGAAGTTCTTAGTAAATTTTTTGGTTACTTTTAGTGAAAAATTAATAATTTTAATGTCATGTATATCAATATATTCCTTTATGACTATTGCTTTTTGTGTCTTACGTAAGAAATTATTCCCTAACTTTGATGTCACAGAGATACTCTTGCGTATTGTCTTCCAGACTCTTATTTCTTTTAACCTTCATATTTAGGTCTATAATCTACTTAGAATTACTGTTTGTACATTGTATAAGGTAGAGGTCAAGTTTTTTTTCCAGTAGGAATACTTGGTTGAATTGGCACCATGTGTTAAAGAAATATCCCTTTCATTGCTACTGTGTAGTGCCACCTTTGTCATAAATCAAGGGTCCACAAATATATGTGTGTGTTTCTGGGCTCTTCTGTTTCATTTGTAAATTAGTCTATATTTGCATCAGTACTACAATTTCCTAAGTTTCACAGCTTTATAATTGGTTCATTAAAGCAAGTTTTCCTACTTTGACCTACTTGTTTGAGAGTGTCGTGGCTATTTGTGCTTCCTCATGTAAATTTTAGAATTAACTTGTCCAATTCCACGAAAAAGTCTTATTTGTCATCTGATTGATATTGTATTAAATCTCTAGATTAGTCTGGTGAAGAATTAAACATATTTTCAATAAGTAGTCCTCAAGTCCATGATCTTTAATTCCTCTTATATTTTTACAGAGATTTAAACTTCTTTTGTTAGTTTATTCCTATACTTTATATTTTTGGATGCTATTGTAGGTGATGTCTCTTTTAAAAGTTAATTTTCTAATTTTTTTATAAAAATAAAATTGATTTTGTATATTTGTTTTACATCTAGTATCTCATTGCATTCTTTTTTTTTGTTTGTTTTTGCATTCTTACATTAGTGCTATACACCTGTAAATTCTTTTGGATTTTTACTTATATAATCATATCATCTGGAAATAATGAAGTTTTGTTTCTACCTTAACAATCCTTATATAACTTTTATTTATTTACTTTTATTACCTGTACAATATTCAAATAGAAGTGGTGGTGATGTGCATCTTTGTCTTATTCTTTTTTTATTTTTTTAACAAAATAGTTAACATACAATGTTATATTAGCTTTAGGTATATAATAACATAGTGATTCAACAATTCTATACATTACACAAGTGTAATTACCATCTGTCACCATACAGTGATATCAAAAGGAAAGCTTTAACCATTTTACCATTAAATATAATGTTTGGTAAAGATTTTGCACATACTCTTTCTTTTCTTTTTAAAGCTTTTATTTAAATTCTGGTTAGTTAACATACAGTGTAATATTAGTTTTAGGAGTAGAATTTAGTGATTCATTGCTTACATACAACACCAGGGTTCATCCTAACAAGTGCCCTCCTTAATACCCATCACCCACTTAACCCATCCCACCACCTACCTGACCTCCAGTAACCCTCAGTTTGTTTTCTATAGTTGAGAGACTGTTTTCTGGTTTGCCTCTCTCTCTCCCCCCTCCCCCTGCCATATTCATCTGTTTTGATTCTTAACACAGATGAGTGAAATCATACAGTATATGTCTTTCTCTGGCTGACTTATTTTTCTTAGTGTAATACTGTCTAGCTCCATCCACGTCATGGCAAATGGCAAGAGTTCATTCCTTTTGATGGCTGAGTAATATTTCATTATACGTGTGTGTGTGTGTGTGTGTGTGTGTGTGTGTGTGTGTGTATACACACACCACATCTTTATCCATTCATCAGTCAATGGACATTTGTAATCTTTCCATAATTTGGCTATTGTTGATAATGCTGCTATAAACATTGGAGTGCATGTGTCCTTTCAAATCAGTAGTTTTGTATCCTTTGGGTAAATACTTAGTAGTGCAATTGCTGGATTGTAGGATAGTTCTATTTTTAACTTTTTGAGGAACCTCCATCCTGTTTTCCAGAGTGGTTGCACCATTTGCATTCTATCAACAGTTTAAGAGTGTTCCCCTTTCTCTGCAGCAGATACTCTTTATTGGGTTAAGGACTGTCCTTTCTCCATCAACTTGTCTTTGATCCTTTGTCAAAGGATCCTTTGTGTGGGTTTATGTCTGGACTTGATTCTCTTCCATTGATCCATTTGTCCATTCTTTTGCCAACACCATGCTGTCTTGATTTACTGTAGAGTATTGGTAAATCTTAAAGTCAGATAGTGTCACTTTTTAAATTTTGTTCTCTTTCAATATTGTGTTAGTTATTGTGGGTCTTTTGTCTTTCCATATAAACTTTAGATCAATTTGTTGATACCCACAAAATAACTGGCTGGGATTTAATGGGGTTGCATTGCGTCTATAGATCAAGTTGGGAGGAATGGACTTCTTTACAATATTAAGTTTTCCTGTCCTTGAACATGGGATATCAATCCGTTTATGTAGGTCTTTTTGATTTTTTTCCATCAGAGTTTTGTAGTTTTCCTCTGTAGATTTTGTACAGATTTTATTCAACTGATACCTAAGTGTTTGTTTTGTTTTTGTTTTTGCTAATGTAAATGTTATTGTGCATTTAATTTCAAATTCTGTTGTTTGTTGCTGGCATATAAGAAAGCAGTTGACTTGTATATTCATTTTATTATGTTCCACAACCTTTAATTGCTTTTTTTTTTTTAATTTTTTTTTAACGTTTTTATTTATTTTTGAGACAGAGAGAGACAGAGCATGAATGGGGGGAGGGGCAGAGAGAGAGAGGAAGACACAGAATCGGAACCAGGCTCCAGGCTCTGGGCCATCATCAGCCCAGAGCCCGACGCAGGGCTCGAACTCACAGACAGTGAGATCTTGACCTGAGCTGAAGTCGGACGCCCAACCGACTGAGCCACCCAGGCGCCCCAACCTTTAATTGCTTTAATTAGTTTGGTTTAATTGCTTACTAGTTTCAGAAATTTTTTTGTTGATTCTTTTGGATTTTCTACATAGACAGTCATATCATTTATGACAGACAGTTTTATTTCTTCTCAATCTGTATGCCTTCATTTCCTTTTTTATTGGTTAGACTGTCAGTTTTGTCTGATATTAATTAGCTTTCCTAGATTTTTTTTCATATCTGAAGTATATATATTTTTTTGTATATCTTTTACTTTGAACTTTATCTTTATATTTTAGATATATGCTTCTAAACAACATATATTTAGGTTTTACTTTTTAATCCAGCTTGACAATATTTATCTCTCAATTGTATCATTTAATTACATTGCATTATGTTTAATGTGATTAGTAATGTACTGTATTTATTTAAATGTAAATGCAATTGGATATAAGCTACACCATTATTTACATACCACTAAGAAAGAAAAAATGGAGGGGCATCTGGGTAGCTTGGTTGGTTAGGTGACCAACTCTTGCGTTTGGCTCAGGTCATAATCCCAAGGTTGTGGGATTGAGCCCTGTGTGGGGCTCCATGCTTTGTGCATTGGAGCCTGCTTAAGATTCTCTCTCTTTCTCTCTCTCTCTTTCTCTCTCTCTCTCTCTCTCTCTCTCTCTCTCTCTCTCCTCTCCCTCTCCCTCTCTGCCCCTCTGCCCTTTCCCCCTGTTTATGCTCTCTCTCTCTCTGTCTGTTTCAAAAAATAAAAATTCCCTCTACAAAAAGAAATGAAAAATGGTGTCAATTAAATTAATACTTTAACTGTTAGATGAACTTCAATTTCAGAGTATTTTAAATATGTGAAGAATGTGTTTTAGAATTAATGAAATGCAGTATTTGGGTTTAAATCTGCCATCTTAAGTAGTTTTACTGTCTTACTTTTATGTTCTTTTAAAAAAAATTTTTTTGATGTCTATTTATTTTTGACAGAGAGAGAGAGAGAGAGAGAGAGAGAGAGCATTAGTGGGGGAGGGGCAGAGAGAGAGGGAGACACAGAATCTAAAGCAGGCTCCAGGCTCTGAGCTGTCAGCACAGAGCCTGACGTGGGGCTCGAACTCACAGACTGTGAGATCATGACCTGAGCTGAAGTCGGACGCTCAACCATCTGAGCCACCCAGGCACCCCTCACTTTTATGTTCTTAAAAAAATCTTCTATTTTGTTTATTTTGAATTGATAATGTGTTTTTATATTCATTATTTTCCCTCTATTAGAATGGAAGTTATATACTTTTTTATTTTGTTTTAGAAGTTATTACAGCACATGTCCATGATTTATGATGTTTAATATTAAATCATATCCTTCCTTACACAATGCAAGGACTTTAGAGCAGTTTGACTTTATCCACTTCCTGACATATATATATGTGTGTGTGTGTGTGTGTGTGTGTGTGTGTGTGTGTGTGTCAGATGTGTATTATTACCATTGTTTAATGAACATTGTCATTACTGTTTGTTTGGATTTGTGTACATAGTAATCACTTCCATTACTCTTTGATTCTCTTGCATCTCTGCCTACCATTTAGTATATTTTAGTTACCTTGAAAAACCCTTTGAAAATTTCTTTTACTAGTTTGTTTCTTAGTGACCCCCCCCCCCCGCCCCCCCGAGGGTGTCTTTATTTCTCTTTCTTGAGAACATTTTTGTTGAATATAGAATTCTAGATTATCAGTTATTTTCTCTTAGCATATTGGTATTATTCTGTTTTCTTTTGGCCTCCATGTTGCTGTTGATGTCAGCTATTACTAAATGTAATTTTATTGAAGTAGATTTATCTACTTACTTTTGGCTATTTTCATAATTTTCTCTCTTTTTTTTAAGGTTCACTAACATTGAAGCTGTGGAAAGAGAAAAAAATAGCATGCGCGCACATTGACACACACACATATGTATTCATGTCTTGCTTAGGATTTTTTTTTTGAGTTTTAAAGTTTGAGGTTTGATATTTTTCATAAATTATGATAGATTCTTAGCCATTATGTTTTCCATAACTGCTTCTTCACATATTGCCTCTGTGCATAGTGTTCATGCGTATTTCCTTTTCTTCTTGTGTGGTTCTTGTTCACTGTGTATAAGAACTCACAACATCCTGTCTCCTAAATTTTCTTATATAGTTTTCATCATTTTGTGTTTCTTTCTGGGTAATTCCTTCTGACACCTTTCAATTCACTGAACGTATCTTTATTTGTATTTAGCCTGTTGTGAAATCTATCCATTGAATTCTTAATTTTGTTTATTATGTTTCAGTTGCCAAATTTCTGTCTGGTTCTTTTTCATACCTGCTGTATTACTATTGTGGATTTCATTTCCCTGCTAAAATTTTCAAGCTTGTCATTTTTTTCCTTGGCCGTAAGTGGGGTGTTTTGGTTATTGTTTGATAATTCTAGTATCTGGAGACCTTATTGGGTTGTATCTTTTTTTTTTTTTTCTCATAGTTTCTTTTAATTTGTGTGTGTGTGTGTGTGGTTCTTGGTATTTTGTGTCTTCATGTTATATTTTGGTAATATGTTGGTCAATGTGTTTGAACAATTTTCGGTAAGAATAACTTGAGAGGAAGGGTTATGATATCAAATCTTTAAAAAAATTTTTTTTTAATGTTTATTTTTTAGAGAGACAGAGCATGAGTGGGGATTGGGGGGTGTGGTTAGAGAGAGAGGGAGACACAGAATCTGAAGCAGGCTCTGTCAGCACAGAGCCCAACATGGGGCTTGAACCCACAGACCGCAAGATCATAACCTGAGCCGAAGTCGGACGCCTAACCAACTGTGCCACCCAGGCACCCTTCAAGTCTTATTTTGAGAATAGATTTCCCAACTTCTGCTTCATATCCTGTGTAGTAAAATAAACATGAACTGAATGTTCATTATAAGTTAGGCCTTTTTTTAGATGCAAGTGATAGAGATATTCAAATTTTTTTTCCAGATAATTCAGTCATTTGGAGCCAGTTCTGTTTAAAAAGTGGGTAACAAACTGTGTAATATGATTTTTGTTATTGTTAAGGTATTTTGAGGTGGGGCTGGTAGGATTTTTCTCACATACTGCTCTTAGATTCCTAGAAGTATGACGTACTCCTCCTGAGAGATACTTTTCTAGAGAAATGGCTTTCTTAACTATGCCCCTCAATGCCACCTACTTCAGAAAGCCTCCACAATCAGGGTACTCTTTTAAAAAAATCTAATTAAGTGACATCATTTAGAGCCCTCTTTTAGGACTTCTGTTCTTTTGTTGTGAGGATTAGGATGATGATGGTGGAACTGTGTTCTGATTACTTAAAGGTCACTCATAGAAAGAATGTTCTAAATGTTTCTTTTTGGGGTGTGTGTGTCATATTCTAGTAGACTATTTCCATCCTTGTCAGTCACATCCATCTCCTTTTGATGCAGTTTTGGAAAACTTGCTTAGATGTGAAAAAAGAGATGAGGAGATTGATACCCTCGCACCCAGAGGTGATATGTAGAGAATATGAATACTTTAGTTGCTATTCAAGCCAAGTATCAGGAGAAAGATCATCCTTATTACTGTAGGTGCCATCCAGGGATGACTAGGAGAAAAATATCTTCCTTATAGCCCCTAGAGCGTTACTGACAAGCAATATGGGGATGTTTGTTACTATCTCCATCAGGTAAAATACATGAGAAATGCTTATGATTTTGTTAATCCTTTTCAGTACTCTAGTCAGCTTCATTGTGGGGAAAAAGATTTTTTTTTTAATAGATTGTTTTAGGATCAAACATTTTAAACATTGTATTTGTGAGAAACTGTGTCCAAACCACTAAGTAAGAGGCATATTTAAAAAATAACCTGTTTCAAAGTGGTAGCCTTTATGTAGATTAGAATTAGGGACTCAAATGTAGAAATATACACGTGTAGAAATATACACGTGTCTGCAAAATTTTTGTGGCTATTGGCTGATTAATGTATTCTTACAGAAAACGTTGTATGTATACTATGTGGCCGGTGAGGTACTTACCATATAAAGATCAACAATAGGAAATAAAAAGCGGTCACAAATCTGTTTTTTTTTAAGTTTTTATTTATTTTTGAGAGAGAGAGAGACAGAGGGAGTGCACAAGTGAGGGAGGGGCATAGAGAGAGAGAGGGACAGAGGATCTGATGCCAGCTCTGTGCACACAACAGAGAGCCCGACGTGGGGCTCAAACTCATGAACTGTGAGATCATGACTTGAGCCAAAGGCAGACGCTTAACCAACTGAGCCACCCAGGCGCCCCTACAAATCTGTTTAAATTGAAGTCTCCTATGGGAACAAAAATAAGTAAATGGAAGTTTTCTTTGTTTATCAGATAATTACTAGATACTGCTACTCTTGACATTTTCACCTGATGACTGTTAGACCCAAACTCCTATTGTCCTTCCCCAAACCTGCTCTTCTTTGTATCACTTAAGGGCGACTCCTTCCTTGTCATAGGTGAGGACACAAAGTTGGAGTCATCCTTGAATTCTCTCTTTGTATTCACATTCCTCATCTTACAGGCTGTTTGTTCCTTTAAAACGTGTAAATAATGCAAACACTTCTTACTGCTTCCATTGCTGTCATGCTCATTCATTATCATCTGTTGGGTGATTTTCTGCAAGAGCCTCTCGTTCTTCTTGCTTAACATAGCAGCCATGGTGATCCTATTAAGACACAAGTCAAATCATGTTACTCCTGCTCACTACTTTCCATTGTATCATCCCCCTAAATTCCTCATTTCACTCATAGTAAAAGGTTAAGAGTCTTACAGTGGCTTATTCTCACCTGTGCTGATTGCTTCTCTCATTACTCATGCCCTCATGGACTCACTCCACTCCAGCCCCACCGGCTTCCTTACTGCTTCCTGCCGCCAGGGCTTTTGCGTTTGCTATTCCCTCCTGGTGTGAGGTTCTTTTCCCAGATAACCAGTTCTGATTTGGTTCTCACGGTGTTTGAAACGCCTGTCCTTTCTTTTAAAAACGACTGTTCCCCCCCCCCCCCCCCCCGCCCCCAGCCCCTTCCCTCCACCCTGGGGCCTGGGTCACCCCCTTCATCTTCTCACTTTTTCTCCCCCATGGCACTTCTCACTTTGTGTATACTATCCAGTTTACTTATTATGTGTATGGTTTGTCTCACTCACTAGAAGTCACCCTTATAACGGTGAGGATTTTTGTCTGCGCTGTTCAGTTTCATCCCTTGCACAAGAGAAGAGTGCCTTGTACATAATAAGGTTCAGCAAATACTTGTTAAATGAGCGATATTATACAAAAGGACTCCTCCTCATAATATCCTTAATCAGAGAGTAGTGAGAAAAACAATACAGAAAACAAGCTTTTTTGTTATTGTCAATAGCCTTGTGGCTGATGTTTTCTTTCTATGTGAGTCAAAATATTGCCTTTGCTAATTTTTTTGTTATAGACAGTTGACCATTTATGTTCTTTCTCCTTTCTTTGTCTGCTGGTCAGTTTGTTAACCCCACATTCAAAGACTTTTTTTGTCAAATAGTAGTTAATGGTACTGAAATGTCTAGGCAGACTGCTTTCTATTCTCAAGAGCCAAGAGCCAAGAGCCAGGACTCTTTACTTCTCTGGAAACTGGGCCAGTTAGCAAAAAAGAGTATAACATGTATATCTAAAACACAAAGTCTCGCAGAAGGGATCTGTGTCTTAGATTCCTTGGATGTACAAAAGACCCAGCACAGACAGGGTTTCCTCCTCAATAACTATAATGCAACACAGTTTTCATTTCTACTGCTACTTTTGGCACGACTGCTCAAACTCATGAAAGAGATTCTTTCAGGGCACCAAATGCCCCTGATAAAATTTTAATGGGACTTGGATTTCTCAAAGATCCTTGGTGTATGTATGGGTGTGTTTCTCCATAATCTTCAAGAATGAAAATAGGCAGTAGGAGTATCTGAATATATTTTAGAGTTATTGAGTAAACCAGTAACTAAAAAACCCAACAATTTATAGAATCCATGAAAATTGCATACAATTGTATAAATATCACATGGGTAGCTCAAGGTGGACCGTTTGTAGAAGCCCATGTAGCCTTCAGAGTATTAACCAGGGTTCTCAGGAGTTATCATAAGGTATTTAAATCTCAAACTGTAGCGGAAATTCTGCACTATTCTGCTGCTCGATGGCTATCATGCACCCTCGCTCGAATGCCCATTTCCATTATTTTCACTTAGCTCCCTATAAGTTAGAGTGAGGAGAACAAAATAATGCTATTCTGTAGAGTGAAAAAAGATTGGGGAAATATATAGCTAGTTTCAAATATTTGAGGAACTTTTACTATGGAAGGTAAATAAAACTGAATTTTAGATAGGACTAGATAATTTCTCAGGTCTCTTATGATTTTATATATTAATGTAAATGATATGTTTGGAAGGTATTTTTATGGAGGTCTAATATATTATCACCAAAATACTGAATTATTATGTAGTAACTGAAATAATGTACTATATTTATTAGAAATAGATATATAAATTCTCATTTCTATTTTTGGTAGCTCATTTTCTGCCATTTAAAATACTCACTTCTTGTTGGTTGAGGACATGATTTAAAATTTCAAAATGAATAATCACCATGACGTAAGATCTTTTTCTTAATGTTTATTGTAGAGGTTCCAGAAACTTTAGCAGTTGCAGTGCAGAGGACTTTGAGAAGTTAACTTTAAATAAAGGAGGAAACTGCCTTCTTAATATTCCAAAGCCTGATGAAGCCTATAGTGCTCCCTTCTGTGGTAATAAATTGGTGGATCCCGGGGAAGAGTGTGACTGTGGTACTCCAAAGGTCAGTTTAATTTTCGATTTTTGCTTTGTGAAATTACCTTAGGATTTGGAAAAAGATGGAACAGCTTGCTTTGGGCAATGGACATAGGAGTTAGTGAAATTTAGTGGCCAGTGAAGATTCATTTTGCTTGTGGGGATATATTCCTGGGATTGGTCATCTCTTCCTTCCCAGAGCATAACTAATGGTATCATCTGTTTTGGTGTCAAGTAAAGCACCGTGTTTATTCTTGTATTTTTTGCTCGCTTCTACCATATCTGTTATGGTTATTAGGTCATTTATTTACTTTGAAGAGCTAATCAGTTATTCACTTGGCTCTTTATTTGTCAGCTTTCAGTATTCTGGCACTGCCATTGCAGAAATGTTTATTCAGTTGGATTCATTTTAATACTAAATTGAAGCCAATCCATATTCCATAGTCCTTCAGTAACAAAATCCTTGCTATTTAAATTAGCATTCCCCTTTATTAACCTTCAGTGTTGTGCCTAACGGTCTCTAGCTCTATCAGACCTGTTATCCACACTTAGTGCCATAAGCCCATGCCTGTCTTTATCATTTATTGTTCTGTATCTTAGCCATTCTCCTCTCAAAGTGGCCTGTGTAAGTCGTTTCCTCCTAGGCCTTGCATTAAATTTTGAAGAAATTTGTTAATGGTGTGCAAGCTGGTAACTAGGTGTGTAATATGGTGAATATTTTTCATCCTTTCCACTTCTTCTTCTTTTATATCTGACCATATCTGGCTTTTGCCAGATGACTTCATGCTCTGGAAAGACACCACGTATTTTATGAAGATCTTGGGACAGGCCTTCATTGCACTATTGCTGAATGTCAGGGACTTCTACTAAGTGTTTTACATGGTAAAATCCTCACGATAACCCTAAGAGATTGGTATTTTTCATACTTTCATTTCAAATGAGTAAAATAAGGCCAAAAAGATTATGTTTAATTTCTAAATTAACGTTATACTGTTGGGCTGACCAAGCTCTTCCCCTTTCCAGCCATTCTCAGATCTTTGTTCTTAAAGTGTTATAGATATTTTGCTTTCTCCCAACTGTCCACTTCACTACCAAACTTATTGAAATGGTCTATATTTGCTTCTTAAGCTTTCACACTACAGAATTACTCTTTTTTTTTTTTAATTTTTTTTTTTTTAAACATTTATTTATCCCTGAGACAAAGAGAGACAGAGCATGAACGGGGGAGGGGCAGAGAGAGAGGGAGACACAGAATCGGAAGCAGGCTTCAGGCTCTGAGCCATCAGCCCAGAGCCTGACGTGGGGCTCGAACTCATGGACCGCGAGATTGTGACCTGAGCTGAAGTCAGACGCTCAACCGACTGAGCCACCCAGGTGCCCCCAGAATTACTCTTTAAAAAGGAACACCACCTCCCTCTCAAATATCAACAGATTTTTTTCGTGGTACAATAGTTGCAAATATTAAGTTCAAGCAAAATTCTCCTTTCAGACCTTTATTTCCTCCATAATTAAAAAAAAAAAATGTTTATTTATTTATTTTTGAGAGAGAGAGAGACAGAGAGAGACAGAGAGAGCCAGCAAATGAGGGGCAGAGACAGATGGAGACAGAATCCCAAGCAGGCTCCGTGCCCATCAGTGCAGAGCCTGATGAGGGGCTCAAACCCACAAAGCATGAGATCATGACCTGAGCTGAAATCAAGATAACTGACTGAGCCACCCAGACTCCCCTTCCCCATAAATTTTTAAACTTCCTTCTGCATTGGTAATCATTCTTCAAAGTTCAGTGTATTTCTTTTTAGACTTTATACATTTATACAAGTATATATATAATGTATATTTGTAAATAGTTGGGCCTATTTTAGGATTTTGTTTTTCTTCAGAAATGAAATCAGACAATATGTTGTATGCAGATTTTTTCCCCATTACTGTGTCTTAGAGATTTTTCCATGTCATTACCTCATGTAGGCATAATCCTTTAATCTACCCTTTAATCTACTGTAATTAGTATTCCTATAAAGAATGTTCTATGATTTCTTGAACCATAATGGACCATTAATGGACATTTACTTATTGTAATTAATATTTTCCTGTTGCAAACAGTACATCCTTATACACATCCCATGTGCATATATACAAGTATTTCTCTAAGATAATTACATAAAGGTAGAATTACTGAATTGAAGAGTTATGTGCTTTAAAATTTTATTAGTGGTTATGAAATTTCCTACAAAAAGGCTGTGTCAATTTGCACTTATACCGATGGTGTATCATGGCATTCAGTGCCCTGTATAATCTTGCCAGCAAAGAATGATAAATTTTTTCTTAATTTTGATGGGTGAAAAGTAAGAAGATATTGTTTCAGTTTTTAACCTTTTCATATGTTTGGAGACTATATACATATTTTTTTTCTCCCTAAGAATTCCCATTTTACATCCCTTGTCAATTTTTCTGTTGGGTTAGTCATTCTTTGAAATTGATTTTTAGGAACTCATGTATTGTGGGCAGTCTTTTGTTTGGTATATGTTTTAATATTGCTCCTCTATAGCTTACCATTTAGCTTTTAAAAAATTATTCAACTTTATCTTTTAGGTCAGTTTTAGGGTCACAGAAAAATGGAATGGAAAGTACTGAGAGTCCCCATGTACCACTACACACACAGCCCTTCCCTATCCTGCAGCCCAGGTACAGTTGTTACAGTTGAGGACTGCACGGACACATCATTATCACCCAAAGTTTACATTAGGGTTTACTCTTTTTTTCCCCCCAGTCTGTACTTTTTAGTTATAATTTTTAGTTCATTTCTATTTTGTGTTTTATTAATTCTTTTTTAGTTTACAATTTTTCTTTTGATTTCCTTTTCTGTTCATTTATTTTTTAAGTTTTTATTTAAATTGCAGTTAGTTAATATTAGTTTAGTTAATTTTAATTAAACTAGTTTAAATTTTAAACTAACTAGTTAGTTTAGTTAGTTAATATTAGTTTCAGGTGTAAAATGTAGAGATTCATCACTTTCATACAACACTCTGTGCTCCTCACAGGTGCCCTCCATAATCCCCATCACCTTTATCATCCCCCCTCCACCCACCTCCCCTCTGGTAACCATCAGTTTGTTCTCTATAGTAAAGAGTCTGTTTCTTGGTTTGCCTTAGGTTCACTCTTGATATTTAGCTTTTCATATGGTGTATTTTATTAGGTTGAAATTTGAAATTTAAATGAAGGAAGATTTATCAATTTTTTTACTTAAGATTTTCTGAAGTTTGTATTTTGACTAGGCTTGTAGTACTCCTATTTCAAGATTATCAGCATAACCCCTCCATAATTTCTTTTAGTATTTTTTAATTGAAAATTTTTCTTTTAGCTTTTTAATTGGAGGGGTCATGTGGAATAAGCTAGGGTATTAACTTTTATCCACTTGTGATCAGTTATTACATAATCATTTAAAATTATACTTTTATCATAAACAAAATTCCTTGCAGTCTATTTATTCATTCTTTAATCTTTTATGAAGCCATCTGTCTTACACAGTGTTTTTGAAACAATTTAACAGCTTTATTGAAGTGTAATTGAATACAATGTTAAAAAACAAACTTGGTCTTAGATAATGAAAGGCTTTATTCAGAATAAAGACTATTGTAACAAGGACAGTGCCCTGATCTGAAAAATCTGGAAGCACCTCAAAATCAAATAAGAAAAGGCTTTTCTTTTAAAGGGTCAAGGTGGGGGAAGTAGAGGTAAACAGAATCTTTTAAGAGGAAGTTAGATAAGCAAGGGGAAATGACCGGTCTGATAGTGTTCTTTGTGGTCAGCTGATTTCCAGGAGAAGCTGATAAGGTAGGGGTGCTCCACTTTTTCTGTAGGGACAAGCAGAGCTCAGAGGCCTATAGGAAAGAGAGAAGCCTTAGTTAAGTTTGGTCAAGATAGAGAAAAGAGTAAGAAATGTGCAATTGTGAACACTTGGTCAACAATAGACTGCACATGTTTAAAACATACAGGTTGATAAGTTTTGACACATGTATACATGTATGAAACTATCACCATGATCAAGATATTAAACATGTAATTATCCCAAAAAGTTCTTTGTGACCCTTGGTAATCCTTTCTTCCCACCCCTTCTTTTCCCCTACCCTCAGGCAATCACCGATCTCCTTTCTGTCATTATACATCAGGGTGCATTTCCTAGAATTTCATAGAATGACTCTTTTTTTTTGCCTAGCTCCATTCTCTCAGCATAATTATTTTGAGATTCATCCATATTGCTACTGTGTCAGTAGCTCATTCCTTATTGTTGTTTATCATTGAGTAGTATGGATATGCCACAGTTGGTTTATCTTTTCTTCTGTTCATGTACATTTGGGCTATTTCCAGTCTTTGGCTATTAACAGATAAAGCTTCTGTGAACATTCACATACAAGTCTTCATATGGACTTCTGTTTTCATTTCTCTTGGGTAAATACCTAGGAGTGGAGTGACTGAGTCATATGATAGGTGTATAACTTTTCAAGAAAATTTCAAACTGTTTTCCAAAGTGTTTGTACCATTTTACATCCACACTATCACCATGAGAGTTGTCGTTCTTTCACACCCTGGCCAACACTTCATATGGTCAATCTGTTCAGTTGTAGCCATTCTATTAAGGGTGAAGTAGTCCACCCCTGAGGTTTTAATTTGCATTTCCTTAGTGACTAGTAATGTTGAACATGTTTTCATGTGCTTATTTGCCATCTGTATATCTTTTTTGATGATTTGTCTGTTCAGCTTTCTTCCCCATTTTGAAAATTGGGTAGTTTTCTTATTTTTATTTATTTATTTAAAAAAAATTTTTTTTTAACGTTTATTTATTTTTGAGACAGAGACAGAGCATGAACGGGGGAGGGTCAGAGAGAGGGAGACACAGAATCTGAAACAGGCTCCAGGCTCTGAGCTGTCAGCACAGAGCCCGACGCGGGGCTTGAACTCACTGACCGTGAGATCATGACCTGAGCCGAAGTCGGCCGCTTAACCGACTGAGCCACCCAGGCGCCCCGGGTAGTTTTCTTATTTTTGAGGTTTGAGAGTACTTCATATATTCTGGATACAAGTCTTTTATCAGATATATGATTTGCAGATATTTTCTCCCAGTCTGTAGATTATCTTTAATCACCCTAGCTGTGTTTTTTATGGGTTATGTTTTTTTTGGTGTTACATTTAAGGAATCTTTGTCTAATCTAAAGTTGCAAAAGTTTTCTCCTACAAGCCTTTTAATTTTAGGTTTTACATTTAGAACTATGATCTATTTCAACTTTATATAATTCTTTTGTATGGTACAAGATTTAAATTATATTTCATTTATTTTTAAATTTTTACTATGAAATAATTATAAACTGACAGGAAGTTGTAAAAACAGTGCAAAGAGCTCCATATATTTTCACCCAGTTTCCCTCAGAGGTGACATCTTATTGTGCAATATAAAAACTAGGACACTGACACTGATGCATTAACTAGATTAAAGACTTTATTGAGTTTTCACCATTTTAAATTAAATTAAATTAAATTAAATTAAATTAAATTAAATTAAATTAAATTAAATTTCTTGAGAGAATCTTAAGCCCCTTAAGGAGGGGCTCGAGCTCATGACCGTGAAGATCATGATCTGAGCCAAAATCAAGAGTTGGACATTTAACTGACTGAGACACCAGGCAACCCCAGTTTTCACCATTTTTAACCACATTTGTGTATGTGTGTATTTGTGTAGTTTTATGCAATTTTATCCCATTTATTGATTTCTGTAAACACCACCCCAATTAACACAGAGAACTGTTCTATCATCATAAAAAATCCTCCTTGCTGCTACCTCTTTGTATCTGTACCTACTCCCAACTCTAGCCTGATCCCTTCTTCCCCTGGCTACCTCTTATCTGTTCTCCATGTGTAGTTTTGCCATTTCAGTAATGTTAAAAAATGGAATCATAAAATATATACTTTCGAGAGTGACTTTTTTCACTAAACATAATGCCTTTGAGGTCAATCTAGATTGTTGTATGTATTAATATTTCATTCCTTTTTATTGCTGAGTATTGTTCCATTGGATGGATTTAACTGTAGAGAACTTAGAATAATGTTTCTGTTGGTCTTTCTACCAGCTGAGAGGTCCTGCCTAGAGTTTGTTTAACATGTTTAACCATGGTTAACCATTTCTTAACTGTAGTATAACCATGCAGAGTTTGTTTAATCATTCACCTTTTAAAGGGCATTTGGGTTTTTTTTTTTTTTTAACATTTTGCTGTTAAAAATAAAGCTGCTATGAATTATGTTCCACTATTTATCATCAAAGAATTAAAGAAAAATATGTTCTTTGTGAGATCTTAGAAATTTAAATTATAACCAAATAGAAATTATAGAACTAAAAACCAATAATGAAAGTTTCACTGGCTAGAGTTAAAAGCAGGCTAATATGGCAGAAGAGAGTCAATGAACATGAAGCTGACCACCCCCCCCCAAAAAAAAAAAAAAATCCAAACTAAAGAACAAATAGAAAGATTAAAGAAAAATGAGCAGAGTATCAGGGACACTAGGAGATATCAAGTAATCTAATGTAACTATTAGTGAAATTTCAGGACACTGAGAATGAGATAAAAAATAAAAGAAATAATGGCTGAAAAATCCCCTAATTTAGGGAAAAATATTGACTTACAATTCCAAAGTGAACCCAAGTCAGAATCATTGCAAAGAAAATTCACTCAGGTATATTGTAATCAAAGTGCTGAGATAAACAGAAAGTAATGAAAGAAGCCAATAGAAAACGGGGACAAAGATATGAATGATAGATGATTTTTTTCCCCTGAAGCAATAAGGGCCAGAGATAATAGAACAGTATATTTACTGTTCTAAATGGAAGAAACTGACAACCTAGAGTTCCATACATAGGACACATATTCTTCAAAAATTAAAGAAAGCTTGTTTCCTCGGCTCCCCCTTCTTCTCCTCCTCCTTCTTTCCTCTGTATTGTTATTTCCCCATCCTTCTCTCTCAAACAATTCAGACCTGAACACATTAGCTGAAACATAGAAGAGATGTCTCTGTGGGTGGGAGGTTGTGGGGCATGGGTGGTGGTGCAATGGGAAGCCATGGTGGCTCAAAGTAGGGTGAGACAAGGCAGGCAAGATAAAAAGAATGTCTACATGAGGTGAAGACCTACTCAATAGACAAGTTAGTTCCTGAGTATGAAGAGAAATGCATTCACGGATGCTTAATTTTCGGTGATGATTATGCAGACTGTTAGGACTAAATGTTTGTAACCTCCTCCCCCAAATTCATATGTTGAAGCCCTACCCACCAGGGTAGCTGTGTCTGGAGATGGGGCTTTAGGTAAGTAATTAAAGTTAAATGAGATCAAAAGGAGGGGGTCCTGATCTGACAGGGTTAGTGCTTTTTTTTTTTTTTTAATGTTTATTTATTTTTGAGAGAGAGAGAGTAAGCCAGCGAGCAGGGGAGGGGCAGAGAGAGGGGAACAGAAGATCCGAAGTGCTCTGCGTTGACAGCAGGAAGCCTGGTGCTGGGCTTGAACTCATGAATTGTAAGATGATGACCTGAGTTGAAACCAAGAGATGGGTACTCAACCGAGCCACCCAGGCACCCTGAGTTAGTGTTTTTATAAAGAGACATCTGAGAGCTTGCTTGCGCGCTCTCTCGCTCTCTTTCTCTCGGAACATACACACTGAAGAGAGGCCATGTTAGAGAAGGCAGCTCTCTGCAAGCTAGGAAGAATTTCCTCACCAGAAACCGAATTGGCAGGAACTTTGTGTTTGGACATCTAGCCTGCAGAACTGTGAGATATTAAGTTTCTGTTGTTGAAGCCACCAGTCTGTGGTATCTTGTTCTCCCAGTCCCAGAAGACACAGACACATACTCTGTATGATTTCATTCCTTTGAAATATGTTGAGCTTTAAATAGTTGTAGCCAAAGAGTTATGAAAACTTCAGAAGGATAGTAAGTGATTTTCCAGAGAATCATGGCTGTAGCTTGGTTAGAAAGAAGATTTTAGACTTTAAGATAAGACCTTTGTTAATGAATATTGATGACAGTAAGTCCTTTCTTTATTGATAGTCATTTACTCTTCACAGGAGTGTGAATCGGACCCTTGTTGTGAAGGAAGTACTTGTAAACTTAAATCATTTGCTGAATGTGCATATGGTGACTGTTGTAAAGACTGTTGGGTAAGGAGTTCCTCTCTATTTGGAAAAAAAAGTAGAAAAAAGCAAAACATGCATATGTAAACATTTTTTTTTTCTGATCTGTAAGAGCACTACTTTTATTACATGATTCTATGAAAAATTTTATGCCACTTGTTTGCAGTTTTAAATTACATTCTTTTTATAACAAGCAGTCTCACGAGACTTTTTTCTAAGTAGAAACTTTTTTCTGATTTTAAGAGTAACCTATGTTTTTATAAATAATTCACAAATGCCAAATATAGAAAGTACAGAGTAAAAGGCAGTATCATTTTACCTTCCTCAGGTAGCCATCGTTGATAATTTGTTAACTTAAGTACTTTTTCCTATACAAAAGTGAATGCATGTGTATATGTGTGAGTGTATGTGTGTGAACACAGATACATTTATTTTTACTACCTGCTTTTTTCAGTAGCATACCGTAGATTTTATCTATTCATATAATTAGTTCTACATGGTTGTATAGTTAGTACTGTTTTATGAGGCGATTACATAATTTCTTTATTTAGTCAACTAATGGATGTTTAGGTTGCTTCTAATTTTTGTCTATAAGTGGAATTGCTGGGACAGAGTATGTATGTTAAAAATTGTGACACACATTTTATATACCTTCCACAAATATATTGGTCTGTACTTCTACCAACAATGTAATCAAATATGTGCTGTGACATCATTGGTGAGTCCAATACTGGTTAGTCTGATAGGTGTAAAGTGCTTTTAAAGTTTTATTTAATTTGTATTTCTTTTGGCTATCGGTAAAGTTACATTTTTTCATTTTCCGTATTTCATGACTTTTGTGGGTTGCCTGTTACTGGCCTTTGTTCGTACTTCTATTGGGTTATCTAATCTTTCGTTGTTGCTAGATGTTTTATAGACATAAATACTGTGGCTTCAAATTTGATCACTTTGTGGGGATTGTCTTGATATTCCTGTTTAATTTGAATCTTATTACCCTAGTTCCTTCCAGGAGGTACTTTATGCCGAGGAAAAACTAATGAATGTGATGTTCCAGAATATTGCAATGGTTCATCTCAGTTCTGTCAGCCAGACGTTTTTATTCAGAATGGCTATGCTTGCCAGAGTAACAAAGCCTATTGCTACAATGGCGTGTGCCAGTATTACGATGCTCAGTGCCAAGTCATCTTTGGCTCAAGTAAGACATTTTAATTATAATCGATGGCCTTTATTTTATTCATTTATTTGCGTCCGTTTTTAAAAATGGAAAGAAAACATTATTGATAAAAGTGAAGTTCTCTTGTTTTCTCTCCCCTGTCCTATCTCCCTCTTTCCCTCTCCATAAGTAGTGCTGATCATGAATTTGATATGTAGAAATTCAGTTGGTGATTTTTGCTTTTACTCCCTCTCCTTTTTATCACCTTTCTATTCTATGTATATAAACAAAATAAGTAAATATACATTTACTTAGTATCATGTTCTAGTTTTAATAATTTCATGTAAATAATAAGGGGATGTACATATGGGTCTGCTACTTTCATTGCTCACTGAAAATGTTTTTGATATGTTTGATTACAATAGCAATATGTTGATGCATTTAGATTTTAGTGCATTAGAGTACTCCATTATATAAGTGGAATCCATTCCCTCACTGATAGATATTTCAGATGTTTAAAAGTTTTTCCTGTTTTCTCTATTTAAAATTTTCATTTTTGTCAAAGTTACACATACACATAGATTAAAGAGCCAATTTTTTTATGAGGTTTTATGAAAAAGCGTGCTCCCACATAAAATCCCCATCCCTTGGGGCAACCACTTTTCACCTTTTCTAGCTGATTATTTTGTTACTTGTTCCAGGTCTTTAGATAATCTCTTGGTAATGCTACTTTTTAATTTTTACATTCTGGGCATTAACTACTAATTTCTCACTACCGAAGATGAGAATTTAGAATTCTTTCAACCCTTGTCAACTCCCATCATATTCATGGTCTTTTTGCATTCTCCATCCTTTTAATATGGATTAAGTATGATTTTAGTTAAAGCATTGAGGACTCTTGTGATACTGTGATTTATAATTAGAAAACTATACTTGATCTTCATTCCTTTCCTGGCATCAAACTCCTAAAACCCTTGGAATTTCCTAAGTTTTGAGAGCTAGAAGTGTGTCTCTTGATATGTTAACAAAGTGACTTTTGGAAAGCTCAGAGGTAACTCAAGGATGGGAACTGGTTGCCCAGGGAACCAACCTCACGGTTAGAGGGTTGAAACTTTAAGTTCCCCACCTCTGTGGAGGGAGAGCGGCTAGAGGATGAGTTAATCACTAATGGCCTATGATTTAATTAATCCTACCTATGTAATGAGCCTCTATAACAACCCAAAAGGATAGGGTTCTGAGAACTTCCAGCTTGGTGAAGAGGTAGGTGTATATTCTCGGAAAGTGTTGCGCTTAGAGAGGGAATAGACGCTTCTAGTCCCTTTCCCCATACCTCGCCCTATGGATCTCTTCCATCTGGCTTTTCCTGAGTTATATCCTTTTATAATAAATCAGTAATCTAGTAAATCAAATGCCTCCCTGAGTTCTGTGAGCTGCTCTAGCAGGTTAATCAAACCTAGGAAGGGAGTTGTGGGAACCTCTGATCTATATATAATCACAAATATATTAATAACAAAAAGGAAGAAATATATATGGCCATTAAAGTCCTAGTTTCTGTAACTGATCATGTGGTCACAGCTGGTAGTTTTAACAACCTTCTTCATTATCCATTCCACATACCCTTTGTCTTCAGCAAGGACCTCAGTTGGTTGTGGCTTTTTACCTGTGGAGTGACCCAAACCTTCATTCTTGAGGGCTCTGGGCCGTTTGTAGTCCAGCCTGGATTGAGTTGCTGTAGTTTTCCGTTGACCTTAATCACAGGGCACAGTAATACTAAGAGGCACCTTCGGGGCTCTCCTGTATTACACACATACTCTTCCTCCCCTCCATTGTGCAATAGCAGTTCCCCGTGGTTGTCAAGATCAGTCCCCATAGCCAGCACAGTGACTCCTTTCATTGCCTGTCCATTCAGAGGCATGAGGAGTGTAAAATGGCTAGCTGGTGGTCTTCAATTCCAGCTCTCAGCGGAATCATTGTTGTGTCTTCTGATGGAAGCACTCCTCTCTTTGGAATTAAGACTCTAAGTTAGAAGGTTGTGGGAAGAGGAAGCCAAAATTTTGCCAGAGGGTCACTAGGAGAAATAGCAGTGGCACTTTTACTTCTGCCTCATGATTCCTGGACCGGTGAATCCTGGCTCTGGTAGAAACAGCACCATATATTGGATGCTGATTCAGAACATACACAACCCTCTGGAGAACTTTGCCCCTTCCTATAAGGCATTGCCACCTAGTTGGTGCTGTAACAGAGTCTTCAAAAGGCCTTCCATTATTCTGTCAAACTAGCAACTTCTGGATGGTAGGAGATGTGGTAAGACCAGAGAATTCCATGAGCCTGTACCCCTTGCCACATTTCATTTGCTGTGAGGTGAGTTCTTTGATGAGAAGCAAATCTATGTGCTATATACCATGATGGTGGTTAAAGACAGTCTGTCAATCTGTGGATGGTAGTTTGGGCAGAAGAATTCCATCCAGGCAAAGCAGTCCTTGTCTACTTAAGTGTCTATTCCAATGAGAATAAAATTCGTATTCTTCCATGATGGAAAAGGTCCAGTGTCATAAACCTACAACCAGGAGGCTGGCTGTCATATTGAGGACTCAGAATTGGTCTCTGCTGTTGGCAGATTGGGCACCCAATAGTGGCCATAGCCCAGTTGTTTTTGATGAGTGGAAGTGCATGTTGTTTAGCTTATGTATAATCTCCATCCCTGTCACTATGGCCCCTTGCTCTTGTCCCCATTGGGAGATGACAAGGATGATGGGGAAGACAGGTTGACTGGTATCCAAAGAATAGGTCATCCTATTCATTTGACTATTAAAATTCTCCTCTGCTGAGGTCACTTTTTGGTGAGTGTTCACATGGGACACAAATATCTTCATGTGTTTTTCCCATGAGGATATATCTTTTGATAATCTTGTAGAAGGGAAAGGCAGTTAAGATCCCTGCAAACTAAATTATGATGTAGGGCTGAAGAGTTGCTATACCCTTGAGAGAGGACAGTGCCAGCTGAAAGCAAACTGCTTCTGGTCATCCTTATTGACCAGTGTGGAGAAAATAGTATCTGCCTGTTCAATAGCTGCATACCAGATGCTGGGAAATATGTGAATTTGCTCAAGCAGTAAAACCTCAGTGGCTACAGCAGCAATTACACTTACCAGCTGTTTAAGCTTATGACAGTCCACTGTTGTTCTCCAAGTTCCGTCTTCTGCACGGGCCAAATAGCTTAGCTGAATTGGAGTATCTTTATCTTTCTAGTCCTTAATGGTGGTATTGATCTCTGCAGTACCTTCTGGATTGTGGTATTACTTTTGGTTTACTGTTTTCCTAGGTAGTGGGTGTTCTAGTGGCTTCTGCTTGGCCTTTCCCACCATAATAGCCCTGATTCCACAGGTCAGGGAGCCAGTGTAGGGATTCTGCTAGCTGTTGATTATGTCTGTTCCAGTCATGCATTCTGGAACTGGGGAAATAGCCACAGAATGGGTTCAGGGATTCACTGGGCCCACTGTGAGGACAACCTGAGCTGAAACTCCATTGACCACCTGACCTCCATAGCTCCCTACTCTGACTTGTAGGCCACCATGATATTTTGGATCTCCTGGAAGCAATGTCAGTTCGGAGATAGTGTCTCGTAGTCTCTGAGAGGTCTGATTACTTTTCTGCAATGTTCAGTTACCCTGGTAAAAGGCCTTAGGTCCTGTTGGGGATGGATGGGAGAAAGATTGACAGCAAAAATTTTTGGCAGCATATCAGGGTTCTACCTCTCCTTCATTTAAGGGGTTCTGGGTCTAAAAATATGGCTCAGGTCTGAGAATCAATTGAGGGCCCATGATTTTTTTTGATTCAGGTTTGTTCATTTGACCTCAAACTTTTCTTCTTATAGAGATGTAGTAAGAATTTGCTGGTGGGCTTCCTCTCTTTTTATTTCTAGGAACACTGTGATCAACTAACTAATGCCATAGGTCTGTACAAGTCAGACTTTTCTAATTGCTCCTTTGACTTTGCTGTTCATTATGCAAAAAGGATATCAAGTAGCTGCTATGTAGTAGTTCTGGTGAAAAAACCATGGCAAGTTTACACTGAGGCATGGCACCATGGGTAGTCAGCTTTATTATTACTTTTATTGTTGTTGGGTTAGAAACCATTCTCTCTTTTATTTATATTTTTCTTTTCAAATTTTTATTTAAATTCTAGTTACATAACATACAGTGCAGTATTGGTTTCAGGAGTAGAATTCAGTAATTCATCACTTACATATAACACCCAGTGCTCATCATAACAAGTGCCCTCCTTAATACCTATCACCCATTTAGCCCATCTCCTACCCACCTGCCTCCATCAACCCTCAGTTTGTTCTCTCTTAAGAGTCTCTTAATGGTTTGTTTCCCTCTTTCTTTTTCTTTCTTTTTTTTTTCCCTTCCCATATGCTCATCTGTTTTGTTTCTTAAATTCCACATATGAGTGAAATCATATGGTACTTGTCTTTCTCTGACTGGCTTATTTCACTTATAATGCACTCTAGCTCCATCCACATTGTTGCAGATGGCAAGATTTCATTCTTTTTGATGGCTAATATTCCAGTGTATGTATGTGTATGTATGTATGTATACATGTGTGTATGTATGTATACATGTGTATGTAACGTGTTGTATATACATATGTACGTATGCACACATATGTACACATATGTATATGTATACACACACACACCACATCTTCTTTATCCATTCATCAGTCGATTGACATTTGGGATCTTTGCATATTTTGGCTATTGTTGATAATGCTGCTGTAAACATCAGGGTGCATGTACCCCTTTAATCTGTATTTTTGTATTTAAAAAATTTGTATTTTTGTATTTGGATAAACACCTAGTAGTGCTTGCTGGGTTGTAGGGTGGTTCTATTTTTAACTTTTTGAGAATCCTCCATACTGTTTTCCAGAGTGGCTGTACCAGTTTGCACTCCCACCAACAATGAAAAAATGTTCCCCTTTCTTCACATCCTCACCAACACCTGTTGTTTCTTGTGTTGTTAATGAAAAAAAAATTTTTTTTAATGTTCATTTATTTTTGAGAGAGAGAGAGAGAGAGAGAGAGACAGAGCATGAGCGGGGGAGGGGCAGAGAGAGAGGGAGACACAGAATCTGAAGCAGGCTCCAGGCTCTGAGCTGTCAGCACAGAGCCCGATGCGGGACTTGAACCCACAAGTCGTGAGATCATGACCTGAGCTGAAGTCAGACGCTTAACTGACTGAGCCACCCAGGTGCCCCGTGTTACTAATTTTTAGTCAGCTTTATTTTGATTACACAATGATGCTAGCAGTATTCCTGCAGTGATAGTATATGTTGTATTGCCTCTTATGTTTCCTTCCTTAAGTTAAAGCGATTGAGGTTCCCAAGGAAATGGGTGCTTTCAGCACAACTAGACAGATTTCTTTGTTTGATAATTGGCAGTGATGTATTTATGCCAGGATCATACTGGATTCTTGTTTTCCCATCTTCTTCCATTTCTGTCCTGAGTCAGTAGGAACAGCAACAACATTGCATTCAAGTGAATGAAATAAGTGAGCACCATATGTTGATTGAGGCTTGTCTTTGAGAAAACAGAGACTTAATAATAGGAGCTGTTCTGTTTCTCTTCAGAGAGGTACTGGTAAACTATATCCATTATTTACCAGGATGTGGGACACTTAGTAGGGGATTGATACATATTTAATGAGGAAAGGAAGGAAAGCAAGGGAGGGAGAGAAAGGAAAGGAAAGGAAAAGAAAGGATAGAAAACGAATGGAGACCCAAGTTTTCTATTTTTATTTTTGTTTCTTCTCAGTTAAGATCAGTCATGAGTACTGTGCTGGATTTCTCTGAAGGTAGAGATGTTGACTTTGACCAGACTCCTGCTGTCTCTAGTGTCTGTCTGTTGTACACCTTACTTTATGGTGGGTCAGATAGGGATTGAAGAGAGACAACTAAAAATTAAATGGGACGTATTTATGCTAGATCATAGGCTAGAGTAGTAGAGATCTGTCAACTCTTGATACGTTTTGTAAAAATGGCAAGTTATTGCAGTCTAAAAATATAATTGCAGATACCTTTTGATGAGGTAAATACTATTACGTAGCAAAGATATTACCTTCATAGAGGCCTGTGGAAAAGTCTAGGACTACAAACTGCAGTTGTTTTTTTCTCTCTTTTTTTAATTGTTTATTTTTGAAAGAGAGATACAGAGCGAGAGTGGAGGAGTGGCAGAGAGAGAGGGAGACACAGAATCTGCACTTGATCTTAGCCAAAAGGCCGAGGAGCGATTAGAGACACAGAATCTGAAGCAGGCTCCAGGCTCTGAGCTGTCAGCACAGCCTGACGTGGGGCTTGAACTTGTGAACCGCAAGATCATGACCTGAGCCAAAGTCAGGTGCTTAACTGACTGAGCCACCCAGGCACCATCAGTTGTTTTTCTCTTTGGAGACTATCTGGAAGTTTTAGAGCTCCTTCTGTTCCCTAGAAGGGCCCTGTTAGGGATCCTGCCATGTGCTGTTTGCCCCGTTCAGGTATTATTCTCTGTTCCCTTTTCACGTTGCTTGATCCAACTTCTTTCGCCTCGTATCCATTTTCTTTTAAATGAAACCATATAAACATTAGATGCGTAAGATAGGCCAGTGAATTCCTTTATTCAGTAGGAAGTACTGACATTTTGACTTAAAAATATTTACAAATAAAATTTATTTAGGAATGTGTAATTAGTGGGCGAATTGAACATGAAGTGATAATACATATATACAATATGAGAAAGCAAAAATGGATTGCCACTTTGTCAGCTGTCATGGCTGTTTGACAATCCTTCTTGTTAGTAGAGCATCTAAATTCAGCATTTTATATATGGTAAATTAAAAACCCAATAACAATAGCTGGCAATGTCTTCACCAACCCTTCCCAGCCTGATCTAAAGTCTAATGATGTATTAGAGACATATTTGAGAGCGGGGAAAAGGAATATGCTGAGAACACTAGCATACTATGCATGCTTTTTCATTTATTTATAATTTCATCTTTTTAATGATATTTCTTGTAGGGTCTTAGTGTTTGAGCCCAGGCTAACTTTCAGGTACAATGTAAGCTTTATTTTTACATTTTGTTGTTAAGTATAAAAGTAGAACAAAAATGTTTTATCTGTGAGGCTTGACACTTTCTAGAAGGTGTTGAGGCAGTTCATCAAGCTGTATGGATTGTCATAGGGAATATACTTTTATTTATGAATTAAATTGCCATACCTTTTTTTTTTTTTTTAAATGTTACAGAAGCCAAGGCTGCCCCAAGAGATTGTTTCATTGATGTGAATTCTAAAGGTGACAGATTTGGCAATTGTGGTTTCTCTGGCAATGAGTACAAGAAGTGTGCCACTGGGTAAGTGGAGGTGAGGTTATAAAGGAATGTGAATGATTTTAAGACCCGTCATCTTGCAACTGCTGGCTTTCTCTCCCTTAAATACTGAACTTTTCAAATTAACTTTTCAAGTTTTAGAACATAAGACTTCAGCGAGACTCTGAAAAGAACTAGTAAATAATTCATCCCTTTAGATGTTAACTGTCTAAAGTCTAATGGATTTTAGAATCTTTGTTTTTCCTTATTCTACAATAAGAACCTCAAATAAACACTCTTTCTCTTCTTTTTTTCATTAAAAGATGGCACTGATTAATGTGTAGATACCTGCAAAATTCATTCTGGATGTTGTTATTTTCTTCTTGCTCTATATAATTTTAAAGTGACAAATTAAAACCTTTTTTTTGTTTCTACATTTGCTTATTGTAAAAGTTAATAATTATTAAAGAATTACAAATAAAAAAAGTCATCCATAATATCAGTCCATATATATCTACTAATTGCATTGTGTTTCTTCCTCTTTTTTGTTTCTATGCACTGTACATACACACACTGATATTTTGTATAATTGGAATTATTCTATATTACTGAGCATCTCTTCTCTTTGCTCCTACTTTGCCAGTTAGTCTAAGTAACTGTACGGAAACAATGTTTGCTAAGAAGAAATAACAGCAGTCAATCTCCATGTTGCTAAATCCATCAGACATTGCTAGGTCTTCATGCTACTTGACCTTTTGGTGTCATTCAAGTATGTTGACTGTTTTTTCCTTGAAGAAACCTCTTTCCTTCGCTTTTGTGTGGGATGTTCTTCTAGTATTCTTTTCTGTGTTTCTGGTTGCTCCTTTAGTGTGTTTATTTGTAGGCCCATCTTTCTCTACTCAGCCATTAAATACTGGAGACACCACGTATGCTGGCTTACATGTGGCCTTCTGCCACAGGGCCTTTGCACACACTATTCCTTCTGCCTGGCATGCCTTCAGCTCCTCCAGATCTCAGTTTTAAAGACTTCCTCACCTTTCTTAACAGAGCCAGAGAGCCCTCTTGTAAGGTGTTCTTACTGCTGTGTGCTTTTCCCCCTTAATGTTAGCCAATTTATTTTGTTCTAATCATTTCTTGATATATAAAACAGAGTAGATGGAAGGAAGATAAGAAAAACAAGAAAGTGTTTCAAAAGGAGATATGAATGTAACTTTTGATATTCATCTTATATAGTTTCAAAAGTAGTTGTAGATATAAGTTCTCTTCTGTTTACATAGCACTTTTTTCTGGGGAAGTCATACTATTATTATTAATACATTTTTAGTGTATTTAAATTCTAAATTATTTTGGTTTATGCCCAAACCACTGTCCTAGTAAGAACAATCATTTAAAAATGATATGATGTGGGGCACCTCGGTGGCTCAGTCATGAGCCCAGGGTCGTGGGATCTAGCCCCATTTTGGGCTCTGTGCTGTGTGTGGAGCCTGCTTAAGATTCTCTCCCTCAACATCTCTCCCCCACTTGCACACGCTCTGTCTCTCAAATAAAATAAAAATGACAATATCTTCAAATAAGATAGAGGATAATTTTCCAGGTAAAAAGAAGAATAAATACAAAACCAGTTCTAGGCATAGAATTTTATGATTCTTTTCTGGTGTTTAGAAAAGACACAGGAGGGTCTGTCCTGCATTTTGGGGAGACTGGACCCATCTTGGTTACCATAATTTGTCTAAATTAAAATGAGAAAAGTAGGAACTTGAATGTTGAACGAAGGACGAACTGCTTAAGAAATTGGATGTTTTTTTTTGTTGTTGAATTTGATGTGTTTTCCTTATTGTTCATATCATTAATTTTTTAAAATTTATATTGTGATTTCCCCTGTGACTCCTGAGTTATTAAAAGTGTGTTGCTTAATTTCTAGATATTTGGGAGTATTCTGGTTATGTTTTTGATTTCTAGTTTAATTCCAATGAGAACATACTCTGTATAACTTTAGTTCTTTGCAGTTTATTGAGATGTGAGTTATTGCCCAGCATGTGGTCTCTTTTGGTGAACGTCCATGTACAATTGGAAAAAAAGTGCATTCTATAGTTATTGGGTTGTGTTATTCTATAAATGTTGACAGTCTTATTCAAGCTTCCTATATCTTTGTGTTGCATGTGTGTGTTTTAGGTTTGTCCTTCAATTTTTAAAAAAAAATTTTTTTTTAATGTTTATTTTTGAGAGAGAGAGACAGAGCATAAGCAGGGGAGGAGCAGAGAGAGAGGGAGACACAAAATCTGAAACAGGCTCCAGGTTCTGAGCTGTCAGCATAGAGCCCGATGTGGGGCTCAAACTCACAAACTGTGAGATCATGACCTGAGCCAAAGCCAGATGCTCAACCGACTGAGCCACCCAGGCACCCCCTTGTCCTTTAATTTCTGAGAGAAGTGGGTTAAAATCTCCAGCTATGATTATAAAGTTGTCTGTTTCTCTTTTTTAGTTCTATACATTTTTTTGCTGTGTGTCTTTTGAATCAGTAAATTCTTATGTTATTAGGTGCATCCACATTTAGGATTGTTATGTCTCCTTGACGAATTGGCCCTTTAATTATTACCAAATTTTCTTCTTTATCTTTGCAATATTCTTGTTTAGCATTTGTTGCAGTTTCATTTGTTTATGTGACTGTTTGGTGATCACCCTTCATTGGTAAGCTAAAGTGCAATGACACGTTTTATCTTATGTGTTTAGTGTAATATTTGGCACGTGATAAGTACCTATTAAATATTTGTTGAATGAATGTAGGAACAGATGATACAGCTGATGGGTGGATAATTAGTGTAACTGATTAAATGAACTGAGGTGAAACTTTGGGGTAAGTGGATTAATGCAGACTTGGAGAGAGCTTGCTAGACGTGTCTGATCTTTGTCTTTAGCCTGGTTCTGTTTCCATGATCTTATGAGTATCTTAATGAAATTATAGAAACTACACTTAGGAAATGTATAAACTACTGGGTAGCTGATTTGAAAAACATTTTATAATAGTAATATAGCATTAATATAGCCATTAGGAATGCATATCTGAAGTCAGACTCCTTGGGTTTGAATACTGCTTCAACTGCTTAAGATCTCTGAGACTTTGGACAAGTTGCTTTCCTTTTCTTTTTCTTCTGTGCCTCATTTTTCTATAAAATGAGGATAATAATGGTACCTATTTCCAGTTGTTTTGAAGACCAAATGTGTTGATGGATGCTAGTACTAAGAAGAATACCCGATTCGTTGCAAGACTCATCATTGTCACCATTGCTTTGTAATCATCCTCATCACAGAAAATGTATAAAATCTAGAAGAATCTAAAGGAAGTGAACCCTGTGGTCCTGCCATCCAGAGATACTCCCTCACATTTTTGTTGTATTTCCTTTTTGTATGTGTGTATATACATTCATAAGCATACATTTGTGCATCATACATGTATGTACACATACATATGTGTACTCAGAGCCCCGCATCTGTATGTATAAACAAAATTGCAAAGTATGATTTATACTATTTTATAAATTCAGTTTACTTTCCACTATATTAAGAGAGCTTATAGGATGTATTCAGCTTCTTTTAATCATTTCCTTATTTTAGGAATTCAAGTTGTTTCTAGTAGTTTGCTATTTTATTTTACTTTATTATTATATTTTTTAACGTTTATATTTGAAAGAGAGAGGACAGAGTGCAAGTGGGAGAGGGGCCGAGAGAGAGGGAGACACAGAATCTGAAGCAGGCTCCAGGGTCTGAGCTGCAAACACAGAGCCTGATGCGGGGTTTGAACTCACGAACTGTGAGATCATAACCTGAGTCACAGTCGGACGCTTAACCGACTGAGCCATCCAGGCACCCCGTAGTTTGCTATTTTAAATAAGGTTGTGATATATACAGCTGAAGTATTTGTTTATTTCTCTGATTGTTTCCTTAATAGCTTTTCTCAAAAAATATGGATAAGTTTTAAGGCTCCTCATAGATACTTCCAAATTGATCTTCAAAACATTTAACTGATTTATGCTTTCCCTACCGCCTCACCAATGCCAGAGTGTTATCTTAAAAATTTATAGTTGACCTTTTTTTTTTTTTTTAAATTTTTTTAACGTTTATTTTATTTTTGAGACAGAGAGAGACAGAGCATGAACGGGGGAGGGGCAGAGAGAGAGGGAGACACAGAATCAGAAACAGGCTCCGGGCTCTGAGCCATCAGCCCAGAGCCCGACGCGGGACTCGAACTCACGGACCGTGAGATCGTGACCTGAGCCGAAGTCGGACGCTTAACCGACTGAGCCACCCAGGCGCCCCAAAAATTATAGTTGACCTTTGAACAACATGGGGGTTAGAGATGCTGACTTCCCACATAGTCACAAATTCACTTATAACTTTTGACTCCCCTAAAACTTAATTACAATAGCCTACTATTGATCAGAAGCCTTACCAATAACAAAAAAATAGTTGATTGAATGTTATATGTATTATATGCTGTGTTCTTACAATAAAGTAAGCTAGAGACAATGTTATTAAGAAAATCATAAGGAAGAGAAAATACATTTGCAGGACTGCACTGTAAAAAATCCATGTGTTAAGTGGACCTGTGCAGTTCAAACATGTAATGTTCTAGGGTTAGCTGGACTTTTCCAATTTGTTATATCAAATAGATGTTTCTTTTTTTGTTTTTTGTTTTTGTTTTTTTTTAATTTTAGAGAGGGAGAGCGTGAATGGGGGACAGGAGCAGAGGGTTGGGGGGGGAGAGAGAGAGAGAGAGAGAGAGAGAGAGAGAGAGTGCGCAAGTGATCTTAAGCAGTCTCCACACTCAGTGCAGAGCCTGATGTGGGGCTCAAGTCCCACGACCCGGAGATCGTGACCTGAGCCAAAATCAAGAGTTGGATGCTTAACCCACTGAGCCACCCAGGTGCCCCCATTTTTAAAAAATGTTTATTTATTTTGAGAGAGGGAGAAAGTGTGAGCACACATAAGTGGGGGGAGGGGCAAAGAGAGAGGGAAAAGAGACAGAATCCCAAGTAGGCTCTACACTTTGAACTCAGAGCCTGACACAGGGCTTGATCCCATGAACTGTGAGATCATGACCTGAGCCGAAATCAGGAGTCAGATGCTTAAATGCCTGAGCCACCCAGGCGCCCCTCATTTTTATTTTAAATGAATTTGTAAATAATTATTTAAGATTTTTTGTTGTTGTTCAAAAGATGTTTAAAGAGATCTAGAAAATGTGGCTTCCACTCTTACTCTTTTTCTCTCTTCCCACCCTACCCCCAGGTACCTATTTCTGTTAGCTTTTGGTATGTCTTTGCAGTGTCTTTCTGCCAGTACAGTCTTATTCCTCCCCCCTCCCCGCTTCCTGTTGTGCATACTGCAGACACTGTTGTGCAGATTGTATTGTTGCATTTCACCGAAAGAGCTCTCTTCTCTTTCAGTACATAGATGGTGTCATCTTTTAAAAAACTTTTTAAACAAAAAATTTCAAATATACAGAGGAGCAGAAGGAATACAGAGGAGTAGAAGGAGTATTTCAAATATACAGAAGGAGTAGAAGTATGATGAAACCCATATATTCTAGATTAAAAACATTGTTGGCATTCTATCATATTTTCTTTGTCTAGACTTGTCTGAACCACTTTTAAATAAATTCTAGGCATTATGATACTTCATTCCTAAATTCTTCAGTATTCATCTCTGACAGATAAGGCCATTCACAATACCAATGTCATACCTACCAAAATTAATAATTTCCTAATATCATGTAATACCTGGTCAATATTAAAGTTTCTCCAACTGTCCTCAAGTTGTGTTTCATAGCTGTTTTTTTGCCACATCAGGATTCCGTCAAGGATCATGCATCACATTTAGTTGTCATGCCACTTATGTCACTTTTAATATAAAATATGTAGTCTTCTTCATTAATTTTTTTTTCTTTTTGATGACAGTGATCTGAGGGAAATAACTGGGCCAGTTCTTTTAGTATGGCCCGTGATCTGGATTTGTTTGATAGTTTCTTCTCAATGTTGCTTTATATGTGTCTCTATCCCTAAATTTTCTATAAATCAGAAGTTAAATCTAAAGTCGTAATTAGATTCAGGTTAAACATTTTAGGGAAGAATACTTCGTAAGTGGCACATGATGTCAAGGAGGCACATAATTCTGGGTTGTCTTTTTATTAGTGGTCAAACCCCCAACCCCCATGTCAGGCTCCATGCTGAGCCTGGAACTTGCTCCCACCAATGTTTTGCTTCACAGTTTTAATATGCATTGATGATCCTTGCCTGAAGCAATTATTCTATTGAGGCTTGTGATAGAATTTTCTTTTATAATATAACCATGAACACCTCTTAGCTTTGTTGGCTGTTTGTATTCCTTATTTTGTGAATTGCCTTTTTTGTATCTTTGCTAATTTTTTCTGTGGAAGTGGGTTTTTTTCTTACTGATTTTTAACAGCTTTATATATATATATTTAATTTTTTAAAAAAATTATTTTTATTTTTGAGAGTGAGTGAGCAGGGGAGGGGCAGAGAGAGAGGGAGACGGAGAATAAAAAGCAGGCTCCATGCTGACAGTAGAGAGCCTCATGTGGGGGTTGAACTCATGAACTGTAAGTTCATGACTTGAGCTGAATTCAGGCACTTAACCAACTAAGCCACCTAGGTGTCCTATGGCTTTTTATACATTAAGAGTATTTTCCTTTTACTTTTTAACATGTCACCAAGACTACACATGAAACACTGAGTATATCATTGCAGCTTGAATTTTGGTAGGTCCAACAGATGTTAACTAAGGTCTGCTTTATGCTACACTTTGTTCTGGAGGTTTTCTTTTTTTAAAAAATTATTCTTTATTTTAGAGAGAGAGAGAGAGAGAGAGAGAGGGTGGGTGAGAGAAATGGAGGGAGAGAGACAGAGAATCCCAAGTAGGTTACAGGCTCAGCATGGAGCCTGATGTGGGGCTTGATCCCACAACCCTGGGATCATTATTTGAGCTGAAATCAAGAGTCAGACTCTCAACTGACTGAGCCACCCAGGCGCCCCATGTTTTAGAGGTTTTCATATCTAATTTCAACCAACTATGTGAGATAGACATTATTATTTATCTCTTGTTTTTCAGATGAAGGAACTGAAGCTCAGAAAGTTTAAACACTTTATTCAGGTTAACTAGGGAATAAATGGTGACATAAGAATAAATGTAAATGAGACAAAATTACTAACCCTTAAGTGCAGGATGGAGGAAAGAGGAGACTTAACAATATATGCAAAATGTAAATAGGAATTTTAGCTAGTGATCAGTTCAAGGGCATCTATAATGTAATGTAGTTACCATAAAAGCTACTGTAATCATGGGCCTAATAGTAGTACAGTATCTAGAATATAGGAAATGTGAGCTCTGTTATGTTATTTGCTTATCAGGCTATAACTGAAATTTCATGCCCTGCTCTGAGCACTGTGCTTCAAGAGGCAATGAGAGAACCTGGAACATATTTAGAGGGGAGCTTCCTTGTTCCATGAGAAATGATTATAAGATATTGCTCTGGTGAATAAGTATTTAGGAACTATGTGATAATTGTCCTAAAATAGCTGCCATGTGGAAGAAGGAAAAGACATTTGCTATTAGCTGTGTGATCTCATGTGGAAGGTCTGGGACCAATGAGGAAAAGTTATAAGGATATAAATTTTAGCTCAAGAAATAAAATAGTTTTATGAAAGCTAGACTGCGAATTTTTAGGGGGTGATTAATTAGAGGAATTGGTGAATTAGAGGAAAACAATATCCTATAATGACTTGGCAGTGATAACATAAAGGAGATTCTAGTATAGGGTAGATTCTTGGATCACAAGGCAATCAGGTAGAAAATTTCAATATAGCATCTTAAGAGTTGATATTAGTGGTATTTAGTGTGTTATGGAAGGGTATAGGAAGGGCATTTAGCTAACACAGCCTTGGTAATAGGAATTGTAGTCAGATAACCCTTCATAGAGTTGTAATATTGAATCAGTGAATTGAATTAGTGAATTAATGAGTTAATGAATTGAGTCTTAAATTAAGTAACTAAGAGTTAGCTTAGCCCAAGCCACGAAGGGTGGAGTCCTTTCTTAATTATTTTATAGTACAGAATCTAATTTTCTCCTTATGGCAACTCTGTAAGAAGTCACAACCGAATTTTGGTATAGTTCTATTATTTTCTATGGAAAAGCATTTATAAAATTATATTTATAAACAACTCTTTAGTTAGACGTGTTTGAGCCCTAAACTGCTAGTAAAGAGAGAGTAGGGGTGGGGAGAGAAGGAGCAGGAACACCACCTGGTACACCTACTGATTTCATCCTAGCATCCAGTTATCTCTGCCATATTTGAAGAGACCTGCTTAGGTGCCTTTGCTCTTATATGCTTTCTCTGTTGAGACTCCCTTCAGCTAACTATCAGTAAACTTTCTTTAAGTAAAAAAAAAACAACAAAAAACTTTATGTGTCCAAATATATAATTTTTATTTTTATTTTGTATCTACAGTGGGTGCATTTTATGTTTGCATTATTTCTCTATCTTACAGGAATGCTTTGTGTGGAAAGCTTCAGTGTGAGAATGTACAAGACATGCCTGTATTTGGAATTGTGCCTGCTATAATTCAGACTCCCAGTAGAGGCACCAAATGTTGGGGTGTGGATTTCCAGCTAGGATCGGATGTTCCAGATCCTGGGATGGTGAACGAGGGTACAAGATGTGATGATGGAAAGGTAATCAGAATGTTTTCTATTTATAATTTAAAATTAAAAAAATAAAAAAAGCATTATACAAAGTAAGTGGTTATTCTTTTCTTATTTATAAAAGAAATCTAATGTTTTTTTGGTAGAGATTTTGGAAAATACAAAATTAAGAATGGCTGTTATTCTACTACCCAGATTTCACTGGCAGTCATATATTATAACCACTAGTCTGTGTTGCTGTGCATATTTCTTTCCATTATCAATGGTGCTATAATTTATTAGCAGTCTGCTATTATTGGGACATTTAGGTGATTGCCAGGATTGTGAGTGTGTGTGTGTGTGTGTGTGTGTGTATGATTGTGTGTCTCTAGACTAGAATGTGTAGTACCAGAAATGTCATAATGCTTGTCCCCCCATGCTCTCTGCTACCCTGATCACTGTTGTTTGGATCAGATATGAGTCAAGAGTCAGCCAGCTCCTGACTCACTACCATTGGTTTCTATGTGATAAGATGAGCTAGGACAAATTCCTTTTGGGGGGGAATATATAATTAAGAAATACTATTAAGAATAGGGCAGAAACTGTAAGAATTCTTCAGCGATGCTATGAAGCAAGAGCAGGGCTAGAATGGTTATGGCAAACTTCAGTCATATACAAAAGATATGGGGGAGCAGGAGTGTTGGGCAAATTGAAGAAACCAATTTAAAGGAGAGTAGAGGAGGGGGAAGAGAGAGAGAACACAAGTGACTGATAAGGTGACACATAAAAAAGACGGGTGGACTTGCTAGTTACCTCCGTCATTGTGTACTGAGTTTTCAGTTCCAGTTCTGTTCCTCCTTTCCTACAAAAAGACCCTTATATTTTTGTGCCTGTTGTTGCCACTATAAAAACTCGATTGCTGTAGTTACTATAAACAATGCTGAGGTAAATGGCTTTATAAATAAAAATTTCAGAATATTATGATTGTTTCCTGAGGTGAAACTACTATAATGGGGTGTGCATACTTTTTAAGGTTTTAGAGTTTTGCATGAATTCTCTTTTACTTTTTTAAGTTTATTTATTTATTTTGAGAGAGAGAGAGAGCAGCATGAGTGGGTGAGGAGCAAAGAGAGAGGGAGAAAGAGAATCCCGACCAGGCGCCATGCTATCAGCACATGGAGCCCAGTGCTGGGCTCCAACTCATGAACCGTGAGATCATGACCTGAGTCGAAATCAGGAGTTGGACGCTTAACCAACTGAGCCACCCAGGTGCCCGTGCCTGATTCTCTTTAGAAAAAGCTTTAATAGTTTATTTTCCAACGAGTTTTTAGTGGGAAGTGTTTTAATTCTTCACACCATAGTCAAGATTAGCTATCATTTTCAAGCTTTCGTTGGTGGTTTCCTTTTTATTTTACTTTCTTCTTAATTATTAGTGATGTTGAATTTTTTTGTCTCTATATGTTTATTCCTTCTTCTGTGATTTGCCATGTTGATGTTCTTTATACACTTAAAAATTGGCCTATTTTCTTATTGATTTTGAATTTGATTTCTTATTGATTTTAAAGAACCTTAATTAATTTACATCATATGTAACAAATATAATATATAAATATACATATATGATGTTTTTGCCCAGCTCACTTCTTGCGTCTTCTTTCTTTTGTTTTTAGTGGTTTTTTTTTGCTGTGTTTGCATTTTTATGTATTTAAAGCTGTTATTCTCTTCCTTTATGGTTTCTAACTTTACTTACATGTTTTATAAGACTTTTATCAGTATATCAGATCATTATTCTCTTGTATTTTGTAGTAGATTTTGTTTTTTATTTAATGCCTCTTTAATCCAGGGGAATGTTGAGTGTATATAGTATGAGGTTGGCATTCTTTTTTTCTCTTTTATCATTTATTCATTACTGTATGCTGAGTTCTAATGCCATTTTTTTTCAGAATGGCTTATCATTTGCCTTAACCTCATTTATAATCTCTTTCCTTTAATTTGAAATTTTATTTAAATTACCGATTAAATTTTTATATATTCTAGGGCTTAATTTTTGTTTTTCCCCTCTTCATGCCCATTGATAGGTCTAACTACTCATGTGTCAGTACTGCCTTGATTTAGTTTTTATTGGTTTTATAATGTATTTTTCTTATCTGGTCATGCAAATACCCTCCCATTCTTTTTTCCTAGTTCTCTTGGCTATTTTTATTCGCTTATAATTCCAGATGAACTTGAGATAATGTTTGTTGAGGTGCAAAAAAAATTAAAATCTAAAAAACTAAAAAATGCTTTGGAATTTTGGTTGGGATGACATTAAATTTATAAACTTATAATGGGGAAAAGTGACATCATTACATGATTGAGTCTTCTCAAAGTAGAACATGGTATGTGTGTCCATTTTTGAGGGGTCTTCTTTATGTTTTTTGTTAATTTTATTATTGGGTAGATTTTTATTGTTATTATGAATAGGCCCGTTTTCTCCTGTTATATTTTCTGTTTTGTTATATTTCAGTTTCTAATTGGTTTTTACTGACAAGAGAAGCTATTTTGTTTGTATTTTTGACTGGGTATTATTGATATTCAGAAAAAATTTCATTTGTATATGTTTATTTTGTTACCAGGCATACACTTAGTGTTTACCTATTTCTATTGTCAATTATATTAGAATTTTCTTTTTTTTTTTTCTCTTACAAACCTTTGACTTCTTTTTTTTTTTTAATATATGAAATTTATTGTCAAATTGGTTTCTATACAACACCCAGTGCTCATCCCAAAAGGTGCCCTCCTCAATACCCATTACCCACCCTCCCCTCCCTCCCACCCCCCATCAACCCTCAGTTTGTTCTCAGTTTTTAACAGTCTCTTATGCTTTCGCTCTCTCCCACTCTAACCTCTTTTTTTTTTTTCCCTTCCCTTCCCCCATGGGTTTCTGTTAAGTTTCTCAGAATCCACATAAGAGTGAAACCATATGGTATCTGTCTTTCTCTGTATGGCTTATTTCACTTAGCATCACACTCTCCAGTTCCATCCACGTTGCTACAAAGGGCCATATTTCATTCTTTCTCATTGCCATGTAGTACTCCATTGTGTATATAAACCACAATTTCTTTATCCATTCATCAGTTGGTGGACATTTAGGCTCTTTCCATAATTTGGCTATTGAGAGTGCTGCTATAAACATTGGGGTACAAGTGCCCCTATGCATCAGTACTCCTGTATCCCTTGGATAAATTCCTAGCAGTGCTATTGCTGGGTCATAGGGTAGGTCTATTTTTAATTTTCTGAGGAACCTCCACACTGCTTTCCAGAGCGGCTGCACCAATTTGCGTTCCCACCAACAGTGCAAGAGGGTTCCCGTTTCTCCACATCCTAGAATTTTCTAAGTAAAAGTCATCATCTGCAAATGATAAAAAGTTGGTTTCCTTTCTCATATTTACAGTTTGGATTTATTTTCTTGTGTAATTGCAATGATAGCACTTCCAGAATAATTGTAAATAGTGATAGTGTGCATCTTTGTCTTGACTCTGACATGAGTGGGAATGTGTTTAGCCTTTCAAGGTTATGTATGATTTTGGCTAATCGCTTGGGGTACATGGTATTTTTCACTTAATGCGGTATCCTTTTAATCCTATTGAATAAGGATAAAAATAAACAGTAGATTTTACATTTTATAAGTAGTTCTTTGACATTAAAATATTAAATATTTAAAAAATATTAGATACTATGAAGATAATCATTTGGAACACCTGGGTGGCTCAGTTGGTTGAGCGTCTGACTTCAGCTCAGGTCATGATCTTGCAGTTTGTGAGTTTGAGCCCTGTGTCGGGCTCTGTGCTGACAGCTTAGAGCCTGGAGCCTTCTTTGGATTTTCTGTGTCCTTCCCTCTCTCTGCTGTTCCCCAACTTGTGCTGTCTCTCTCTCTCAAAAATAAATAAATAAAAACATTAAAAAAAATAATCATTATTTACCTTTGACCTATTGATATGTGCTGGGTTATATCAATAAATTCCCTAACATTAAATTATCTTTGCATTCCTGGAGCACACACTGGTAACATTAAATTTTTCTTTAGATATATTCCCGGATTCTATGTGTTGGTGAATTTACTTTTGTGTTTCTGAAACTGTCTACTTTTGATGTTTTTTGAATTTATGAACTTTTACTCTGTAGATTGTAGTCAGTACTCTTAAGTCCCACAAAAAACTCAGATAATATTGAATTAAAGTATAACAGGATTAATTGATTTAAACAAAAGAAACAAATAAAGAGCTTTGGAACCCTAAATCTCAAATAATGTTTCTACGATCTTTGCTTCTCCCTTTTGGCTCCCCGCCCCTCCCTTGCCCCAGCTTATTGAGATATAATTAACATTTAATATGCTATATGTTTAAGGTGTACAGTGTGATGATTTGATACATGTATATATTGTGAAATGACTACCACAGTAAGGTTAGTTAACACTTCTATAACCTCCCATAAATATAATTTTTTTTCTTTTTTTTTTTTTTTTGGTGGTACAATATTTAAGATTTACTCTCTTGGTAACTTTCAAGTGTATAATATTGTTAACTACAATCATCAGGCTGACTATTAGATACCCAGAACTTACTCATCTTTTAACTGGAGATTTGTACTATTGGATCAACATCTCCCCATTTTTCCTATGAGTGAGGCTTCACCACCCCCCCTTTTTTTTTGAAGACTCCACATATATGTGAGATCATATGGTATTTGTCTGTCTTTGTCAGACTTTCTTCACTTAGAATAATGTCCCCAAGGTCCATGCATGTTGTTGCAAATGACAGGATTGGTCGTTCAGGAGTGTGTTGTTTACTTTCCACATTTTTTGTGAATTTTACACATTCCTCCTGTTACTAATTTCTAGTTTCAAACCATTGTGATTGGAAAAGATACTAGATATGATTTCAATCTTCTTAAATATGTTGTCTTGCTTTGTGGCCCAACATAAGTTGTATCCTGTAGAATGTTCTGTGTGTGCCTCAGAAGAGTATGTATTCTGCTGCTGTTGCATGGCTGTTCTGTTTATGTCTGTTAGATCCATTTTGGTCTATAAAGTTCTTTAGATCTGCTGTTTCCTTATTAAATTTCTGTCTGGGGGCACCTGGGTGGCTCAGTTGGCTAAGCATTCATCTCTTGATTTTGGCTGAGGTCACGATCTCACGGTTTGTGAGATCGAGCCCCTGTGTTGGGCTGTGCACTGAGAGTGTGGAGCCTGCTTGGGATTCTCTTCCTCTTTGCCTGCCCTCCCCAGCTGCTCACGTATTCACGCATGCTCTCTCTCAAAATAAATAAAAAGAAATTTCTGTCTGGATGACCTATCCGATGTTGAAAGTGGGGTATTGAAGTCTACTACTAGTATTGTATTGCTGTCTGTTTCTCTCTTCACTTTTGTCACTATTTGGTTTAAATATTTAAATGCTCCAGTGGAAGGTACATAAATACTTAAAATTATTACATCGATGAATTGTCTCCTTTATCCCCATTTCATGGCCTTCTTTGTCTCTTGCAACCAATTCTGACTAAGTCTATTATATGTGATATAAATATAGCCGTTCCTGCTCTTTTGGTTACCATTGGCATAGAATATGTTTTTCTGTCCCTTCACTTTCAACCGGTGTGTCCTTAACACTATAAGTGAGCCTCTTTTAGGCAGCATATTGTTGGATATGTATATATTTTTAAGTCTATTCAGCCACTTTGTGTCTTTTGATATGGGACTTTAGTAGTTCATTTCTATTTAAAGTAATTATTGATAGCTAAGGACTCATTGCCATTTCATTGTTTGTTGACTGTTTTTAGTTCTTTTGTTCCTTTTTTCCTTTTTTACTATCTTCTTTCATGATTTATTTATTTATTTATTTATTTATTTATTTATTTATTTTTAGAGTATGCTTTAATTCTTTTGTGTGTTCTACTATGTTTCTTCTTTTGTGGTTAGCGTGAGGCTTATATAAAACATTTTGTAGATATAACAGTCTATTTTAAGCTGATAATAACTTACCTTCAATTGCATACACAAGCACTACACTTTTACTTCTCATATTTTAAACTGTTGTGTCATACTTAGCATCTTTTTATATTGTGCATCCATTAATAAGTTATTAGTTATTTTTATTTAAGTTTTTTTTACTAGAGATAGAGTGATTTACACAGCACCATTAAAATAGTAAGGTATTCTTTTTTTTTTTTTACTTTATTTATTTAAATCACATATATATATATATATATATATATATATATATATATATATAATTTAATGTCAAATTGGTTTCCATACAATACCCAGTGCTCATCCCAACAGGTGCCCTCCTCAATGCCCATCACCCACTTTCCCCTCCCCCCCACCCCCCATCAACCCTCAGATTGTTCTCAGCATTTAAGAGTCTCTTATGGTTTGCTGCCTTCCCTCTCTGTAACTTCCACACCCCCCCTTTCCCTCCCCCTGGTCTTCTGTTGAGTTTCTCAGAATCCACAGAAGAGTGAAAACATATGGTATCTGTCTTTCTCTGTATGGCTTATTTCACTTAGCATGACACTCTCCAGTTCCATCCACGTTGCTACAGAAGGGCATATTTCATTCTTTCTCATTGCCATGTAGTATTCCATTGTGTATATAAACCATGATTTCTTTATCCATTCATCAGTTGATGGACATTTAGGCTCTTTCCATAATTTGGCTATTGTTGAAAGTGCTGCTATAAACATTGGGGTACAAGTGCCCCTAGGCATCAGCACTCCTGTATCCCTTGGATCAATTCCTAGCAGTGCTATTTCTGGGTCATAGGGTAGATCTATTTTTAATTTTTTGAGGAACCTCCACACTGTTTTCCAGAGTGGCTGCACCAGTTTGCATTCCCACCAACAGTGTAAGAGGGTTCCTGTTTCTCCACATCCTCTCCAAACATCTATAGTCTCCTGATTTGTTCATTTTAGCCACTCTGACTGGTGTGAGGTGGTATCTCAGTGTGGTTTTGATTTGTATTTCCCTGATGAGGAGTGATGTTGAGCATCTTTTCGTGTGCTGGTTGGCCATCTGGATGTCTTCTTTAGAAAAGTGTCTATTCATGTCCCCTGCCCATTTCTTCACTGGATTTTTTGTCTTTTGGGTGTGGAGTTTGGTGAGTTCTTTATAGATTTTGGATACTAGCCCTTTATCCGATATGTCATTTGCAAATATCTTTTTTCCCATTCCGCTGGTTGCCTTTTAGTTTTGTTGATTGTTTCCTTTGCAGTGCAAAAGCTTTTTATATCTTCATGAGGTCCCAATAGTTCATTTTTGCTTTAAATTCCCTTGCCTTTGGAGATGTGTCGAGTAAGAAATTGCTGCGGCTGAGGTCAGAGAGGTTTTTTCCTGCTTTCTCCTCTAGGGTTTTGATGGTTTCCTGTCTCACATTTAGGTCCTTCATCCATTTTGAGTTTATTTTTGTGTATGGTGTAAGAAAGTGGTCTAGTTTCATTCTTCTGCATGTTGCTGTCCAATTCTCCCAGCACCATTTGTAAAAGAGACTGTCTTTTCTCCATTAGATATTCTTTCCTGCTTTGTCAAAGATTAGTTGGCCATACATTTATGGGTCCAATTCTGGAGTCTCTATTCTATTCTGGAGTCTATGATAGTGTCTGTTTTTGTGCCAGTACCATGCTATCTTGATGATTACAGCTTTGTAGTAGAGGCTTAAGTCTGGGATTGTGATGCCTCCTGCTTCGGTCTTCTTCTTCAATATTCCTTTGGCTATTCGGGGTCTTTTGTGGTTCCATACAAATTTTAGGATTGCTTGTTCTAGCTTCGAGAAGAATGCTGGTGCAATTTTGATTGGGACTGCATTGAATGTGTAGATGGCTTTGGGTAGTGTTGACATTTTAACAGTATTTATTCTTCCAATCCATGAGCATGGAATTTGTTTGTATCTTCTTCGATTTCCTTCATAAGCTTTCTTTAGTTTTCAGCATACAGATCTTTTACATCTTTGGTTAGGTTTATTCCTAGGTATTTTATGATTCTTGGTGCAATTGTGAATGGGATCAGTTTCTTTATTTGTCTTTCTGTCACTTCTATTGGTGTATAAAAATGCAACTGATTTCTGTACGTTAATTTTCTATCCTGCGACTTTGCTGAATTCATGTATCAGTTCTACCAGACTTTTGGTGGAGTCTATGGGGTTTCCCATGTAGAGTATCATGCCATCTGCAAAAAGTGAAAGCTTGACTTCATCTTTGCCAATTTTGATGCCTTTGATTTCCTTTTGTTGTCTGATTGCTGATGCTAGAATATCCAACACTATGTTAAACAACAGCTGTGAGAGTGTACATCCCTGTCGTGTTCCTGATCTCAGGGGGAAAGCGCTGTTTTTCCCCATTGAGGATGATATTACCTGTGGGCTTTTCATAAATGGCTTTTATGATGTTTAAGTATGTTTCTTCTATCCGGACTTTCTCGAGGGTTTTTATTAAGAAAGGATGCTGAATTTTGTCAAATGCTTTTTCTGCATTGATTGACAGGATCATATGGTTCTTATCTTTTCTTTTATTAATGTGATGTATCACGTTGATTGATTTGCGAATGTTGAACCAGCCCTGCATCCCAGGAATGAATCCCACTTGATCATGGTGAATAATTCTTTTTATTTGCTGTTGAATTCAATTTGCTAGTATCTTGTTGAGAATTTTTGCATCCATACTCATCAGGGATATCGGCCTGTAGTTCTCTTTTTTGCTGGGGCTCTGTCTGGTTTGGGAATCAAGGTAATGCTGGCTTCATAGAATGAGTCTGGAAGTTTTCCTTCCCTTTCTATTTTTTGGAACAGCTTGAGAAGGATAGGTGTTATTTCTGCTTTAAATGTCTGGTAGAATTCCCCAGGGAAGCCATCTGGTCCAGGACTCTTATTTGTTGGGAGATTTTTAATAACTGATTCAATTTCTTCACTAGTTAGGGGTCTGTTCAAATATTCTATTTCTTCCTGTTTGAGTTTTGGAAGTGTGTGGGTGCTTAGGAATTTGTCCATTTCTTCCAGGTTGTCCAGTTTGTTGGCATATACTTTTTCATAGTATTCCCTGATCATTGCTTGTATTTCTGAGGGATTGGTTGTAATAATTCCATTTTCATTCATGATTTTATCTACTTGGGTCCTCTCTCTGTTTTCTTTTTGAGAAGCCTGGCTAAAGGTTTATCAATTTTATTTATTTTTTCAAAAAAACAACTCTTGGTTTCATTGATCTGTTCTACTCTTGTTTTAGATTCTATATTTTTTATTTCTGCTCTGATCTTTATTATTTCTCTTCTTCTGCTGGGTTTGGGGTGTCTTTGCTGTTCTGCTTCTATTTCCTTTAGGTGTGCTGTTAGATTTTGTATTGGGGATTTTTCTTGTTTCTTGAGATAGGCCTAGATTGCAATGTATTTTCCTCTCAGGACTGGCTTCGCTGCATCCCAAAGCATTTGGATTGGTGTATTTTCATTTTCATTTGTTTCCATATATTTTTTAATTTCTTCTCTAATTGCCTGGTTGACCCATTCATTCTTTAGTAGGATGTTCTTCAACCTCCATGCTTTTGGGGGGTTTCTAGACTTTTTCCTGTGGTTGATTTCAAGTTTCATGGCATTGTGATCTGAAAGTGTGCCTATGTTCTCAATTCTTTTATACTTATTAAGGGCTGTTTTGTGACTCAGTATGTGATCTATCTTGGAGAATATTCCATGTGCACTTGAGAAGAAAGTATATTCTGTTGCTTTGGGTTGCAGAGTTCTAAATATATCTGTCAAATCCATCTGATCCCATGTATCATTCAGGGCCCTTGTTTCTTTCTTTATTCTCTGTCTAGATGTTCTATTCATTGTTGTAAGTGGAGTATTAGACTCTCCTGCAATTACCACATTCTTATCAATAAGGTTGCTTATGTTTGTGATTAATTGTTTTATATATTTGGGGGCTGCCAAATTCGGTACATAGACATTTATAATTGTTAGCTCTTCCTGATGAAGAGACCCTGTAATTATTATATAATGCCCTTCTTCATCTCTTGTTACAGCCTTTAATTTAATGTCTAGTTTGTCTGATTTATGTATGGCTACGCCAACTTTCTTTTGACTTCCAGTAGCATGATAGATAGTTCTCCATCCCCTTACTTTCAATCTGAAGGTGTCTTCAGGTCTAAAATGAGTCTCTTGTAGACAGCAAATAGATGGGTCTTGGTTTTTTTTGTTTTTTTTTTTATTCATTCTGATACCCTATGTCTTTTGGTCGGAGCAGTTAGTTCTTTTACATTCAGTGTTATTATTGAAAGATATGGGTTTAGAGTCATTGTGATGTCTGTAAGTTTCATGCTTGTAGTAGTGTCTCTGGTACTTTGTGGTCCTTGCAACATTTCACTCACAGAGTCCCCCTTAAGATCTCTTGTAGGGCTGGTTTAGTGGTGATGAATTCCTTCAGTTTTTGTTGGTTTGGGAAAACCTTTATCTTTCCTTCTATTCTGAATGACAGACTTGCTGTGTAAAGGATTCTTGGCTGCATATTTTTCTTGTTCATCTCATTGAAGATGTCCTGCCATTCCTTTCTGGCCTGCCAAGTTTCAGTAAATAGATCTGCTATTACCTGTATGTGTCTACCTTTGTATGTTAAGGCCCATTTATTCCTAGCTGCTTTCAGAATTTTCTCTTTATCCTTGTATTTTGCCTGTTTCACTATGACATGTCATGCAGAAGATTGATTCAAGTTACGCCTGAAGGGAGTTCTCTGTGCCTCTTGGATTTCAATGCCTGTTTCCTTCCCCAGATCAGGGAAGTTCTCAAGTATGAATTGTTCAAGTATACCTTCAGCCCCTTTCTCTCTCTCTTCTTCTGGATTCCTATGATACAGATATTCTTCCGTTTGATTGCATCACTTAGTTCTCTAATTCTCCCCTCGTACTCCTGGATTTTTTTTTTTTTTATCTGCCTTTTTCTGTTTCCTCTTTTTCCATAATTTTATCTTCTAATTCACCTATTCTCTCTTCTGTCTCTTCAATCTGTGCTATGGCCCCCTCCATTTTATTTTGCACCTCATTTATAGCATTTTTTAATTCATCATGACTATTTTTTACTGCCTTGATATCTCTAGCAAAAGATTCTCTGCTGTCCTCTATGCTCTTTTCAAGCCAAGCAACTACTTTTGTGACTATTATTCTAAATTCTTGTTCAGTCATATTGCTTAAATCGGTTTTGATCAATTCGTTAGCTGTCTCTACTTCCTGGAATTTCGTTTGAGGAGAATTCTTCCGTTTTGTCATTTTGGCTAGTTTTCTGTCCCTCATGTGTTTTAATAGCTTGTTGTGTGCTCTGGACCTGCGAGCACTGCTGTATTAAAGGAGGGTCATACACTGTCCAGGGCCTGGCCCTTCAGGGGGTGTTTTTTTGGAGAGTGTTACTTGCTCTCTGTTATTGTGACTTTGGTTATTTATTTACCCTACTTGTAGTGATATTTTGGACCCTCCACCAGGTGTGCTTTTATTTGTTCCTTGGAGTAGCCCTGTAAAGGAAAACAGAGAAACAGGAGACGAAAACACACAAACAAATAACACAAACAAACAAATAAAAACAAAAAATTAAAGTCTAAAACAAAAAACCCCAAAACACTGACTACAAGTAAAGAAGAGGGTGGAGGCAGTGCTGGAAGAGCACATACAAAGAGAGAAATGATGGGGGAGGGGGGAGAAAAAATAAACATTGACTAGGCAGAGAGACTAAAAGGGTTAATCCAGAGAGAGAGAAAGGAAAATAAAGAAGGAAGTGGGGAAAATGAAACGAAGATAAAGTTACCCAGACAGAGAAACTATATGGCTTGATTATTCCAGAGAGAGAGAGAAAGGAGTGTAAAGAAGGAGGTGTAGAACATGTATCAAGACAATGGATTAAATATGTGTGTTTAGACAGACCAATAACCAGAATTACCAGCCTAGAAGAGGGAAGAGAGAAGGAGAAAGTGGGGGGCGGGGAGAATATATCTATACATCCAGAATTGACCTAGAGTTAATCCAGGCAATGCTGCAGCGCTTGTCGGAGGAGCTTTCCGCAGGGTCTGTGAGGCTCTGGTGTATGTACGGTTACCCCGTGCGAAGGGGCGTGGTTTGGTGTAGTCTGGACCCACTTCTACTATGGGCCCCTGAACTGATCCCTGAGGCCCCGCCTTGGTGGTGGTGGGGGCAACGGGGGGAGTGGTGATCCCCCAGTCTCTTCTTCATGGACCTGGACCCGGTGGACTCAGTTTGAGTCGTCCTCACTGTGCCAAACCATGGGCGCAGACTGGGCGGTCCTTCTGCTCTGCCACCTCCCCTGACCTTGCGCTTGGCTAGGATTCAAAGTCCTTTTCCGTGCGTTCTGGCAGTGGGGAAGCGCCTCTCAGTGTGGCAATATGTGGCCCCAGCTGGCTTTGTGCCACAGCACTTCAGGGAGGACTGCCTTCTGTGGACTGAGCTGCCGCCCTCGCCGCTAGTCCCCGCGGTCGTGGACTCAGGCAGGCTTTGTCTTTTCCCACAGCACTCCAGGGAGATGGCTGCCTTTTCCTCCTGCAGACTGTGCCCTCGGCCCAGCCACTGATCCCGTGGGTGGCAGACATGGACAGGCTTTGTACTGTTGCACAACCCTCCAGGGAGGGAACCACTTTCTCCAACTGCTGACCGAGCCCCTTACATACCACTGCATCCAGGCCCCTGGTGTGCGAACAGGGAGCTGGCCCCAGTCCGAAGAAAGCCCAGCAGTTAGAGATCGGATCTCTCTCAGTCTCAGTCCCAGGTCTTTCTCCTGTCCAGATATGGTCATACACTTCCCTAGCCGCTCTTTCTCTTCCCTTTGTCTCTCCCCTCTGTGCCCACGTGGCTTTTTTTTTTTTTTTTTTTTTTTTTATCTCCCCCAGTTCGCAGTCACCCACTTATCTTTTCTCCAGCTCTCCCATTTTCTTCGGGTAGATTCAGTCTCTTTTCCTCCCAGGCTCTGGTGTTCAAAGTCCTTTGGCTTCTGCACTTCTTTGTTTGAGAGACACGGGGAGTCTCCCCTACTTCTCTACCATGTTGGCCCCAATAGTTAGGTATTCTGAATTTAACTATATATTTACCTTCACCATGAGTTTTATGGTTTTATATATTTTCATATTATTAGTGTCCTTTCATTTCAACTTGAAGAATTCACTTTAAAATTTCTTGTAAGGTAGGGCAAGTGGTGATGAACTGTTAGTTTTTCTTTATCTGGGAATGTCTTTAACTCTCCTACATATCTGAAGGACAATTTTCCTAGGTATAGTATTCCTTGTTGGCAATTTTTTATTGTTGCTGTTTAGCACATTGGATATATAATCCCGATGATTTATTTTGGCTTTCAAAGTTTCTTTAGAGAGATACATCCACAGACAGCCATATGGGGGTTCCTTTGTATGTGATGAATCTTGCTGCTTTCTCTTTCTGCTTTCTAACATGGAGTTCTTTGAGCTTCCTGTACTTGAATGTCCATATTCTCCAAAGATTTGGGAGATTTCAACTATTACTTCTTTAAATTTTTTTTTAATGTTTGTTTATTTTTGAGAGACAGAGAGATACAGAGCATGAGTGGGGAAGGGGGCAGAGAGAGAGGGAGACACAGAATCCAAAGCAAGCACCAGGCTCTGAGCTGTCAGCACAGAGCCTGATGTAGGGCTTGAACTTGCTAACTGTGAGATCATGACCTGAGCCAAAGTTGGACGCTCAACCGGCTGAGCCACCCAGGCACCCCTTAATTGTTATTTCTTTAAATAAACTTTCTTCCATTTTCCTCTTCTGAGATTCCTATGATATGAATGTTTGTTTGCTTGATGGTGTCCCATAATGGTTCACATAGGCTTTCTTCACTCTTTTTCATTCTTTTTTATTTTTTGTCTCTCTGGCTAATTTCAAACAGTGTTTGAGTTTGCTGATTCTTTCTTCTGGATGAGTAAATCTGTTCTTGAAGCTCTGTATTGAAGTTTTAATTTCTGTTATTGTATTCTTTAGGTCCAGGATTTCTGTTTGGTTCCTTTTAATGGTTTCTACTTCTTTCTTAAACTCATTCTGTTCATTGATTGTTTTTCTGATTTTGTTTAGTAGTCTCTGTTTTCTTTCATTTCATTCAGGTTCTTTATGATGATTATTTTGAATTCTTTGTCAGGTAACCTATAGATCTTCATTTCTTTGGGGTCATTTATTCGCACTTTATTAGTTTCCTTTGGTGATGTCATATTTGCCTGATGCTTATGTAGTATTGCATTGGTGGCTATGTATTTGAAGGAATAAACACCTCTTCTAGTCTTTACACGCTGGTTTCATCAGGTAAAGACCTCCTGTCTGTTTTCAGTATTGATGGGATTACCTTGGAATTTTAGGCTGGGTTGGAGCTGGTTACAAGTCTGTCTCCACAGTGGGGTCTGTGATTGGTGGGCCTGTTATCAGGAGCTTGGGTGGGCATAAATCGTGACTGGTCTCTGAGTGGATTGAACTTCCTGTAGTAGTACCTTGTTCAGGAGGTAAGGTGGCCTTGAGACAAGGGTCTGCTTCAGAGTCCACAGTTGGGTCTTCAGACACCAGGCCTATTACTTGGTGCATGGACTGGTGTGGCTCCCATCAGATACCTGAGAATACTGCTGTCTGTTCACTGGATGGATCCCTGGGTGGCCAGGATGGGTCCCTAACTGGCTGGATGGGCTGGGAGCTGAATATAGGGCTAATTCAGGATCTCTTGATGTGTAGACATGAGCATCTGCTCTTGGTTCCCCAAAAGCTGGCAGGACAGCTTGAGGACTGAGGCTTGGAGTTGCTGAAACTGAGTATAGATCCCTTTCAGAATTTTCGGGAATGCAGGAGATGGGTTCCTTGGTTGATGGATCTGGTGGTGGGCTGTGGCTGTGATATGACTGGAGCCAAGTGTAAGGCCCTTCAGGATTTCTGGGGTTACAGCTGGGAGAGTTTCATTTTGGGTCCCTGTGCCAGAAAGTATATTCACAGAGTGCAGTTGTTAGGGATAGAGCCAAGTAGAGTGTCCTTTTAGAAATACTAGGGTTGTAGACAAGAGTGTCCCCCACTGGGGCCCTGGGCCCTTAGGACTGCTGGCAGACTGTGACTGTGAAGAAGCTAGAACTGCTTTTGGGCCCTTTCAGCATCTCAGGGGGCATAGATGGGAGTTTCTCCTGCCTGGTCCCTATGCCTGCAGTCTTCTCTGGGCTCATAGGTGGCTGTCGTCTTGCTGTGTGCTCACATGACCCTTTTTCTGTGTGCACATGGAGAGAGAGAGAGAGAAAGAGAGGGAGAGAGAGAAAGTGAGCACAAACTCTCTGGTGTCTTTTCTTGTAAAGGCACTAATTCCATCAGATCAGGGTTCCACCCTCATGACCTCATCTAATTACCTCCCAAAATCTTTATCTCCAAATACTACTATATCAGGGTTAGGGCTTCAGCATATGAATCTTGAGAGGATACAAGCAATGAGTTTATAAAGAGAGCCACTAGGGTAGATTTAAATTAGTAAAAGTAGAATAATATTTATTCCTTCCTTATGCCCATGTAGCTTTTTGCTGTGGGGTTGTATGTTCTGCTCAGTGTGGTAAAGGCTTTAAGCCTTTTCCTAAACATTTTCACATTTCAGTTATTTTTGGTATTTGTTTTTGGTCTGGACATATAAGTGAGAGATATTGGTCAGTGTATTAGTCAGGTTTCTCTAGAGAAACAGAACTAATAGGATGTCTGTATATGTGTGTATGTAAGATTTCTTGTATGGAATTAGCTTACATGTTTATGTTGGTTAACAAGTCTTAAGAGCCAATATCTTCAGTAGGCAAGCTGGACACTCAGAAGAGCTGATGGTATAGTTCCAGTCCAGAGGCTGAGAGAGAGAAAGCGGTTAAGCAAGAATGGAGACCAGGGTATTTAGACCATTTCTTTATGCAACTTACTGTTATCTTCAGGACCTGCTCAGGCTGTACTATGTATCTGCCACTTTCATTTGATGGTGGAATGTTGCTGTGCATGCTAGACTTTAAAGTATGGTGGGTCAGATAACACCCAGTTCATGATGGGTAATTCAGGTCCCGTGGTAACCTGGTGGCTTATGGTTAAGTGTTCAGTCTAGTAAGGCCTAAGCTGTATCTGAAAAGGAGAGTAGTTATCTGCAGAGGATGGCAGGGTTTTGTTCCAAAATCCTAAGGGTCTGTAGTGCTGTTTACCTCTAAGGAACTGCCAGAGGCTCCAGACATCATCCCTATCTGCCACTGACATTTCAAGCACCATTGGATCTAGTGGAGCAAGGGGCCAGTTGGCAGAGCAGTTTCTGTGGCGTTCTGGACCTGTTTCAGCCTTCTCTTGCTCTGGTCCATGCTCTATGAGCAGTTTTTCAAGTTATGTGGTAAATGGGCTTGAGTAACATGCCCACGTGAGGAATGTGTTGCCCCCCAAATTCAGAGGCCCACTAATTGTCTTACTTCTCTTTTGGTTGCCTGATGTAAAAACTTATCCTTCATTTTTGAAGGGAAATCTAGATATGTCCTGCACCACTGATGCCCTAGAAATTTTGCTGAGGTAGAAGACTCCTGAATTTTTGTCTGATTTACTTTCCACTGACATGCAAATGTCTTACCAGTTAGTCTACAGTATTGCTACTTCTTACGCACTAGATCCAATCAGATAATGTCATCAATGTAGTGGGCCAGAGTGATATCTTGTGGAAGGAAAAGTTGATTAAGATCCCTGCAAACTAAATTATGATGTAGGGCTGGAGAGTTGCTATACCCCTGAGAGAGGACAGTGAAGGTGTATTGCTGGCCTTGCCAGCAAACTGCTTCTGGTGATCCTTATTGACCAGTGTGGAGAAAATAGTATCTGCCTATTCAGTAGCTGCATACCAGGTGCCGGGAGATATGTGAATTTGCTCAAGCAGTAAAACCACAGTAGCTACAGCAGCAATTACACCTACCAGCTGCTTAAGCTTATAATCTGCTGTTGTTCTCCAAGGTCTGTCTTCTGCACAGGCCAAATAGCTTAGTTGTATTGGAATATCTTTCCAGTCCTTAGTGGTGGTATTGATCTCTGCAGTGACTCCTGGATTGTGGTATTACTTTTGGTGTACTGTTTTCCTAGGAAGTGGCAGTTCTAATGGCTTCCATTCGGCCTTTCCCGCCATAATAACCCTGACTCCACAGGTCAGGGAGCCAATGTGGGGATTCTGCTAGCTGTTGATTATGTCTGTTCCAGTCATGCATTCTAGAACTGGGATGGGGTTCAGGGACCTACTGGGCCCACTATGAGGACGACCTGAGCTGAAACTCCATTGATCACCTGACCTCCATAGCTCCCTACTCTGACTGGTAGGCCACCATGATGTTTTGGGTCTCTTGGAAGCAGTGTCAATTCAGAGACAGCATCCAGTAGTCCCTGAAAGATCTGATTATTTTCCTTTTCCACAGTGCTCAGTTACCCTGGTAAAAGGCCATAGGTCCTATTGGGGATGGATGGGAGAAAGATTACCAATATAAATTTTTGGCAGTGTATCAGGGTACTGCCTGAACGGGACTCATCCTTTCCTTCAGTTAAAGGCTTCTGGGTCTGTAATATGGCTCAAGTCTGGTAATTGATTGAGGGCCCATGACACTGTTTTGTTCACTTGACCTAGAACTTTTCTGCTTCTACAGATGTAGTAAGAATTTACTGGTAGGCTTCCTCCGTTTTTATTTCTAGGAATACCATGATCAACTAACTAATGCCATAGGTCTGTGCAAGTCGGACTTTTATGATTGCTCCTTTGACTTTGCTGTTTATTATGGTAGCCATATCCACCCTGCCTTTGTCATTGAGTGCCACTGCACTTGGCCCTGGCCATTTGGCATTCAGTTACTTCTGTGGCATTTAGGTTTTACAATTCAGTGACTGTAGTTCCTAATATCAAGTGGCCTACAGAGAAGAGTGATGACAGAGCCATTTAGGCCTGCTGGGGTTCCCCTCACAAATTTATTTCTCACAGTTATTGTGGAAGGTGTGTCTGCTGGACCTTCCCAGAGTGAGTGAGTGGGTCTGAAATAACCCATTCTTAACACTCCAATCTTAACTAAGCCTTTGAATCATTTCTTTTGCCTTAAACCAAGACAGGTCCAGCATTTCCAACTTGCTCAGGATGAGTTAACTTTTGGTCCATGTTTTAGCTAATTAACCAACAAACTGTTAAAGCTCTTAATAAATCCCTGACCTGCAGCATCACATGTAGAATCTCTACTTAGTAAGCCCATACATAACAGTAAATTTGGCCTGATCCAACTTTATGTTCCTTCTACCATTATCCCACACCCTTTATATCCATTCTTACACATGTTCCCTGCACTTCTGTCTGGATAAATTAGAAAACTGAAGTAGCTCCTTTTTTTTAAAAAATATTTATTCATTTTTTGAGAGATGGAGACAGAGTGTGAGTGGGGGAGGGGCAGAGAGAGAGGGAAACAGGATCCAAAGCAGGCACCAGGCTCTGAGCTGTCAGGACAGAGCCCAACACGTGGCTTGAACCCACGAACTGTGAGATCATGACCTGAGCCGAAGTCGGATGCTTAACCAACTGAACCATCCATGCACCCTTTAAGTAGCTCTTTTGGTACACCTCCTCACAGGTCATACTTTTAGGGGCCTGCTGAGACTTGAGTCTAGTGATAGGTCTAAAAGCAAAGATGGGCGCCAGGTGGGGGTGAGTCCTGAGGTGAATCAGCATTGTCTTGGAAGGCAACTTCCTCCTTGGAGGCCATTACAATTTCCTCTGGCAATGTAATGCTAATCTCTTTACTTGGGAGTGGAAAGGCCTTTTCTTTTAAGGGTAAGGAAACTGCTTCCACTGGCAAGGAAGACTCATCGGTCTTTAGGGGCTCAACAATTCAGGTTAGACTCTTGTTCATTTGACCTAGAACTTTTCTGCTTATACAGATATCAGGGTCTTCCCACACATCCCCAAGACAAGTTTTAGGATCACATTCTTTCTCCCTAATGCCCTCATTTTAATGGTAGGTACCCTGCAAGTCTGGGAGGTCCAACTTGTGTTGTAATCTCACCAGTTGAAGGATGAAATTCTGGGTTTGATTTTCAGAGGTCTCAGCCCTGTGGCTACAAAAGATTAGGGTCCCCTTCTGGGGACACTTAGAAGCTCTCAGGTTATTTTTGCTGTATTTGAGCTGAGAGTTCAAATTTCTGAGCAATAAGCTCTTTTCATTCCCTACTTTGTCCGGTGATATTAGGAGTAACTACCTGATGTCATACTTATTAATTTAATAAGAAATGTTTGAAGGTATCATATGCACAATTATGCAGATTCTTGATTCTTATAAATGGTTGATTAGGAATAAACAGTGGTGATATTTTGCATATCTTCCTGTCAGATCATGCTATGGGCTCTCAGTACTCTGTTATTGCAAATAGAGCACTAACATCTTCAAATGTAGTCAGGTAAGAGATCCAATTCCAGAGGCCCAGGAACGAATTCAGAAAACTCATCCTTAAAACCTGTTCCTCTAAAACCACTCTTGGTATCATTATCTGCATTAGTCAGGGTTTTCTGGGGAAACAGAACCAATAGGAAGTGTGTGTGTGTGTGTATGTGTGTGTGTGTGTGTGTGTGTGTGTGTGCGTATTCATTCATTTATTAATTATAAGAAATTGACTCACACAGTTACAGGGGCTGAGAGGCCCAAGATTTGCAGTTTGCAAGCTGCAGATCCAGGAGAGATGATGGTGCAGTTCTAGCCAGAGTCCAAAGGCCTGAGAACCAGGAGAGCTGATGATAGTTCTAGTCTGGAAGCCAGCAGGCTCAATACCCATGAAGAGTCAGTGCTTTAGTTCAAGTCAGGAGGAAGGAAAAACCAGCCTTAGATTGAAGACAGGCAGGCAGGAGTAATTCTTTCTTACTCAGGGGAGGATAAGGCTTTTTGTTCTTTTCTGGCCATCAACTGATAGGACAAGGTCCATCTACATTAGGAAAGCAATCTCCTTTACTCAGTCTATTAATTTAATGACCTAAATCAGTCTATTAATTAATGACCAGTCTAATTAATTTAAATGACCAAAAAAAAGCACCCTCACAGAAACGCTCAGAATGATGTTTCACTACAGATCATGGGCACTCAGTGTCCCATACAAGTGGACACATAAAGGTAACCATCACAGTTATTACAAGTTAATGAAGTTCAGAGTAAAAATATGTATTGGGAAAAAAAATCTATAAAAAATGGTGGATTATAGTATTAATTTATTTTCTTTGTCTGCCAAAACCTCTCAAAATAGAAAGGAATAAATAGGGAATAATTTTTTTTTTTTTAACTTACATCCATGTTAGTTAGCATATGGCACAACAATGATTTCAGGGGTAGATTCCTTAATGCCCCTGACCCATTTAGCCCATCCCCCCTCCCACAACCCCTCCAGTAACCATCTCTTTGTTCCCCATATTTAAGAGTCTCTTATGTTTCGTCCCCCTCCCTGTTTTATATTATTTTTGCTTCCCTTCCCTTGTGTTCATCTGTTCTGTGTCTTAAAGTCCTCATATGAGTGAAGTCATATGATATTTGTCTTTCTCTGACTAATTTTGCTTAGCATAACTACCCTCTAGTTCCATCCACGTGGAAATGGCAAGATTCCCTTCTTTTCGACTGCTGAGTTATACTCCATTGTATATATATACCACTTCTTTATCCATTCATCCATCGATGGACATTTGGGCGCTTCCCATACTTGGGCTATTGTTGATAGTGCTGCTGTAAACATTGGGGTGCATGTGCCCCTTCGAAACGGTGTACCTGTATCCCTTGGATAATACTAGTAATGCAATTTTTGGGTTGTAGGGTAGTTCTATTTTCAGTTTTTTGAGGAACCTCCATACTGTTTTCCAGAGTGGCTGCACCAGTTTGCATTCCCAAGGAATAAATCTTGAAGTGAGAAATACAGGAGATTTCAACAGTAGCTAAAGATTTTAGCCAGTTATGAAAAACTGAAAGAGGACAGAAAATAGTAGACAGTGGTGGGATCTACAACTTACAGAGCAAACTGATGGGATGTGAACAAGACTGTTTCTTAGGTGGGCAGAACCTGAAACACATCAGTTTGCAGCTCAGATTTGGAAACACTGGTTATAGCTGAGAGTGGGCTGAAGCATGAGACAGAATATGGAATTATGTTTACTGTAGTCATGGAGAGGCTAGCTTGTTGTCCTATCTGTCTGGTTCTCTCATCTGGCCAGCAAAGCTTCAGCAAGCGGTTGCCTATTTCTCCAGGTCGAAGGTGAGAAGATAGGACTTTTGATATATGTATTTGCTCATCCTGTGAGATGCCTGTCTCCCTATCCTAACCATAGTATGCTGTTTCCCTTGTTGCACATGTAACTGAACTATAGAGGAATTCTTACATAAAGTTGGACAGTTTTCAGAGGAAGCGGAGCAAAAAGACTGAGACAGAAAAATGAGAGAAAGATAAAAGCCTGAGAGAATCAATTAAAGATTTTTAAATCCAGCTAATTTAAATCTTTAGAGAAAGAAAGTAGAGAAAGTGGACAATTGTGAAATTACAGAGTACTTGGTGAAGAAAAACCTTAATAGCTTCCAGAGACAAAAACAAAACAAAAGAAAAACAAACCCAAAGCAAACAAAACCAAAAATAGATCACCTGTAAAACAATGAGATTGAAAACTGAATTCTGGAAGACAGGGGAGTAATAGTTTCATGTTCTAAAAGATTCTCAAACTAGAATTCTGCTGAAGTATCAGCCAAGTGGGAGGGCACAGTAAAAACAATTCAGACATTCAGAGGCTCAGCAAAATTATCTTTTATTTATATTTTCTTAGGAAGTAATCTAATGTAATGTTCTAGCAAATGAGGAAGGAAACCAAAAAAAGAGAAAGAATCGTAATCTAGGGCACAGAAGAATGTCAAAGAGAAATTCCAAGATAAACAGCTGTGTACCAGCCAGGCAAATAATCAGTTTATTTGGAGTAAGGGAACCCTGAAGGAAGTTTTCTAGAGAAAGCAGGAACTTGAAATGGCATAATAGCTTTTTTTTTTTTTTTTTTTTCAGTCAGGGGTTGAATGTTGATATGACAGAGGCCAATTGTGTAAGAAGAAAGGCAAGTGTTTGCTGTAGTGAAAACAAAGGCTATATAAGAATGAAAATATACTCTTAGTACTTAGCTTTGAAATCAACAGTGTTTTGTGTTAATTGTTGGCAAGGAATACTTATTCCCCACGTCATTGTTTCCTTGTAGAGGAATTTCAGCACTCCTGGGTTTTGAGTGACTTCAGCAACATGGCTGAATAAGATGTTCCTCATTTGCGCCCCAACCCCCCCCCCCCCCAACAATAACAATTTGGTATCCATTTATGGACAGAAGTGCCTTTGTGGGAGCTGAGTGATACGGCACCATATGTCAAGGGACCAGGAAGGAGCTTTGCACACTGTATGTTAGGTAATAGGCACAAAGACTTCGGTGCTGGCTGTGGACTCTGCAGTGGCCTGTTTCTGTCTCTAGCCCTTCTGGGCTGCAGTCTGTAAGTCCCTGGAAAATACTGTCTTAGACAGTCACCCACAAGATGAAAGAACCTTTGTGGAAGTCCAGGTTTCCAGTAGAGAATTTCCAGCACAGTGTTGGAGCAAAAGTATATGAGTTTGGACACATTGGAGAGGGTAAGAGGAACGATTTGACTTTGCCCACATCACTCCTCACCCACAGTGGCACAGCTTAGGGCCAGATAAATGTTTTCAGCCCGTGGTTTATCCCATGAGGGGAATTGAGAGTGGTGAGTGGGCCCCTGGCTTTCCCAGTTGTGGAGGACCCATTCTCTCTTACCTCATCCATAGTATTAACTTGTGAGAGTGGGCATAAGAGACTGGGAGAGTGGCACATTACTCTTGGAGGACATTAAAGGGATGTGATTACTTGTACTATATACTATATAGGAAGATTGAAATAATACCAGGTATCTTTTATGACCACGATGGTGTGAAACTAGGAATCATCAACAAGAGGAAAGCTAAAAAATTCATAAATATGTCAAAATTAGTAAGCAACACATTCCTGAAAGCAACCATTGGGCTATCAAAAATATCTTGAAACAAACAAAATGGAAAGACAACAAACTAAAACTTACGTAATGCAGCAAAAGCAGTCCTAAGAAGGAAGTATAAAGCAATAAACATCTACATGAAGAAAATTAAAGATCTTAAACAACATAACTTTACACCTCAAGGAAGTAGAAAATGAAGAGTAAACCAAGCCCAAAGTTAATAAGGGAAGGAAATAACAAAGATCAGGGCAGATAAATAAAATAGACACCAGCAACACAATAGAAAAGTTCGAAGAAATAAGAATTGGTTTCTTGAAAATATAAGCAAAACTGACAAACCTTTAGTTAGGCTATGGAAAAAGAATATTCACATAAATAAAATCAGAAGCGAGAGAGGAGACATTACAACTGTTACCACAGTAGTACAAAGGTTTATAAGAGACTACTGTGGACAATTTTATGCTAAAAAATTGGATAACCTAGAGTAAACAGATAAATTTCTAGAAACCTACAATCTATTAGGACTAAGTCACGATAAAATAGAAAATCTGAATAGGCCAATAACAAGGAAGGAGATTGAATCAGCAATCAACAATCTCCCAACTTAGAAAAGTTCACAACCAGATGGTTTAACTAGTGAGTTCCACCAAACATTTAAAGAACTAATGCCAGTCCTTAAATTCTTCAAAAAATTGAAGAGAACACTCGGAAACTCCTTTTACAAGGTTAGCATTCCTCTGATGTTAAAGCCAGATGAAGATACAGGAAAAAAGGAAAATTACAGTCCAAATCCTTGGATCAATATAGATGCACAAATTTTCAACAAAAATACTAGCAAACTGAATTCAGCAGCACATTAAAAAGATCATAGACCATAATCAAGTGGTTTTATCCCTAGAATGCAAGGATGGTTCAATATAAGCAAGTATATAAATGTGATACACCGTATTAATGAAATGAAAGATAAAATCGTGATCCTCTCAATATATGTAGAAAAGGCATTGACAAAATACGACATACTTTCTTGCTAAAAACCTTTCAACAAATTGAGTATAGGAGGAATGTACCTCTACATAATAAAGGCCATATATGGTAAACCCATAGGTTACATCATACTCATTGGTAAAATGTTGACAGCTTTTCACTTGGGATAAGAAATAAGGATGTCTAGTCTTACCACTCTTATTTAACAAGTACTGGAAGTCTTAGCCAGATCATCTGGGCAAGACAAAGAAATAAAAGGCATCCAAATCACAATAGAAAAAGTGACATTGTCTTTGTTTGATATGATATGATCTTTTATTTATTTTTTGATATCATCTTTTAAGTAGAAAGTCCTACAGACTTCCAAAAAAACTGTTAGAACTAATCATTGAATTTGGTAAAGTTGCAGGATACAAGGTCAACATACAGGAATTACTTGTGTATGTATATCCTAACAGTGAACTAAGTTAAAGAGAAATGAAACCATCCCATTCACCATTGTGTCAAAAAAAATAAGGTGCTTATGAATAAATTGAAGCAAGGAGGTGAAAGACCTATCCACTGAGAACTATAAGACTATGATGAAACAAATTGAAGAAGACACAAATAAATGGAAGATATCCTGTGTTGGCTGGGAAGAATTAGTATTGTTAAAATGCCCACACTATCCAAAGTCATCTGTAGATTCTATGCAATCCAAAGGTATTTTTCACAGAAATAGAACAAACAGTCCTAAAAGTTGAATGGAACCACAAGGACTCCAAATAGCCAAAGCAATCATGAGAAAGAGGACCAAAGCTAGAAGCATACAAGTGCTGATTTTAAACTATATTATAAAGCTGTAGTACTCAAAGCAGTATTACACTGGCATAAAAATAGACACACAGATCAGTGGAACTGAATCAAGCCCAGAAAGATCCCCCTTCATATATGATCGACTACTATTTGACAAGGGAGCCAAGACTACTCAATTTCCCATTGAGGATACTCTTTTCAGTAAGTGGTAATGGGAAAACTGGATATTCACATGCTATTGAATATTCATTGATATTGGACCCCTATCTTACAACACTTACAGAAATAACTCAAGATGGATTAAAGACTTAATAGACCTGAAACTGTAAAACTCCTAGAAGAACACACAGGGAGAAGGCTTCTTGACATTGGTTTTGCAAATGATTTTTTTTTTAATATGACATCAAAAGCATAAGCAACAAAAGCAAAAATAATTAAGTGGGACTATATCAAATTAAAAAACCTCTGCACAGTGAAATAAATAGTCAAAAAGTGAAAAAGCAACCTTTGGAATGGGAGAAGATATTTGCAAATCATATATCTCATAAGGAATTAATATCCAAAACATGTAAGGAATTCATACAGCTCAATCTAATTTAAAAAAATGTGCAACGGACCTGAGTAGACATTTTTATAAAGAAGACAACCAATGACCCACGGGTACATGAAGAAAAGTTCAGCGTCACTAATCATCAGGAAGATACAAGTCAAAACCTCATCCTTGTTACATAGTTCTCATCAAATGTCAAGAGGTAAGTGTTCATGAGGATATGGAAAATACGGAACTCTTATGCACCATTGGTGAGAATGTAAATTGGTACAGCCACTGTGGAAAATAGTATGGAATTTCCTCAAAAAATTAAAAATAGACCTACTATGTGATCCAGCAATCCCTCTTCTAGGTGTATATCCAAGGGAAATGAAAATAGGATCTTGAGGAGATCTCTGTACTCGTATATGTATTGTAGCATTATTTATAATAGCCAGGATATGGAAACAACCTAAGGTCCATCAGCTGATGAATGAATAAAGAAGATGTGATATATATACACGATGGAATATTATTCAGCCATGAAAAAGAAGGAAATCCTGCCATTTGTGACAATGTGGAGGTATCTTGAAGGTGTTATGCTAAGTGAAAAAAGTCAGATGGAGAAGGACAAATACTCTATGAACTTACTTATATGTGGAATCTAAAAAGCCAAACTAAAAAAATAAAGCAGAATGTTGGTTGCCAGGGGCTGGGGTGGGGAGGTGGTAGGAATGGGAAGATGTTAGTCAAAGGGTATAAACTTTCAGTTAAAAGATGAATAAATTCTGGGAATCTAATATTCAGCATTGTGATTATAGTTAACAACACTGTATTTTATACTTGAAAGTACTAAGAGTGTATCTTAAATGTTCTCCCTACAAAAAAGAAATGGTAATTATGTGGTGTGATGGAGGTGTGAACTAACCTTACTGTGATCAGTTCTCAGAATACAGGTTTATCAAATCAATATGTTGTACACCTTAAAGTTGCACAATATTATACATCAATTATATCCTCAGTAAAGCTGGAAAAAAATAACACTCTCAGCCTCAGTGTGTTCCTCTTTCACACCCAAGGAAAGCAAAGTAACTGATGTAGTTAATGAGTTTGGGAGAAGACACCGGGCATGGGTGCCTCAGTCCCTTCTGTCTTCTCTTTTCAGATCTCCCTGCCTGCAGAGAGGGTACATTCTGGTCTGCTCTCTCAACCATGCAGTAAGATTAGCAGGGCAGGCTCTGCTTCTGTGGGGGGAGGCCTGTGGTTGTCCAGAGCAGCCTGTGATTAGGCAGGTAAGTTTGATTTTGGGGTGCAGTATTAGGAAGCCCATTTTGCTGTTTACTTTAGTCATGTTAAATGCCTTATTGATAATAAAGATGATACTTCAATTTTCAGTTGTCAGCTTCCCCTGTTTTTTGTTTTTTTTTTTTTTTTTCTTCACCTAGTTCTGAACTTGCTCAGGGAATAGTGGTATGCAGTGTACTGATGGGATAATAACTGAGTGTTAGTGGTATAAATATGAACCAATATTTACTTTGAGAAGATGAACAAGGGGCATTTGGGTTCGTGTTATAAAGCTGAATCCTTATTTATCATAAAGGGCGTTATTGATAATGTATAGAATAGATAAGTCAAGAAATAGCATAAAGTAAGCCATGGAGATGAAAAGCACAGCATAGGGAATATAATCAGTAATATTGTAATAACTGCATGTTGACAGATGGTAACTACATGATGAATTGTAATGTGTATAATTGTCGAATCACTATCTTGAAACCTGAAACTAATATTTTATGGCAACTATACTTCAAGTAAAAAAAAAAAAAAGACTCAAAACTACCTGGCTGAAAAAAAGAAAGAGAGAGAGAGAGAGTGGGAGAGAGAGAGAGTGGGAGAGAGAAAGAAAAGAAAGAAAAAGAGAGAGGAAGGAAGGAAGAAAAGAAAAAGAAATAGTATACTAATTAAAAATGGTAGGGAATTACCAGAAAAATACAGTAGTTGCTTCTGGACTGCTAGACTGCCAGAGGCTAGAAATGGGTCATGTAGTTGTTTCATTAAACATTTTTAGCACTGTTTGATTTTTAGCCATGTGCATGTGTTTTGTTAAAAAAAAAAAAATTAAATGAAAAAACAAAGGTAAACTGGTACCCTGTTCTTTGGAAGTCAGTTTAGACGTGTTCTGTCAGCTTGACTGAGAATAGTACAACATTGACATTCAGAGACTTTTGTTGACATTCGTAGGCTGAGTGATTCTGCAGTGGGAAGAATTTATGACAGTGGTGATATGGTTTTACTGGAATGCCTGATTACTTAATAATTTATGAGTTACCAAAGTTTTGAGATTTTTCTCTGAACCTACTGCTATATCAGAAAATGCTTGATTGCCTGGTTTGATTTAACCAACAAAACATGCCTTTTTCCTTTCCCTAAATGTAGCCTGGCAAAAAGATTTACTGACAATGAAAACAACTCTTTGCTTTGGAAATTGGTCATGCTCTGATGGCTGTAAAAGCCATCAGGTATTCACTTCAGGTTTGGCTCTTGGTTTAATATCTTTGGTTATTTCTAGGAATGAAGCATCTATTTGAATGAGTTGACTCTGTATGTTCACTCTTGGATGAATGTTCAAATGCTCCAACTGCATTTGAAGAGTGTATTCTTGCTTAGAATGTATAGTGTTTGATAATTATATGTTCAGATCATTTACGTTCTTATTGTCCTTAATGTGTTCGAGATTTAGAGAAAGGGAAGTTAAAGTCTCCTAGTTTTCTGTTTTCATTTCCCCTTGTAGCTATAACATTTTTGGTACTAAGAATGCTGAATCCATGTGGCAGAGTTTTTTGACTATTACATTTTAGTTGTGGGTTATATCTTTGAGTAGTTCAAAATGTCCCTTTGCTCTATCTTCATGTTTTTATCTTCAATTTTACCTCAGTCGATATTGTTACCACACTTTAAGTTTGCCAAATAGAAGTTTTGTCCAACTCTTTTCAGAGTCATTTTGTTTGAAGCATGTGCCTTATAAATAGCCTTACATATTATTTTGTGGCCCAATCTAAGTTTTTTTCTTTTTTTATGGAAAAAAAGTTTTTAAAAAAGATTATGGGAATGTCATATTTTTGCTATTAAAAAATTCAAAAATATTGTGTAAAACAAAAAATCAAGGTCCTTTGCTGATACCCTATTCATTTCCCCTCTTTTGAAACTCATTTCCTAGGGGTAACTACTGTTACCACTATGTTTTCTCTGTTCAGTTCTCTTTCTGGGCATTTGCAAGTGGATATACTCTCTACTACCCCCATTAGACTTTAGGATTAGACCTTAAATAATGTTCTGAAATGTTTTTTACTCAACAGCACAATGCAGAGTGTCATTATATGGAGAGTGACAATGCTTCATGTCAATATATGGAAATCTACTTCATTCCATTATAGATATACCATTGACTTAACCACATTCCAGAAATTTGTATTGTCTATAGTTGGTTGGTTAGTTGGTTGACTTTACCAGCACTGAACATTCTTCCACATTTAATCTCATCTACTTTTGTGAGTACTTCTGTAGGATAGATTTCCTGGAATAGATTTTTAAATTAAGGGAGACATTCATTTAAAATTTGATAGAAACTGTCAATTTACTTTTCAACAAGGTGGTAACAATTCACATTCCACTAATTATGTATAAGATTGTCTTATTTTTGATAATATTGTATGTTATCAGTCTTTTTAATTTTGATTAATTGGCAAAAAGCCTCATTATTATTTTAGTTGCATTTCCCTTCTTGAGCATCTTTTCATATCTTTATTAGCTCTGTATATCCTTTTCTGTTAAGCCAGTATTTATAGCTTTCCGTTTTTCTGTTGGATTATTTTATTATTTATTATTTTTTAATTATTATTTTATTATTTATTATTATTTTATTATCGTTTTTAAGGGCTTCTTCTATATAAAGGATATTAACAGTTATCTCATGATTTATTTGTTTTTGCTACAAAGAAATTTTAAAATATAATGAAGTTATTTCAGTTTTGTTTGTTTTGCCTTGGTTTCATGTTATGCTTAGAAAAGTTTTTTGTATTCCAGTAAAATATAAAAATTCTCTGATGTTTTCTTTTTATATTTTTACAGTGTTGTTGGGCTTGACTTTTATTGGCACAGTTTAATTTGTTAATATTTCATTCTATTTCTATAATCTTAATGTTTTAAAATGTTTTCTTAATATTTCCTGCTTTATCTTCCTCTTTTGCTATATTGCACAAATTGTGTTTGAGTGTTTGTGTGTTTGTATGAGTTTGATATGGAGGTTATATACCTTTTTCTTTCTGTTATACTAGTTTTTTTTTTTTTAATAGCAAGAGAAACACATTAATTTATTTTCCCCAATGATGTCAAGAAGCAAAATAATATCTGCTAATTTCTCCCTGTTGTACCTCTATTACTTCCAATCCCTCACACGCTATTTTGTTGGTGGTGGTGGTGGTGTTGAAAAAAATACTGGCTTTAAATTCCGATGATTACTGTATTTTAAGGGCTTTTATCTTTTTGTGTTTTATTCAAAAATATTTTCTTTTTGTGTTGTATTAGTATGTCAACGTTTATGTACAAGGATAGCAAATGCTTGGTATGTGTACCTACACTAACATACTGATGGAACAAAACACCAAACATTTTCTGTAGCCATAAAATAGGATAGGTTGGGTCCTGTCCTTCTGGTCTGTACCAAAGGCTGGACTCTGGGGACTTTGAGCAGGCTGATAATTTGGTACTAGTTCAGGTCTATATTCTTTATATATTTATTCAACATTTTTTTTTAGGGGAGGAGCTAAACAGTAAGTGGGAAAAGAGAACTCTAGCTTCTTTTTTATTATCCCAGGTAGTTCAGCTTTGGCTCCAAACTCATATCCTAACATTAGTAAGTGAGTCCTGTAGTTAACTTCATCTGCCCTCCTTTACTTGTGGTTGTTGTTGGTGGTGTGGGCTCGGTAGTGTTGGAGATGATGGGCTTACTTCACCCCTTCAAGCAATTTATCAGGGTGTTCCTTCCAGTTTGGTTCTACCCATTCCACAAAGTAAACAATGCCAATCAGAACACCCTTTTCCACTAAGAACTTGGAAGTTTTCTGTTCCCTAAAGTAAGTCTGCCAGATATCAACACATTCCATCTTATTTCTATGACCTTATTTAATGCTTCAAGCATCCACTATAAATTATTTATTGAAAGAAAAGTCTCCTTTTAGCTGAATGGGAAAGTTATTGGTAAATATCTCCTCAAAAGCTTATAGATATATAAAAAAAGTATTTTGAGATCTTTATTTGGAGAAATGGGTGGGTGGAGGACAGGTGAGGAGTTACTTATTACTGTGGAATCTTTTGTACTTTAAAAATGCCTAACCATATAAATATACTTCTTATTTAAAAATTAGTTGAAAATTATTAGACAATTTGGGGATCCTCTTACTCTACAATAATGTTGAAACCTATGTACTTTAGAATAATGAAGGTAGCTATTGATATTGCATTGTTCTCTGATTGTCCTTTATTTCATTAGAGCATTTAAACATTCTGATTTTGTGTAGTTGGTTGCCTAAAAAAATTTTAAAATAGCACTCCACAGTCTTTAAGAAAAGTTAACCTTTTTTTCTAACTTACCCCAAAAGAACAGCTTTTCAATAAAAAATTTTTTCTGGAGATATGTTTGTTAGATTAATCCTTTCTGCCCGTGGACGCCCCCAAGTAAGCATTGTCAAAGTCTCCCCTCCCACCGCCGTCATGTCTAAGTCAGAGTCTCCCAAAGAGCCTGAACAGCTGCGGAAGCTTTTCATTGGAGGTTTGAGCTTTGAAACAACCGATGAGAGTCTGAGGAGCCATTTTGAGCAATGGGGAACGCTTACGGACTGTGTGGTAATGAGAGATCCAAATACCAAGCGTTCCAGAGGCTTTGGGTTTGTTACCTATGCCACTGTGGAAGAGGTGGATGCAGCCATGAATGCAAGGCCACACAAGGTGGATGGAAGAGTTGTAGAACCAAAGAGGACTGTCTCTAGAGAAGATTTTCAAAGACCTGGTGCCCACTTAACTGTGAAAAAGATTTTTGTCGGTGGCATTAAAGAAGACACTGAAGAACATCATCTAAGAGATTATTTTGAACAGTATGGGAAAATTGAAGTGATCGAAGCCATGACTGACCGAGGAGGCAGTGGCAAAAAGAAAGGCTTTGTTTTGTAACATTTGATGACCATGACTCTGTAGACAAGATTGTCATTCAAAAATGCTGTACTGTGAATGGCCACAACTGTGAAGTAAGGAAAGCTTTATCTGAGCAAGAGATGGCTAGTGCTTCCTCCAGCCAAAGAGGTCGAAGTGGTCCTGGGAACTTCGGTGGTGGTCATGGCGGTGGTTTTGGTGGGAATGACAACTTTGGCCATGGAGGAAACTTACTTGGGCGAGGTGGCTTTGGTGGCATTCGAGGTGTGGTGGACATGGTGGCAGTGGGGATGGCTATAACGGATTTGGTAATGATGGAAGCAACTTTGGAGGTGGTGGAAGCTATGATGATTTTGGCAGCTACAACAATCAGTCTTCAAATTTTGGACCCATGAAAGGAGGAAATTTTGGAGGCAGAAGCTCTGGTCCCTATGGTGGTGGAGGCCAATATTTTGCCAAACCATGAAACCAAGGTGGCTATGGCAGTTCCAGCAGCAGCAGTAGCTATAGCAGTGGCAGAAGATTTTAATTACTGCCAGGAAACAAAGCTTAGCAGGAGAGGAGAGCCAGAGAAGTGACAGGGAAGCTACGGGTTACAACAGATTTGTGAACTCAGCCAAGCACAGTGGTTGCTGGGCCTAGCTGCTACAGAGAAGACATGTTTTAGACAATACCCAAGTGTATGGGCAAAAAACTCGACTGTATTTGTGACTAATTGCATAACAGGTTATTTTAGTTTCTGTTTTGTGGAAAGTGTAAAGAATTCCACCAAAGGGTTTTAATGTAGACTTTTTTTTTTTTTTTTTGCACCCATGCTGTTGATTGCTAAATGTAATAGTCTGATCGTGATGCTGAATAAACATGTCTCTTTAAAAAAAAAAAAAATTAATTAATTAAAATAAATTAAAATTTTTTTCTGGAAACCGAGAAAATTTCTAGTAAATTTTTAGCTGATTCCTTTGAGTCTGTAATGTTTTTTGTATATAATAATACTTTTTATATCTCTTTCATCATTTAGGACTCATTTCTGTTTCATATCTCATTGCGTGAAGTAGAATTTCTAGAACTATATAAGATAATAATGATTTATTTTCAATAGTGATTTTAATAGGTAGATAGGTTTTGTCTTATCAACAAAGTATACTTTTATTCTTGTTTTGGAAGAATTTTAAAAATTTAATTGTGTTTTAAACTTTGTGAAATACTGTTTTGATATCTTGTACTAATGACAGTTTATCTGAGGTATTATGGTAATAGATTTCCTATCATTGAGCCTTTTTTATAAGAGTGGTATCAACTCTATCTGGTTACTTTTGATTTGGAAAAGTCCATTTGTGAATATTTTACTTGGGCTTTTTGCATTTATATTTGTATGGAAGGATGGATTATAATTTTATTGTTGTTTTTGGCCTTTGTGTCATCCTTCTCTTTTCTGATTGTTAATTCTATGTTAATTTCACTTACTTTTTTACATTTTCAAATATATAATATGAAAGTTAGCTATTCCTTGAAAGTTTAAAAAAAGTCACCGTGAAATAGTGTGTGCCTAGCTCTTCTTTTCTGGGCACTTGATTAATGTGTTCTTTTTTTCCTTATTCATTACTTCTTCTTCTTCTTTTTTTTTTTTTGTCCAGATCTGTAGAAACTTCCAGTGTGTAAATGCTTCTGTTTTGAATTATGACTGTGATATTCAGAAAAAGTGTCATGGACATGGGGTAGGTAACACTCTCTTCTGGTTTGTTCATGAAACTAGTGCTGAATCATGAGACTTCTCAGTGAGGGTTAGGTGAGACTTCCCAAGATTTTTAGGTTTTTAGATATTGGGGAATTTAGATACCTGAAAAATTTTTCATTCTTAAAAAGAGTGAGTGCCTGTGGATTTGCATGAATTTCATCCTTTTTCTTGGTTTCCATTCTTGAGTTTATGATGTAGATATTCACAATTAACCAATTCACAATATTCACAATTAACCAAAGTGGTTTTGTTTTTTTTTTAATTGTTTTGAAGGTATGTAATAGCAATAAGAATTGTCACTGTGATAATGGCTGGGCTCCCCCAAATTGTGAGACTAAAGGATATGGAGGAAGTGTGGACAGTGGACCTACATACAATGGCAAGTATATAGAAGAAAATTAGTGTGATTGTCCAGTAGCCCATGTCAGAAAGTGGGCATCCTTGTACCTTTCCCTTATTTCCCACATTGGTTATACATTAAATATGTTGATTCTGCCTCCTAAATTTCTCATGAATGTTTCCGTTTTTTTTTAAATCCCTATTCATTACCTTCAATTTCTTGTCTGGACTTACAGGATAGCCTCTTAACAAGGCTCCCTCTTCCCCATCTTGCTTCCTGTAATCCATGTTTCATACTACTTTACAGAATTTTATTTTATTTTATTTTTCAGCTGTTTATTTTATAATTTATATTTATTTTTTAAAATTCAAGTATAATTAACATACAATGTTATATTAGTGTCAGCTGTACAATATAATGATTTAACAATTCTGTCCATCACTCAGTGTCTATTAAGGTAAGTGTACTCTTTTTTTCCCTTCCAATTTTTATTTAAATTCTAGGTAGTTAGCATAGAGTGTAATATTGGTTTTAGGAGTAGAATTTAGTGATTCATCACGTACATATAACACCCAGTGCTCATCATAACAAGTGCCCTCCTTTGGGGACCTGGGTGGCTTAGTCAGTTGACTGTCTGACTCTTGATTTAGGCCCAAATCATGATCCCAGGGTTGTGGGATCAAGCCCTGTGTTGGGCTCTGTGCTGAGTGTGGAACCTACTTGGGATTCTCTTCTCTCTCTCCCTCTGCCCCTCTCCCCCACTTGTGCCCTCTCTTTTTCTCTAAACACAAAAGAAAACAAAAACAAGTGCCCTCCTTAATACTCATCACCCATTTAACCCATTCCCCACCCACCTTAAAAGTCTCTTATGGTTTGTCTCTGTCTCTTTTTTTTCCTTCCCATGAGTTCATCTGTTTTGTTGGTTAAACTCCACAAATGAGTGGAATCATATGGTATTTGTCTTTCTCCATTTCGCTTAGCATAATACATTCTAGCTCCATCCACGTCATTGCAAATGGCAAGATTGTATTCTTTTTTTAATGTAATGTAATTTATTTATTTTTTTTTTTGAGAGAGAGAGAGAGAGAGATCTAGATAGAGAAAGAGAGAGAGAGAGAGAAAATCCTAAGCAGGCTCCATGCTCAGTGTGGAGCCTCATGTGGGGCTCGATCCCACGCCCTGGGATCATGACCTGAGCCAAAATCAAGAGTTGGATGCTCAACCTACTGAGCCACCCAGGCACCCTGTCATACTTTTTGATAACTGAAATATTCCATTACATTACAGAATTTTAGTGTTTTTCGTCAAGAATTCAGTTTTGATTATGTCTGTGTCGTGCTTTAAATTCAGTGCTTCTTGGAGTGCCTGAGCGGCTCAGTCGGTTATGCATCCGACTCTTGGTTTCGGCTCAGGTTGAGTTTGAGCCTCACATGGGCTCTGTGCTGACAGTGCAGGGCCTGCTTGGGATTCTCTCTCCCTCTCTCTCTCTGACCCTCCCCTGCTTGTGTCTTTCTTTCTTTCAAAATAAATAAATAAACTTAAATAAATTCAGTGCTTCTACATTGCTATTAGAATGAGGTCCAGAAATCCTTAACCTGGCTTAAATGCTTTGCATGATTTGCCTCTAGCTTAACTTTCTTCCCTCCTTTCACTCTGCTTAAGACATGGTAAACTTCTTGTGGTGGCTGGGTGGCTCAGCCACCCAGGGTTGAGTGGTTGAGTGGTTGAGTGTCTGACTCTTAATTTTGGCTCAGGTCATGATTCCAGGGTTGTAGGATTGAGCCCTGCATTGGGCTCCGTGCTGACAACTCAGAGCCTGCTTGAGATTTTCTTTCTTTCTCTCTCTCTCTCCAGCCCTCCTGATCCTCTCAAAATAAGTAAATATTTAAAAAAAAGTTCTCTCTTTCCTTTCCTTGCCCCTCTCCCCCAGTCTCGCATGTGTTCTCTCTCTCTCTAAAAGGAAAAAAAAAAGACATTGTAACTTCTTTTGTTTCCTTTAACAGGCTACTCTTTTACCTCTGGTCTTCATACAGTATTATAGTCACATTGTAGAAACTTGGCTAATTGCTACTCAGACTTCAGTTTATACCTTACTTTCTCTAGAAAGTTTCTCCTGACTGTGTAAATCTGAATAAATGTGCTCTCTTTATTTGTTCTCCTTTTATTGTAAGCACTATCACATTCTATAGTAATTAGTTACTAATTTTTTTTTTCCCCGATAGACTATGAATGAGCTCCTTGTTCACCAGTGTCTTCCTAGTGAGAATATATGCTTGCTTTCTCTTGGGTAATTACAAAGTAGAATGGTTGTTCATAGAGTGTGCTTATGTTTAGCATTTTAAGGAATTGCCAAACTGTTTCCCCAAGTGGTTGTACCACTTTATATTCTCCCCAGCTGCATGGGAGGGCTCTAATTTCTCCACGTCCTCTTCAACACTTGGTGTGGTCAGTCTTTTTAATTTTAACCCTTCTAGCAGATGGCTAATTTTAGCCTTCTAGTGTAATAGAATTTCTCTGATTACTAATGATGAACATTTTTTTTTTTTTGTTCACTTATTTGCCATCCACATATCTTCTTTGGTGAAGTGTCTGTTCAAATCTTTTTGTCCGGTTTTTAGTTAGGTCTTGAGTTCCTTATTCTGGATACAAGTCCTTTCTGACATATATCCTTTGTAAATATTTTCTCTTGGTGTGCTTACTTTGGGTTTCATTTGTGGTTCTTTTTCTAGTTTCTTAAGGTAAAAGATGAGGTAATTGATTTGAGACCTTTTTGCTTTGCTTTTTTTTTTTAGTGTTCATTTATTTTTGAGAGAGACATAGAGACAGTGCTCCTGTGAGAGAGCGGGGGAGGGGCAGAGAGAGGGAGACAGAGGATCCGAAGAGGGCTTTGCACTGACAGCAGAGAGAGCCTGATGCGGGGCTCTAACTCACAAACCCTGAGGTCCTGACTTGAGCCAAAGTTGGACGCTTAACTAACTGAGCCACCCAGGCACCCCAAAACCTTTTTTCTTTTCTAATATAGGTGTTGTAGTGCTATCAGTTTTCCTCTAAGAACTGTTTTTTTTTTTTTTTTTGTATCCCACTAATTTTGATATGTTGTGCCTTTGTTTTAATTCATCTCAACCTAACTTCTAATGTATTTTTATTTTTTTTCTTTGACTCATGAGTTATTAAAAAATGCTTTGCTTTGAAGTATCTGAGGGATTTTTAGATACCTTAGTGTTATTGATTTTCCATTTATTACACCGTAGTCAGGAACATAGTTTATATGACTCAAATACTTGTATATTTTCCAAAACTTGTTTTATGTTCCAGATTGTGGTTTATCTTAATAATTAGTTTATATACACTTGAAAAGAATGTGCATTCTGCTATCATTGGTTAGAGTGTTTTATAAATAATTAGTTCATGTTAGTTGACAGATGTTTAAATTTTGTATATCCTTACCGATTTCTATATACCTGTTCTGTCAATTTTGAGAGAGGAATATTGAAATCTCTGGTATTGTTATAACTGTGAATCTGCCTGTTTGTCATGGAAGTTCTGTCAGTTTTTGTTCCATGTAATGTGAAGCTCTGTTCTATTGACAAACTGATCCCTTTATCATTATGAAGTAGCTCTCCTTATACCTGTTAATATTCAGTGCTTTGCAATTAGAAATTAATATAGCTACTCCAGATTTCTTTTGATTAATCAGCATGGGAAATCCTTTCTCATTCTATTTTCAATCTACTTGTGTCTTTGTATTTAAAGTGGGTTTCTAGTAGGCAGGATATAGTTTGGTTTTGCTTTTTTTTGTCAGTCTGCCAATCTTTGCATTTCAATTGAGTTGTTTTGACCACTTACATTTATTTTTTTTTTAATTAAAAAGATTTTTTTAATGCTATTTATTTTTGAGAGAGAGAGAGAGACAGTGTGAGCGGGGGAGGGGCAGAGAGAGAGGGAAATACAGAATTTTGAAGCAGGCTCCAGGCTCCCAGCAGCTTAGCACAGAGCCCTAACACGGGGCTCGAACCCACAGACCATGAGATCATGACCTGAGCTGAAGTTGGACGCTTAACTGAATGAGCCACCCAGGCGCCCCATTGACCACATACATTTAATTTTATTATTGATGTTTGGGTTTAAATCTATCATATTGCTATTTTTCTATCACAGTCCCACTTCATGTGATACTTTCCACTTCACTCCGTTGCTTCCCTTTCTCTCCTCCTGGCTTTCGTGCTATTGCCGTCATATTTTGCATATGTTATAAACCCTACCATACATTGTTATTATTTCTGCTTTAAGCAGTTGGTTATCTTTTAAGGAGGTTTAAATGATAGAAAAGGTCTTTATATTTACCCACATAATTACCATTTCTTGTGGTCTTCATTTCTGAAAATTATATTTCCATCTGGTATCATTCAATTTTTGCTTGAAGGACTTCTTTTCACATTTCTTGTAATGCAGCTCTACCAGTGACAAATACTTTTAGCATTTGTGTATCTTAAAAAGTTTTTATTTTGCTTTCTTTCTTGAATAATAACTGGGTAAAGTTATTATTAACTTACATTTATTAACTTTATATTATGAAAGGGTGGCAGTTTTTCCCTCCCTCTTCTACTTCTTCAAAGATGTTTCTCCATTATCTTTCGGCATTGCTTTTCCTGAGAAATTGGCCATCATCTTTTCTTTTTTGGTCTTTTGTTTTTTTAGGTGTCTTTTTCACTGTCTGGTTGCTTGTAAGATTTTCTCTTTATCTCTGGTTTTTAGTATTTGGTTATAATGTGCCTTGGTGTGTTTGGGATTTGTTGGAATTTTTGGATTTGTGCTTTTATAGTTTCCTTCAAATTTGGAAAGATTGTGGTCATTATTTCTTCAGATATTTTTTTCTGTCTTTCTTCTTCCCGTTCTTCAGGACTCCAGTTGCATGTATATTTGGCTACTTGGAGTTCTTTAACATTTCACTGTTTTGCCTTGATTTTTTTTTAAATTCCTTATTCTCTGTATTTAATTTCAAATAGTCTATTGTTATTCTTCAAATTCACTCTTATTCTCTGATGTTTGATCTGCCATTAATTCCATCCAGTGTGTTTTTATCATAGACATTGTGGTTTTTATTTCTATAAGTTCTAGTTTTTTCATTAGTTTCATATCTCTACGTAGCGTGTTCAATCTTTAGCTTCTTGAACATATAGTTGTAATACAATTATAATAACTTACAGTGTTTTTGTCTACTAATTCTATCATCTGTATCATTTTCTTGATTTTTCTCCTCATTTTGAGTCATATGTTTCTTCTTTGCATGCCCAGTAATTTTTTTTTTTTTTTTTTTTTTTTTTTCTAGATGCCAGTAACTGTGAATTTTGCCTTGTTGGATACTAGGTATTTTGGGATTTCTATTGATGAACTTTGTTCTTGAGTGCTGATGTTACTTGGACATAGTTTGATCCTTCTGGGTCTTGCTTTTAAGCTCTATTAAGCAGGACTTGAACAGCAATTAGTCTAGGGCTAATTTTGTCCCATTACTGAGGCAAAAAGCCTTCTGTTTATTCCACTCAGTGCCACATTGATGATGAAGTTTTCTACTGTGAATGGTAGGAAGAGGCACTCTTCCTCATTCTATGTGACCTGTGTGGTTTGTTCCCACTGATCCTTTTAGAGGATTCTTTCTCTGGCTTCAGGTGTTTTCTTTATATGCATACATTGATCAGTACTCAACTACATATTTGAGAGGGGCCCTTTGCAGATCTTTTAAGTTCTGTCTGTGTAGCTCTGCTGTCCAGTACTTTGCTCCATGAACTCTAGCTGCCTTGGCCTCCTCAGACAACCAGCTCCATCTCCTCAATTCAAGGAGACCACTGAGCTTCCCTCACTGTCATTATGATCTGTTAGCTTTCCCTGAGCACCAAAGCTCACCTTATTTGTTTTCTCTCAGGGATCACTTTTCTTTGTTACCTGATGTGCCCAATGTCTTGAAAACTGTTGCTTAATGTATTTTGCCTGGTTTTCTGGTTATTTTAGCTCACAGGATAAATCTGGTCCCTGTTATTCCATCTTGACTAGAAGTGGAAAGTTGGAACTATGGACTTCAGTGGCTCTTTATCATTCCATTGAGTGGGTGTGCTATAACTTGACTTAGCTGTTTTCTAGTTATTTGACATTAGGTTTCTAAGTTTTTGATATGCACTGATAACATACTAATACTTATGCATTTTTTCCAGTTGAAGGATAGATTGCCAGTAATGAGCTTATTAGGTTGAAGGTAGAATCCTTTTTATGGTTCTTGACCACAATTCCAAATGAATTTACGTTAATGTCACTGATAGTATGAAGGTATCAGTTTCAATATAACCTTGTCAGTGTTGGTTGCTTTAATTTAAATTCTGTCTACTCATTAGTAGGTATGAAATGAGACATCAAACTGACTTTAATTTTTTATATTCTTATTTTTAATTGGGTTGAATTCTATTTCATGTAGTTTCATACAAGCTTTAACAGAAAGTTTTGGTACTTTTATAAACTTAATATTTTATAGACAACTTTATAGTTTACCACTGCTGTTTATATTTAGTATATTTTTTCTTTTCCTAATGAACATGGCATATATATCAAATTAATATGAATTAATGAATTTTTAAGATTTATAATAAGACTTACAACCTAGAAACCAGAAAAAATAATATTGATAAAATTAAATACCTAAAAACAATAAATGTATGCATAGAGAAAAGCATTGGATCCTAAGACAAATGATAAAATAGGAAAAATATTTCCAACTCATATCACAGACAAAGCTAGTTTCCTAATGTATAAAGAACCTTTAGAAACTGAGAAGAAAAAAACCGATAGTCCAATAGAAAAATAGATTGGATAGAGAAAGAAATACAGTATTTCCTTACACGTGAACAGTTGTTTTCCTCATAATATAAAAAAAATGTAAATTAAAATTATATAAGGTACAATTTTTCACCTAACAGGTTGGCAAAAATGCAGAAGGTTGACTCTATGGGTGATACAATGAGGAATTCTTATATATTGCTGGCTGGCATGCTAAATTGTAACCACCGCTGTGGCGGACAGTTTAACAGTGCCTTAAAAAATGATGAATGCCTTTACTCTCTGATACAGCAATTCTACTTCTGCAAAATTATTCTATACATATGGCTGTATCAATATGATATGATATATGTACAAGGTTATTTATTATAGCATTTTTTTTAGAATAGCAAAAGATAGGAAAAATAAAAGTATCGGTAGGGCACTGGCTAGATAAACTGTAGGACATCCTTGTAATGGAGTTTTGTATAGCTGTATAGAAAATGAGGTGGTCCTCTGTATGGTTTGGGAAGATGTACATAGAAGCAAAAAAAAAAAAAAAAAAATGGATGTGCTCCATAGTGTTTATGATATGCTACCTTTTGTGTAAGAAAGGGTTGGCAATAAAAGCATACTTTATTTTTGCTTATGTTTGCATGAAGGAATACTGTAAGAAACCAATGAAAGTGGTTATCTAATGGAAAGGCAAAGATGAAGTAGTTAGGGAAGAGGTATAAGCAAGACTTGTCAATGAATTGTTTCTGTCAGTTTGACTTTTGAACAATGTGAAAATTAATGTAAAACATTTATAATCACCTAGTATGTTTTAGTTAATATGTGTTAACTTCTAATTTAATGATCATTAATATAAAATTCTTTTCTCTAGAAAAGAGTACTGCATTGAGAGATGGACTTCTGGTATTCTTCTTTGTAATTGTTCCCCTTATTGTGTTTGCTGCTTTTGTCTTCATCAAAAGAGATCAACTATGGAAAAGCTACTTCAGAAAGAAGAGATCACAAACATATGAGTACTTAAATTTTTTTCTTTTAAATTCATAATAAGGAATTTAAAGTAATTATTAATGATGAGAGCCATATCATAGAGGTTGGTTTAAAAATAGAGTTCTAAGGGTTCTTTCTATTTTTTTGACATAATTAGCAGAGGTTAAAGGATAGTGGTGATTCAGCCACCTCTTATAATGGTGAGGGAAAAGATTATAATGACCAGCCTGTATGCTACTGAAAATGGCCCTTAGGCTTCATTTGTTTGACATTGATTTCTGATAGTCGGGTAAGTATCATTTGGGGCTATAGCTTCTGACTTGAGCTTCTTAATTAGATGTTAAAATATGGGTGAAAGATAAAAAATGTAAATGTCAAAAATTTTTTTCCATGTATATTTCAAGTATCAGTTATCATAAAGGAAGAATATTTAATACTGAAAACATACTTTGTGAATTATAATTTTTTTTAAATGTTTATTTTTGAGAGAGAGAGAGAGAGAGCGAGCATAAGTGGGGTAGGGGCAGAGAGAGAGGGAGACATAGAATCTGAAGCAGGCTCCAGGCTCTGAGCTGTCGGTACAGAGCCCGACGCAGGGCTTGAACTCACAAACAGTGAGATCATGACGTGAACCAAAGTCGGTTGCTTAACCGACTGAATCACCCTGCACTCCTGTTTTGTGAATCATAAGTTTTTAAGAAATTAGTTTTGATGGAAGGAAGAGCTATTATAATTCAGACACCTGACATTTCTGGTCTATGTGTTGGACTCCTGCACGACTGTCTCTCAACTATCGCTTCTAACATGTTGGCTTTCGAATAGAACATACTACATGTTCGAATATAACATATAGCATACTGGCCTTGTAATCAGATCTAAGATCTAGCTTGTCATATGCTAGAATTGTGAACTGGAATAATAGATAAAGCTCTCTGAACTTTGGTTTATTTCCTCTGAAATAGGGATAATATTACCTGTCTCTTAGGGTTGATATGAGGATTAAATGGGAGATTATTAACAAAATCCATAGTCCATTGTTAGCATAATGTAATTATTTAAAAATGAGTTTTTATTATAATAAAAATAGTTTATCATGATAATGATTTCTTATTTAATATATTTTGATAGAGTACTCTGATGTGAGTTTTAATTTTTAACGTATTCTAAAACAGATTTATCTCCTATTCTTTCTTTCTCTTACTTCCTGCCACACTCAAACTGACCAATCCATAGATAATTCTCCAGTCTGCATCTCTGAAATTTTAGTTCCATAATCATAGCTCTCTCCTATGCATCTCTGTTGAGCTGACTTGCTGTTACCTCAGCATGTCTAAAATTTAATTGGTATCTTTCCAACCAGCTTGTTTGCTCCTCTTGGACTTCCTAATTTTTAGAGTGACTACTTAACGTTTTGTGTATTCAGCCTAAGAATATGCATTTGCTTTTTGCTTTTAGGAACTCTTGAAGAGAAAAGTTTGGAAACACTGGCCTAGTTGGCCAAATTTTATAGTTTCTTAGAATTTTAGTTTATTTAATTGTAAAGTGGAGTTAACAAAACTTTCCAGTGCTGTAAGGATTGAAAATATGTGAAAGCGGTTAAAAGTGCCATAAAAGTTTTAATTATCATCATGATCATCATTACCACCACTGCAGACATCATTATTCTATATTTGAAAAAATGCAATGTCATTTTCTACATATCATGTAGAAATGTTCCAATCTTACCTTGGCTGAAAAGTAATTGTCTCTTTCAGATCAGATGGCAAAAATCAAGCTAAAGCTTCTAGACAGCCAGCGAGTGTTCCTCGACCTGTTTCTTCAGTGACTCCTCCCAGAGAAGCTGTAAGTTTCAGACAAACAAACAAAATTTATTATGGTATCACATTGCTAAAAATGAAAAAAAATTATTGTTACATGGATATAGAAATAAGCATTGATGATTTCTTTATAATTTAAGGGTGTGGTCTCTGGGTAGGGTCCCTGGCTCAGAGAAGTCGGGAGAAGATATGTAGACATTAGGAATGCTTTGTCCTGAAATCAAGATTGGGAAATGACATGGGATCTATACTGTCACTGTGTTTTTCTGTGTCTGCTATCTTTCTGTTTTTAATGCCTGGCTTCCCTAGGGCATGTGGCCAAAGACCTAGTGCTGAGCTTCTGCAATAGGCCTAATTGTCTCAGTAATGGAACAGTAAATACTGTTCCTCTGAGTGTTTTAGGGAATACTAGGATAATATCCTTTTTTTTCATATGCATATATCCCTAAAAAATATATGATATTACTTCAAATGTTTTGAACTTCTGGATGTTAACACTTTACCAGATATATGATTTGCAGATATTTTCTTCCATTCTGTCTTCTCACTTTGTTGATAATATCCTTTGGTGCACAAAAGATTTTAATTTTTATGAAGTGCAATTTATCTTTTTTTCCCTTTATTGCTCGTGTTTTGATGTCATATCTAACAATCTATTGTCAAATCCAAGGTCATGAATATTTACTTGTATGTTTTAAGAGGCTTATGATATTTGTTCTTTTTATTAGGTCTTTGATCCAGTTTGAGTAATTTTTGTATATGATATGAAATAGGGTTCAATGTCATTCTTTTGCATGTAGAAATCTATTTGTCTTGGCCCTATTTGTTGAAGAGACTATTCTTTCTTCATTGAGTAGATTTAGCACCTTGTGGAAAAGCAGTTGGCCATAGATGTATAGGTTTCTTTCTATACTCTCAGTTCTATTCATTTGGACCGTATTTCCATCATTATGGCAGTTCTACATGATTTAATTATTGTAGAGCTATAATGAGTTTTGAAATTGCAAATTGTGAGTCCAGCAACTTTTTTCTTCTTTTTCAAGATTTTTTGTTACTTAAGGCCCCTTTGATTCCATATGATTTGGGAATGTACTTTTCCATTTCTGCAAAAAAGGCAGAATTTTGATAGGTGTTGTGTTGGATCTGTAGATCACTTTGGGTTGTATTGACATATCTTGACAGTGTTGAGACTTTGAACCCATGAACACCAGTTGTCTTTGCATTTACTTAGGTCTACTTTAATTACTTTCAGCAGTGTTTTGTAATTTTCACTATACAAGTCTTCAGCCTTCTTGGTTAAGTTTATTATTAGGTGTTTTATTCTTTTGGATGCTATTGTAAATGGAACTGCTTTCTTAATTTCCTTTTTGGATTTTTCATTGCTGATTTTGCATGTTCATGTTACTTCCTGTATCTCTGCTGAATTCATTTATTAGCTTTAGTAGCTTTCTTGTGGACCCTTTGGGATTTTCTGTTACATAGGATCATGTTATTTGTGAATAGAGGTAGTTTTACTTCTTTCTGACTTGGATGTCTTTTATTTCCATAATTTTCTTGTCCAGTTGCTCTGGCTAGATCTTACAGTACTATGTTGAATAGCAGTGGTAAAAGCAAGCATCCTTATATTCCTGATCTTGGTGGGAAAGCTTTCAGTTTCCTTGGCATATTAAAAAAACCTTTTTTTTTTTTTTTGATGTTTATTTATTTTTTGAGAGAGAGGGAGCAGGGAGGAGGCAGAGAGAGAGGAGGAGGCAGAATCTGAAACAGGCTCCAGGTTCTGAGCTATCAGCACAGAGCCCAATGTGGGGCCTTGAACCCACGAACCACAAGATCATGACCTGAGCTGAAGTCGGATGCTTAACCAACTGAGCCACCCAGCCGCCCCCCTTGGCATATTTAAATATTTCTCCATGTTCTTCCAGTGACATCTTTCATGTTGATTGTGAGAAGTACTTAAAGTAGTTCCTGATAGCTGTTTTTAAAGGTTTTCAGCTGTTGGTAGTCAGAGTCCTTATTTATGAAATTGGGAAAGATCATCTCTCTTCTCAAATCCATTTTTGAAATATGAATACAGCAATATCAGCTTTTTATTTTTGTTTCATATTAGCTTATATCTGTTACATGTAATTTTTTTGTCCTAATGCTATCTCTTATAAACACAATATTTTATTTAAAAATTTTTAAAAAATATTTGTCTTAAAAATTTTTTTTTTAATGTTTATTTAGTTTTTTTTTTTTAACCTTTATTTATTTTTGAGACAGAGAGAGACAGAGCATGAACGGGGGAGGGGCAGAGAGAGAGGGAGACACAGAATCGGAAGCAGGCTCCAGGCTCTGAGCCATCAGCCCAGAGCCCGACGCAGGACTTGAACTCACCCACCGTGAGATTGTGACCTGAGCTGAAATCTGACGCTTAACTGACTGAACCATCCAGACGCCCCAATGTTTATTTAGTTTTGGGAGAGGGAGAGGGGGAGAGGGGGAGGGAGAGGGGGAGAGGGAGAGGGAGAAGGGGAGAGGGAGAGGGGGAGAGGGAGAGGGAGAGGGGGAGGGAGAGGGAAGCAGGCTCCAGGCTCCGAGCCATCAGCACAGAGCCCAACGCGGGGCTTGAACCCACGAATCCTGAGATCATGACTTGAGCCGAAGTCAGACGCTTAATCAACTAAGCCACCCAGGCGCCCCCAAAATATTTGTCTTTTAACTGGAGACTTTATGTTGATCGCAATTATTAATGTAGTTTTTCTACCATATTACTTTATGATCTTTAATTTTCCTGTTTTTTTTTTTTTTTCTTTCTGTTTTCTTCCCACACCACAAATCCTCTTCTATTTTTTTGGGCTGATTTAGTTTCCCTCTTGCCCCATGTCATTTTTCTCTTTTGCTTGTGTTTAGATACATTGTTACATAAATTAGATTCAGATCTGCCACTTATTTGTGATAGTTTCTTGTAGCTTCATTTTTTTTTAAAAGGATTCATTTCTTTAAACATATAAAAATACCTACTTTTTGTGCTTTATCTGATCATTTTAATGTGTGCAGTCTTGGTTTGTTATTTCTACTGATTCTTACAGTGGCTTATTTGTTAGTGTGCTTTGTGATACTGATTGTAAACTCATATTCTCTGGAATTTTATATGGGAGAATTTTATATGAAATTTTATTTCAGTCCTGAATTATAGAGTTCCTACAGAGAGTGTGTATATTTCCCTTGGCCACATGCCTGGGGTCAATTTCAGCTTCTCTAAATTAAAATTTTTGTTGGTATTTTGGGCCGCACAAGTGTTATGAACTCTGGCCCCCCAAACCCTTGTGAGGATGGGTATGTGGTTACAAATTACCCACAGAGATTATTTTCTTTTATTCCCCTTCTACCACCACCACCGTCTATTTAGGCAGTTCCCCCACTGTTCTTCGGGACAGGTGTTTCTTCACTGAGTTAATCCAGTGAGGACATTGCCCTTCAGGGGCCTAGGCTTTTTATGTTAGGTCTTAGATTCAGCATTCCATCCAACTCAGGCTCCAGGTTTTGTCTTCTAGATCTATGTATTATTTGAAAACATATAATGTAGTTCACCAAGGATGGAAGACATTCATAGGACCAATGCTGCTACATCCTCTGGACTCTTTCATACTTTTACTGTTTTGGGTCTTTAAGATATTTCTTACTCCCTAGAAATTCATTCAAGCATTAAAAAATACCTATTAATATTTTAACCAGCATTTTAGGTGTTCTCTACTTAGAACATTTTAGTCTACTGTTGGTGAGTAATAAGCCTGTATCCTATTGTTTTTAGTAACTGTGTATCTATACCATTCCATCTTATGGATTTATCACAGATTTAAAAACCGGTTGTTTCCAATCTTGTTACCATAAAAAAATGCAGCATCAAGCATCCTTCTGTATAGGTCTGTGCATACATGTAAAAGTATATGTCAAATAAATTCCAAAAAGTGGAGTTGAACTATCCTTTTAAAGTGCTGCTTCTATGGGTTAATGGAAAGGGATGGAGACATTTTCTTGCATCCCTTCTCCATTTTCGCAATAAAAGCAAATCATTTTATGGGGCCAAAAATAGACCACCTGTTCCACAGCAGGACCCAGAGAATGTTCAAGGTCTTCTCCAACACTGTGCATATTTTGTCACTCATAGAGCTTTAGAAAATAACAGCAGTTAGTAGACAACATCTTGGTTAGGATCATATTATCGGTGATTCAGTAATTCCATCTGATCTTCCCTAACTTTTCCTAACGTAAATGTGATGTGTAAAAAATATTCTTAACTTTTACTTTCTTATTTGAGGCTTATCTGTTTACTTTCTTATTTGCTTTAGACTCTCACTTTATTGTAAAACTTCATTTCAACTATCTTGTCAAGGAAGAATATCATGAATTCCAAAATTAAGCGTTGTAAATTAGGACTATTTACAATACCAGTTAGGTACTATACATGTTTGGCAATACATTTTTGGAAATTTTTATTTAAAATATATTGAAATAGGAAACATGTTACCTTTTAACTAATGTAGTTGATTAAACCAAGATTATAATAGTTTAGTATTATTGAATTAAAAAAAATAACCTTAAAAGAATTAAGTAGTCCACATTCAGTGGCAAAATGTTGAATAAGCAAAATATTTTTAAATGTCAGCATCGTAAGTCATCTATTAATGTTATTTATTTATTTAAAATTTATTTTGAGAGAGAGTGATAGTGTGCATGGGAGGATTCAGAGAGAGAGGGAGAGAGATAATCCCAAGCAGGCTCCATGCTGTCAGCACAGAGTCCAGTGCAGGGTTCTATCTCACAAACTGTGAGATCATGGTCTGAGCCGAAATCAAGAGTTAGATGCTTAACTGACTGAGCCACCTAGGTGCCCCAATCTATTCATTAATTTTAAATATATTGATTACTTTCATATGGAAAATAAACTGTATAGAAAATAAATTTATGAGTGCACTGTGGTAATAACTGTTTCTTCCTTTTTTAGCCTATATATGCAAACAGATTTCCAGTACCAACTTATGCAGCCAAGCAGCCTCAGCAGTTCCCATCAAGGTCTGAAGTGAATTTACTTAGATTACTTAAGCAGAATAAAACCCAGGGTTAATGTCTAATATTTCCCCTTGTATTTAATTTAGCACAAGGTATTTATTATCAACAGTTTAGATCAAATCCAATTTTTAGAGAAGCTTTTAAGATCTTTTGATATAAATTTTGTCATATTAGTGCAGTGTCAAAATGAAATCTTAAAGAAGTCTGAATAGGACAAGCAAATGGTGCTGCAACCTTTGGTGTATGTAAGTTTCAGAAGCAAGGGCCTTTAAAGTACCCAGCAATGGCAAACCAGATGGGTTAGACCAGCCCCTCCTATTAGGAACAGCTAGAAAAGCTAGACAGTGTGTAATAAAATATGTGTTTGAAGGCATGAGAGAACTACCAAGGAAATGAGGAAGTATGGGGCCCAGGAGAAGAAGGCAGTCTGGAGATAATTCCATCTTTTGGGGAACACTTTACTGTCCTGGACATATTTACCTATTCTGAAAATGAGAACGGAGAGACTAGGAAACTGAGGAGAGCTTTCAACAAATTCACAGGGTTGAGGGGACTAAAACTGAAGCCCTGCCAAAGAGGAAGTACCCTGGCAAACATCCCAGGTTTTGTGTTGGGACCCAGCAGTAAGGGTAAACTAGATCCTCAACTTTATTTCTATGATTTTTTTTATGTTTGGCCCCTCATCACAAAAGCAGACACACAAGAAAAGACAATGTGTCTAAAACAAGAGAAGCAATAGACCACAGAAACAGACTCAGAGGGCAATCCAGTGAGTGGCACTATCAGACACAGACTTTAAAATAACTGTAATAATTATGTCACAGAATTAATAGTCAAGATTGAGAATTTCAGCACAGAACTACAAACTTTAATAAAAGAATTATATGGAAATTCTAGACCTGAAAAACACAAGAACTAAAATCTTTCAGTTCTCAATAGATGGGCTTAAAATCAGAAAGAAGGAGCATTTATTACGATATTTTGCAGTATATAAAATGCATCTTACCCCTCCCACCTCCAAAAGTCCTTCAAATTACAATTGAATTGCAACACTGGGGAGTGTCCTCATGTATAATCTTTATTATGTAATAAAGAGTTCATTGAAATCCAGCTGTGCATCAAGAGAAGAATACATAAATCGTGAGACAGATATTCATCAAGTAATGTGGTAGTGTGTTATTGGAGTAGAGTAATACTAGAATTAGATGAAGAGGGTAAGGAAGGGTAGAGAGGTTAAGGACAGGTATAGAAATCATAGCAGGTTTAATTCTCAGAGTGGATGTAATGTTTTGAGGAAGTTGGAATTTCAGCTCTATTTATGTAAACAGGGAGCTAGTGACCTCGTGAGTGTTTTGCAGTTTGTCTTTTCAACTTCATGTGCTGTTATATTTAAAAATATATAAGCCAGAACCTTCATACAATGTTTTTTGATTATAGAATAGCATTACTTTGTGGTAGTTACTCCATTTTACGCTCTGGTTTTTGTCTTTAGCCATTGCATATCAGATGAATAATAATCTCAGAATATAATGTACTCTTCAGAATTGTCAGCAGTGTTACAGATGGTGTTACATTGGGCTTGTAATGAAGTAGTATTATTTCATGTAGTTGAAACACATGATTAACTGTCTTTTTTCCTCTTACAGGCCACCTCCACCACAACCGAAAGTATCATCTCAGGGAAATTTAATTCCTGCTCGTCCTGCACCTGCACCTCCTTTATATAGTTCCCTCACTTGATTTTTTTTTTCCTTTACTTCTGCAGATATCTTCAGGGAACTAAGATAATCCTTTTTTTTTCCTGATATTTTCTTGAAAAGCCTTTCTTCCTGCTGCAACTATGAATGACAACAAAATACCATGAAACAAACTTTACTAACATAGAAAAACAGAAATCGAGTAGTGGCAATTGAGAAATCTACGAAACACAGTAAAGCCAGGGAATCTAGAATAACATTTCCATTTCCATCACTGAATAAGTTTTATTCAGTCGTTCCGTGATGTTAATGTACTGAACGTGGATTATGTTACTTTAAACATGTTATTGTAATGACTCTTAAATTAACTGTATTGGTTTAAGTTTCGTCATTAAGCACTTAAGTGTAATTCTGAATTTTGACCTTAGTTGTCATTAATGTAGTTTCTGGTTGAACACGTGATAATCTAATACCTGTGAAAACTAATTAGCTGTCAATAATATCTAATACTTTTCATCTTGCACGGACTAATAATCATCATATGCTATAATCTTGTCTATCTCATTCACTTCACAAATAAAGGAACACTTTGTCTTCAGAAGAATGGGCAAAACCCACAATTAAGAGATCATAATCTTATTTTGGAAGTACAAAGCATACTAAAAGTTTGTATGTGTGTGTTCACATACAGTTATTGTCTTCTATTTTTATGATCATTCTATGGATAAATGATTCTATGGATTCTAAGGATAATAGAGTCTATGGATTTATCTATGGATAGTGAATATTAGAAAAATTAATTTAATAATAGAATTTCTATTATGAATCATGTTAAAGCATGGAATTCTTTTACAATAGCATTATTTTAAATAAATGAAACTTTAAGGTACGGAGTATTTAATAGAACTAATCAGATATGCTGTTGATACATGGCTGTAATAAAGCAGGAGCTCTTATAATATCTTCAGTCAAATTGAGATATCATAAAACCACTTGAGAATTTTATGAGCACTTTAAAATCTGAAACTTCAAAGCTTGCTATTAATATAATTTAGAATGTTTACATTTACTAAGGTGTGCTGGATCATGTCTCTGTTGATACTAATGTTTTCAAAGAAATTAGGCTGGAGAAAAGGAGTTAGAAAAGGTTTTCTTAGATAAATGCAAAAAAGCAAGTGTGGTGTGTAGTAGTTATTATTCCAGCTGTGTAAAAAAAATGAATTTTTACTTTGGAAAAAAAATGATATGAATGGTAAAATTTTGAACACTTAAAAATTTTTCATAACCTTTCATAATAAAGTTTAATAATAGGTTTATTAACTGAATTTCATTAGTTTTTCAAAAAAATTTGGTTTGTGTATATATACATATACAAATATAACATTTACAATAAATAAAATACTTGAAATTCTGTTTTGTGTCACCCAGTAACTTTCTAATTACCCAGCTGTTTATAAGCTTATTAATTAAAACATCATATTAGTTTTAGATAAAACTACTAGTTTATCAAACTAAGTACTCCTGAAGTCTGCTGAAGTACTCCTGGAGTCTGCTTCAGATTCAAACTTTTACAGATATTATGTCACTAATTTTCAGATTTCTGCTAAATTGTGCGCAGTAGCTTTTTTGTTATTAAAGGAAAACAGATTAGTTTTGAAGAAGAATGATATTTCAGTTCTCTGAAGATGGTACACTGTTTTAACAATTTGGTATATATTAAAAATTGCACATAGGACATGGGTGGATAAATACTCAGGGGCCAGGTAGATTAAAAGAATGTTAGGATATGGGGTGCCTGGGTGTCTCAGTTGGTTGAGAGTCCAACTTTGGCTGAAGTAATGATCTCACCTTTGTGGATTCAAGCCCTGCATTGGGCTCTGTACTGACAGCTCATAGCCTGGAGCCTGCTTTGGATTCTGTGTGTGTGTGTGTGTGTGTGTCTCTCTCTCTCTGCCCCTCCCCCCCTTGTGCTTTCTCTCTGTCTTTCCCTCTCTCTCTCTCTCTGTCTCTCTCTCTCTCTCAAAAATAAATAAAAAATAAAAAAATATTTAAAAGAACAGTAGGATATAGACATATAGTTTCCACTTCAGTGGAAAACTATGCATTGTCTGGAGTCTAGACTCTAGAAGAGAATTTACCCTTCCTAGCTATAGGATTCTCTAGAACTATTTTACAGCTTTAAGCTGTAGATAACTGATAGCAATGTAAAATAATTCTTGTCCATAGATGTAAAGGTAAATTCTGCCCAGCAGAGAGAGGTTGAGCTGACATCCCTCCCTATTTTGCCTCTACTGGCACATTTATTTCGATATTCCCGATCTTTGGATTCTCCATTGAAATGGGTGTAATACCTTACCACTTTCCTCATTAATGAATTAAACACAATCTTCAACAATGTGTTCATTTATTTTTACTTTTTTTGGTCAAGTTTATTTATTTTGAGGGAGAGAGGGAGAGAGAGTGAGCACAAGTTGGGGAGGGGCAGAGGGAGAGAGGGAGAGAGAGAATCCCAAGCAGGCTCTGAAGTCTCAGTGCTGAGTTGTGATGTGGGGCTCAAACCCATGAATCACGAGATCACGACCTGAGCCAAAGTTTTATGCTTAACAGACTGAGCCACCCAGGTGCACCTAATGTGTTCATTAAAAAAAAAAAAAAGTATAAACAATCCCAAATGAAGATTCTTTCAGTTTAAACCTCTGAATGCATGTAAGACTAGAATGTTTGTGTCTTTCTCTCATATTGTCTCAATTTTTGCTATTGTAATTCATATCACTGAAACCTCGGTAATATTTTAACTATGTAACTCAAAGCTTTTTCCAGAATTAGGTAATTCCTTGGATTTTTTAATATTTATGAAGCTTTTCTAAAAGGGGGTGCTGGGTGGCTCAGTTGGTTAAGCATCCGACTCTTGATTTCAGCTCAGGTCATGATAGTTGTGAGATGGAGCCCTACATTGGGCTGTGCTCTGACAGCACAGAGCCTACTTGGGATTTTCTTTCTCTCCCTCTTTCTCTGCCACTCCCTCACTCACTCACTTGCTCTCAAAATAAACATTAGGGGCGCCTGGGTGGCTCAGTCGGTTGAGCGTCTGGCTTCGGCTCAGGTCATGATCTCATCGTTTGTGAGTTCGAGCCCCGCGTTGGGCTCTGTGGTGACCGCTCAGAGCCTGGAGTCTGCTTCAGATTCTGTGTCCGCCTCTCTCTCACCCATCCCTGCTGTGCTCTCTCTCTTTCAAAAATGAATAAACATAAAAAAATTTTAATAAATAAACATTAAAAAAAGACAAAAAGTTTTTCTAAAAACCTTTAATCATTTAACTTCTTTTACTTTTGTATATATTTTTACGTACATGGTTTCCTTTTTTAAAAAAAATTTTTAATTTAATTTTTAAATTTACATCCAAATTAGCATATAGTGCAGCAATGATTTCAGGAGTAGATTCCTTAGTGCCCGTTACCCATTTAGCCCATCTCCCTTCCCACAACATCTCCAGTAACCCTCTGTTCTCCATATTTAAGTCTCTTATGTTTTGTCCCCTCCCTGTTTTTATATTATTTTTGTTTCCCTTCCCTTATGTTCATCTGTTTTGTCTCTTAAAGTCCTCATATGAGTGAAGTCATATGATATTTGTCTTTCTCTGACTGACTAATCTCACTTAGCATAATACCCCCCAGTTCCATCCATGTAGTTGCAAATGGCAAGATTTCATTCTTTTTGATTGCCGAGAAATACTCCATTGTGTGTGTGTGTGTGTGTGTGTGTATACCACATATTCTTTATCCATTCATCCATCGATGGATATTTGGGCTCTTTCCATACTTTGGCTATTGTCAATAGTGCTGCTATAAACATGGGGGTGCAGGTGTCCCTTCGAAACAGCACACCTGTATCCCTTGGATAAATACCTAGTAGTGCAATTGCTGGGTCGTAGGGTAGTTCTATTTTCAGTTTTTTGGGGAACCTACTGCACCAGCTAGTGTTTCCATATGTACATGTTTTTCACTTAGGTTTGGCCTTGATTTATTCTGGATTGCTATTAAAATTGTAAAATTTCTTGGCCATAAATATCACTTCAAAATTTGCAAATATTAAAGGGCTTCTTTAATATCTGATAAAGACATTTTAATAATTAGATAAATTATATGTAACTTTATCCCTGTTTGACTATATGTTCACAAAATTATATCGCTCAGGATATTGCATTTTCTCTTTGTCTTAAGCAGTTGCTTGGGTCTTTAACCATATGGTTAAGCACAATCCAGGTTTTCTAAGCACAAATCAGATTTTATTGAATTCCATAAATGTTTACTGAAACTTGATCACCTTGCAGATATCATATTAGGCACTGTGATATATAAGTTCTGGATGGGACATAAAACTGTTACGTTGAGAGCTATATACACAGTAAGAATAATATAAAGTCTGCTCTATTAAAGATTGAAACAGGAAAGGTTGAAGAAGAGAACCAATAAACCAGGAATTCATTGAAAATACCACTAATTGACAAGTCTAAGTACTTACTGTAATTTTTCTTCTAATACTATGAAGCAAGATGAAACCAGCTTTTGGCTCAACTACTGCCTAGAGTCTAGTTTTGGCTGTTCTGTTGAGATACAAGCTGGGTGTAGATTTTTGCCTTATTTTTGCTCATATTTTTCTTTTTGTAGGCCTAGATGGCCCTGTTGAAGTCCTATGCCTCTGCAAAATCGCATCTCAAATGGCAATTTACGATGTAATTCTCTAAGTGTGCTTTTTGGTTTCCACGGAGCTTTTTAGTCTGTGTGTGCCTCTTTGTTACTTAGTATGATTGATTAATTCATTCTTTGGGACTTCAAAAGAATTAAAAGATAGTGCATATAGGTAGAGACTGGAGGTGAAGCTGAGAGGGAGGAGACATTGTATCCCAGGGAATAAGGCAATTTTTATTCAGGAAAGACCAGAAGTTGGAGTGGCCAAAGCATTGGGGGTTAAGAGAAAATAGGTGGCAGCCTGGGCTTGGAATTTAGAAATTTTTTCTACTGGAACATAAGTACTGCAACTATGGTTAAGAATCTCCTCCAACTCGTTGACTACATGAATGAATGAGTAGTCACTGTACTGAGAAGTTCGTGAACAAGAGAATGCTAACACATGAATTCTAGCCAAGGCCTGTTGAAGAACCAGATTGGAAGAAAAGTAGACACAGCCTGATTACACAGCGCATTTGGGCAGTAGGCATGGAAAAAAAAAAAAATCACAGCAAGCTCTTTTCAGAGATACCAAAACTTATCCCTTTCTTGGAATGTCTTTCACACATCTGGCTAGTTTTGTTGTTTTGTTTAGAAACCGAGCTTTAGTAAATATGAGTGTGCGTGCGTGCATATAGTTTTAAATTCAGAAAGTACTGCACGTTTTTCAAAACATCTGGAAGTGTGTGATACAAAACAGCGTACAGTTCAATTAATGCGTTAGATCTGTTAGGTCTGTTAACACGAAGAGAAAGGTTTAGTGGTGGACAGCGACTGCGACGCCGCAGGCGCGAAGAGACGTCCGGACAACCTCAGAGGAGCTGCAGGCTCTCAGGCCAGGCACGCGGGATTTAGGTCGGGAGCCAGGTGGGTGCGTGCTGCGGGCGACTAGCATTCGTGGCAGCGGCCTCGCGAGATCTTCGCCCCACGAATGAGCGCGTGTGAGCGGCCGCGGCGCCGACCCTAGAGCGCTCCCAACGGCCGCCGCCCCAGTCCACTGTCGGAGCCCCAAAGCCACACCATGTTCCTCCTAATGCTGCTGCTTGTTGGGCTCCGCGGCTTGCTGGCATCAGGACCTGGTAAGGCAGCGGAGACCCTGGTACACTGGGTCTGGGCAGAGGAAGGTGTTTCTTTTTCTTCTTTCAACGAGTTCCTGCTTCTGTCAAACGGTGGCCCAACTCGGTTCAGATCTGCCTTCTGGTTTCTTTTGGCCGGTCCGCCTGGAAACCCGGCCTTTAGGGGGCGTTCTGTTGGGATAGACAAGTGACTTCCGAGAGGGGAAGGTCATTTCAGTGAACTCAAGGACAAATCTCTTCCTCTCTGAACGTGGGTTGGGGGCAGCCTTTCCTGCAGGTGTGTCGTCCACCTCACAAAACTGCCCCAACACATCATGTACTCAGAAGCACCCTAGAATCTTCTTGAATTCCACTCAAAATCCAGACAAAAATAAAAACAAAGACCTGATTCTCCTCACGTACCATTTGTTCCAACATAGCTAATCCGGCATACCTATGACAATAATTTGTCCTGCTGTCAAAGAAAAAAAAAAATTCTGTGTCAGCTGTGCTGACAGTGACAGAGGTCCATTATGGCAGGGTACAAAGAACGGTATAAAGAATCCACAAAATTTTAACATATATTAGAGGTGGTTTAGATGCAAGCAAACATTTTAGGTATGTTCTTATTTTCCTCCCCTTTTTATACACTACTGTTCTGAATCTTGCCATCCCCTGTCAGTGCATAGAATGTACTGTTCATTAAACACTAACCTCCTCTTTCCCCTCTCCCTGCAGTCTTGGAAACCACCATTCTACTTTGTGTCTCTGTGGATTTGACTATACCAGGTGCCTCATGTAACTGGAATTCTGGAGTATTTTTCTTCTTGTGATTGGTTTATTTCACATAACTCCCTCAACGTTCATCTGTGTTGTAGCATGTATCAGAATTTTCTTCTTTTTAAGGCCGAGTAGTATTCTGTTGTGTGGAATAAAAGTGGATAAATACGTATTTCATTTTGTTTATCTGTTTACCTGTAGATAGATATTTGGGTTGCAGCTCCTTGTGGGCTATTATGAACAATGCTGCCATGAACACATGTGTACTTGTACTTGTTTGAGTCTCTGTGTTCACTTCTTTTGCATGTATATTTCTAGAAGAGGAGTTGCTGCATCATATGGTACTCTATTTTTAATTTTTTGAGGAACTATCACATTGTTTTTCATGGTGGCTGCACAATTTTACATTCCTACTAGCAGAGTACAAGGGTTCCAAATTTCGACATTCTTGTCAACATGTTATTTTATGTTTTTTTATGATGATAGTCTTCATAGGGGATATGTCTCTATGGTATGAATTCCCCCACTGTTTAGTGATGTTGAGCATCTTTTCATGTGCTTGTTGACCATTTGTATATATTTGGAGAAATGAGTGTTCAGGTCCTTTGCCTGTTTTTAAAATTGGGTTATTTTTGTTGTCAAGCTGTAAGAGTTCTTCTTATATTCGGGACTAGACCTTTTTCAGACAAATGATTTACAAATATCTTCTCTCAGTAGGCTATCTTTACTTTTCTTGTGAGTGTCCTTTGATTCACAAAAGTTTTTTATTTTGGTGAAATCTAATATATTTATGTTTTCTTTTGTTGTTCATGTTTATGATGACATACTTAAGAATCCATTGCCAAATCTAAAGTCATGAAGATTTACTCTTGTTTTCTCTTCTAAGAATTTTATTGTTTTATCTCTTAAATTTGGTTGTTGATCCATTTTAACTTAATTTTTATATATGCTGTGAGGTAGAGTTTCAGCTTCATTCTTTCTCATTCATTCTGGTTTCTCTGTTTATTCCTAATAATGCTTTTTTGCCCCATTAAAATCTATTTGTGCTGATGTTAACATAGCTACATCAACTTTCCTTTGGCTAGTATTTTCTGTAAATATATATTTTCCATCCTTTTATGTGGCAGTTCTTTAGTGTTCACTGAGTATCTATCTTTTGCCCATATTTCTTGTCCTTTTAACATTCAGACTGGGTCATTTTAACTATCTCGTGCTCATGAGGTTGAGAAGAAATGAGGTGAGTAATTTTTGTATCAAGGCAATTAAGAGTTGATATCCTTCCGTCTCTCTTTTCTGATGCCACAGTAACCTGAGAAGCCATGAGCTGAGTTTATGGTGTCACCAGTTGGAGAGAGCCTGGATCTCTGAGTCACTACTTTAATGAGAGCTCCTGGTGATCCTTACCAAACTTTACATGAAAAACAAATAAGCTTTTATTGTGTTAACATTTCAATGTTTTATTTATTACCATTCCATAGCCTGGTCAGGCTAAGTTGACCAATATAGAGATTGGAACTTTGAAGTGGTGTGCTGCCATAATAAACTTAAAATCGATGTCTTTGAGCTTCTGGGTAGTGAATGATGGGTAATGGATAGTAGATGACAAAAAATTGAAACTAACTGGAAAAATGGAGATCTATGTTAGGAAGTTACAAAATGTTTCATAGTATATTTCATAAAGTTATAGTAAACTGTATGACTGTGTTTTACCGAAGTTAGATAACGGTATGTTGTTTTTTTGCAGTTGGAGGTCAGTTTCATTACCCAAGTTTGGCAAAGTGTTAAGAGAAGGATATAATCTCAGGAAACAATTGGCCAGTTTGTAAAAAGAAATGATAGGGAATAAATCCAGAAATTCAAGGTCTTTCAGGATTTAAAAAAGTGATTCCAGATTCCAAATGGTAAGAAATGGAATTTAGAAAGGTTTGAGCACCAGAGTGTCAGTAAAAACTCCCACATAGAGAAAATTACTCAGGGAAGAGCTCTAATTAAGGGTATGGACATATATTTTTCCAGATAGAGTCAAGGTTGCCATCATTTAGTTGAAAGAGAGAAAGAGAGAGAGATGAGAGGGGAGGGAGGGAGAAATAGGAGTTAGGCAAAGAAATTATAGAATGAGGGAAAGTATTTGCAAATCATTTGTCTGAAAGGGGCCAAGTATCCAGAATATAAAAGGCAAAGAAATAAAGCAGATTTGAAAATTATGACTTAAAAACATTTTTTTTTAACGTTTATTTATTTTTGAGACAGAGAGAGACAGAGCATGAACGGGGGAGGGGCGGAGAGAGAGGGAGACACAGAATCGGAAGCAGGCTGCAGGCTCTGAGCCATCAGCCCAGAGCCCGACGCGGGGCTCGAACTCCCGGATCGTGAGATCGTGACCTGAGCTGCAGTTGGACGCTTAACTGACTGAGCCACCCAGGCGCCCCGAAAATTATGACTTTAAAAAGTTTTGTATGTGTGTTACTTATACAGAAAGCAACTAGATGAGAAACTACTAAGGTTTTGAGCGTAGTATATTAGCAAAGGAACCTCAAACTTAGATTAAAAAATATTTTTACTTTTAAGAATTAAAACAGCCCTTGGGCCCTGAAACTTCCAGATGCAGATAGTAAACTGAAAAAGCCATACAGCTGTCCAGGAAGGATATTTGTATTTAAGTCTGTTTATGATATTTTATATTTTCTATATATCATGCTTTTTATTTGATACCATTTTAAAAAATCTCATTTCCAGCCTTATGTGTTTTGTATTTCTAATTTTAATGTAAAAAAGTCCGAACTAAGACTGTTACTTTTTCCAAAAAAGACAATGACAATAGACATTTATTTATGTTTGTGATTAATTTATATATATATATATATATTTGGTTGCTTCACACTTGGGGCATAAACATTTATAATTTTTAGCCCTTCTTGATGGATAGACCCCTTAATTATGATATAATGACCTTCTTCATCTCTTGTTTTAAAATCTTGGTTTTAAAATCTAGTTTGTCTCATATAAGTATGCCTACTCTGGCTTTCTTTTGCCATCCATTAGCACAATAGATGGTTCTCTGCAGGTGTGTTTAGGTCTAAAATAAGTCTCTTGTAGGCAGCATATAAATGGGTCTTTTTTTTTAAAATCCATTTTGATACCCTATGTCTTTTTTTGTTTTTAGTGTTTATTTATTTTTGAGAGAGAGAGACAGAGCGTGAGCAGGGGAGGGAAAGAGAGAGAGGGAGACACAGAATCCAAAGCAGGCTTCAGGCTTTGAGCTGTTAGCACAGAGTCTGATGCGGGGCTCAAACCCATGAACCATGAGATCATGACCTAAGTTGGATGCCCAACCGACTAAGCCACCCAGGTGCCCCATACCCTATGTCTTTTGATTGGGGCATTTAGTACATTTACATTCAGAGTGATTATTGAAAGATATGGATTTAGTGTCATTGTATTATCTGCAGGTTTCATACTTGTGGTGAAGTCTCTGGTCCTTTGTAGTCTTTGCTGCTTTCTACTCAGAGTGCCCCCTTAGGATCTCCTGCAGGGCTAGTTTAGTGATCATAACTCCTTAGTTTTTGTTTGTCTGGGAAAGCCTTTATCTCTCCTTCTATTCTGAACAATAGCTTTGCTGGATAAAGGATTCTTGGCTGTATATTTTTCCTATTCAGCACATTGAATGTTTCCTTCCACTCCCTTCTGGCCTGCCAAGTTTTAGTGGACAGTTCTACTACTACACTTATCTGTCTACCCTTGTTGGTTAAGGCCATTTGTCCCCAGCTGCTTTCAGAATTCTCTCTTTACTTTTGTATTTTGCCAGTTTCATTATGATATGTCATGCTGTTGACCTGTTTCTGTCGATTTTGAAGGGAGCTGTCTGTGCCTCCTGGACTTGGATGCCTATTTCCTTCCCCAGATTAGGGAAGTTCTCAGCTATAATTTGTTCAAATAAACCTTCTTTCCCTGTCTCTCTCTTCTTCTTCTGGAACTCCTATGATATGGATATTATTTCATTTCATTGAATCACTTAGGTCTCTATTTCTCCCCACATGGCCTAGTAATTTCCTTTCCCTCTTTTTTCAGATCATTTTCCATAATTTTATTTTCTCTTTCACCCCTTCTCTCCTCTGCTTCTTCCATCCTCGCTGTCACTGCATCTAGTTTATTTTGCATCTCATTTATAGCATTTCTTAATTCATTGTGAACTATTTCTTGCATCTTTGATCTCTGTAGCAATAGATTGCTGTCTTATGTGCTTTTTTCAAGCCCAGATATTAGTCTAATGACTGTTATTCTAAATTCTTGTTCTGATATATTGTTTATGTCTGTTTTGAGCAACTCTCGGGCTGTCCTTTCCTCCTGGAATTTCTTTTGAGGAGAATTCTTCTGTTTCATAATTTTGGCTAGGTTTCTTTTATATGTTTTAATAGCTTTTTATGTGTTCTGAACCTGTGAAAGCTACTGTATTAAAAAGGGGCCATATACTCTCCAGGGCCTGGCACTTCAGGCAGTATTTTTGGAGTATGTTGCATGCGCTCTGCTGTTGCATATTTGGCTGCTCTATCCCACTGGTCTGTCTTTACAAAGCTTTTCCTTACTCATAGTGGTGGATTGTTTAAACCTTCCACCAGGTGTGCTTTGATTTGCTCATTGAAGTAATCCTGGAAAAAAAGGAAAGGGCAGGGGACCTGATCCCATAGTAAGAGAAAAATGAAAGGGGTGAAAAAAAAGACCACACAGAGAATCAAAGAAACTATAAGACTTAATCAAGAAAGAGAGAAAGGAAAATAAAGAAGAAGGAGCTATAGAAAAGGTGTAAAAAGAATAGAGTAAAAATGCCTGATTAAACAGACAAAGCAGATTTTCTGGCCAAAAATCAAATCAGAAACTATGAGCCTGATTCCAAAGGAAAAAAAAGAAGAGGGTAGGAAGAAAAAGAAAAGAGAGGAGAAGGAAAGAAAAGTAAAGAGAGAGAGAGAGAGAGAGAGAGAGAGAGAGAGAGAAAAGAGCAACAGATTAACATACAAAACTGCAGTACAGTTGTCTGTTGGTACCTGGGACCAGTGGCTGTGCTGGTCTAGAGAAGAGGCTGTCTGGTTTGATCAGTGTTGGTCTCACTCCAATAGATAGGCAGTTACCAGGCATGGAGGGGCGGGGTTTGGTGTAAGCAGGTCCAAGCCTCCACTGGGGGCAGCTGTCCCCTTCCCCGAAGCCTCACCATGTTGGTGAGCGAGAGGAAAAATGGCGACATCCAGTCTCTCCCCAGACCCTGTGTCTCAAACCACGCTGTTCAGCCAGCTCTCACAGAGTAGCACTAGTGGCTGGTTTGTCCTGCCCCACAGTTCTCCGGTGCATTCTGGGGTGCTTGGCTGGGATTCAAAACCTGAGGTCTTAAAGGAGTGGGCATGTCCCAGACCTTGTTCTGGGACTTGCCACTCAGGGGCAAGCCACTCTGAGGGCTTGCCACTCAGCCCTGCTGATAAGGTAGACGCCTGCAGGGTCGTTTTTCCTTGGGGGGCAATATTCCCTCTTCCCACAGTACTCAAGGGAGGGGACTGTTCTCTCCCAGTGTGCCCCTGAGATCACTACTGCTCCCCAGGCCGGCTTCCCTCCCCACCGGAAGTGTGCACATGTCTTCCAGTTTGGAGAAAGGAGTGCTTTTGAAAACTCTGATCTTCAGCTCCTATGGCTGTTTGCAAAGCAGAGAGTGGCACTCTTTGTATTTCTTGTTCACCAGTCCTGATCTGCAGAGGTTTTTCTCTTGTCCTAACACAATACCACAGTCCACACCTTCTTTTTCCCTTTTGTCTCTCCATAGAAGGGGATCCCTCCCCTCTGTGCCCACTCTGTTTTATGTCCCCCAAATCACATACACACAGCTCAGTCCTGCCAAGCTATCTCCCTCCACATGTGGAGATTTTTCTGTAACTCTGCGGATAGATTTCCTGGGTGTTCCAAGTATTCTGACCTCAGTACAGCTGTACTTTTCTGCCATTTTAACTCCTCCAACAATGAGAATAGAAAGTTGTCAGACACCACTCTCATCTTCTTACATATTATTGTTATTTAGTATTTAGTGCCACTTTTATTATTTTCCTAGTCATTATCTCTATTACTATTTGTTTCCTCAGTCAGGTTTGCTTAGATTTATCCACTGTTTACTGCTTTCTTTGCTTACCTTGTTTCTAGCACTTCTTCCTTTCTTAGATTTTTCATAAAAATTTTGAGTGACAAAATGTCTGTTCACTTGAAAATATCCTTATATCTCCCTCACTCTTGAATGGCAATTTAGCTTGATATGGAATTTCAGACTGACAGTTATTTTTCCAATAACACTTTGAGGATACTTTACTATTTGGCCTCTACCGTTATTATTTTATTTTTAATTATGGAAATTTCAAATAAGTGCAGAAGTAGAAGAGTATAAAAAACCCAGCTTCAACAATTATAAATTCCTAGCCAATTCTTTTTATGTTCCTCTGCTTTTCTGTTCTCATATTATTTGGAACAAGTTATAGACATATCATTTCATCTCTAAATATTTCAGTATGTATTGCTAATTGACAAAAAATATACTTTTGAAATATAATCTCATAGTATCATGATCACACCTTAAAAATTAACAAAAATTTCTTAGATCATCCAAATTCCAATCTGTTCAAATTTTATTTTTTTTAAGAATACTATTTTTTGTCTTCTTGATAATCAGTCTGACACATGTGAATTGATATCTCATTGTAGTTTTGATTTGCATTTCCCTGACGATTAATGATGTTGAACATCTTTTCATGGGCCTGTTTGCCATCTGTATGTCTTCCTTGGAGTAATGTATATTTAAATTCTCTGTCCATTTCTTTTCTTTTCTTTTTTTTTGTAAATTAAAAAAAATGTTTATTTGAGAGAGAAAGAGCATGAGTGGGGGAGAGAGAGGAGCAGAGAGAGAGGGAGACACTGAATCTGAAACAGACTCCAGGCTCTGAGCTGTCAGCAGAGAGCCTGATGTGGGGTTCGAACACATGAACTGTGAGATCATGACCTGAGCTGAAGTCGGATGCTTAACAACTGAGCCACCCAGGTGCCCCTTTGCCTGTTTCTTAATTGTGTTGCTTGTTTGTTTGTTTGTTTGTTTGTTTTTTAGATATTAACTTGTGTAAGTTCTTTATATATTTTGAATATTAACCCCTTATCAGATGTATGATTTGCAAATATCTACTTTCATTCAGTAGGTTGCCTTTTAATTTCATCGATGATTTCCTTTGTTGCATAAAATTTTTTGTAGTTCGATGTAATCCCATTTATTTATTTTTGGGATTTTTTGCCCTTGTACAAGGAGACTGATCTAAAAAAGTATTACTAAGACCCATGTCAAAGAGCTTACTGCCTATTTTTTCTTATAGGGAGTTTAATGGTTTCAGATTATATTTGTATGTATCGTTTATATTTGTATATAGTTTGAGATGGTGGTCCAATTTCATTCCAGAATTCTAGAATAATTGTCTCTTAGATGATGTATTAATTTTTTTATTGTTGCTGTAACAGTTTACCACAAATTTAGTGGCTTAAATAATACAAATTTATTATCTTACAATTTTGTAAAGATGGGTCTCGTTGGGCTAAAATCAGGGAGTTGAAAGTGCTGTGTTTCTTCTATAGGCTATAGTAGTCTGCTTCCTTTTGCCTTTTCCAGATTCTAATGGCTGTTTGCATTATTTGGCTAGGCCCTCTACCTTGCATCTTCAAAGCTAGGAATATTGGGCTGAGTTATTTTCACACTACCATCTCTCTGGTTTTCTCTTCTACCCCCATTCATCTTCTTTTAAGGACCATTGTGATTAAATTAATACCACATGGATAATCCAGGAATTTATCTGGGAAGAAGTAGAACTAGAAATGATTCAAGAACCTGAGGCAGTATGGATGGTGAAAGTACATTGTTCTCACTGTTAAGCAGACTTGCTCCTGGAAAGTTTCTGCTTATTGGGAGAGAGAAAACACCTTTTTCTATCAGGGGTTACTTGCAGGTGCAAATGCCTGTGTTGCTTTGCTTCAGTAAAGAGACTATATTTGGAACAATATTTTTTACTATAAACAATATTTGTTATATCACCTGATTAAACTTAAGACAATTCTTTGTCTTTCTCTATTGCTTATAATCTGCACAGATCAAACAAACAAAATAGGAAAAAAATAGGAATCACTGCTCTTGTGTATTTCAATTCTTTTCAAGGTTGGACTACCTTCTGGATTTAGAAAAACTTTTGGTTTAATGTTTTGGTGATGGTGCATTATGATATTCACAGACTTCCTACCATGATAGTTCTCATTCTATGGGTCAGGAAGGCAAGATGGTGATTACATAAGATATTGATTATATCTATTTCCACATACTCTTCTGTAATTGGTCAGATTATGATAAGATAAATGTGTAGTCCCACGAGTAAACTCACAGATTTGAACCTAAATTTCATGTATCACCGGTCCTCTTATAAGCATATGTCTTTTCCTTAAGTGAACCAGTTATATTTTAGGTCTTCAAAAATAAGTATTAGCTTAGAGCAAGTGTTTAATATTCCATAGAAGGTCTGAGTAGTTGGGTTTTGATTTTGTGGATCCAGTCTGAAGATTTTCTTTAGTTGGTTGCTTTATCCTATTTACATTTATTGATAAAACTGAGATTTTTGATCTTACAACTTCTGAGATCTTGATCTTGTCATACTTTTCTGATTTCATACTTTTGTTTTGGTAAAGTATTTCATTGTAAAAATCTGGCTTTTGGTTTATTTTGTAGGTGCCTTTGTGTATGTTTTCTCTTCTCTTAATTTGGAATATTTATAATGTTTTACATAATGGATTAAAATTTTTATTTAGGCAGTAATAGTGATTCCTCACTGTAAGTAATTAGAAAAATTAATATCTTAGTACTTCTTCCCACTTTTGGCTCTCCCCTTTATTACATGACTGTGGTTATTTTAAATCTTAGTTATTATACACTGTTATACCATTAAACAGTATGTTTCTACTTCTATAACTTGATTTTAAACTTTAAGTCACATTTTTGGGGGGCCACATTGCAATAAATGTAAGGAAATCAGGATACACTTATGGTATTCCTCTTCTGCTACACTGCCTGACATTATTATATATGTTATGTCTATATCATCATGGTTTAATAACATTTGTACCCTATTGGATAACTAAGACTTCCACAGTTTTATTAGCCTTATTCTGTATTTGAGTTTGTTTAATATCCACAACTAACCTTTAACTCTGTTGGTACCTTTGTTGGAAGAAGTTTCTCTGCCTTTGGTGACAGGTGGAGGTGAGCTATTTTCCTTGAGTTTTGCTTATAATACCTGTCTTTTGCCTCTATATTTGAATAACAGTTTTGTTGGGGATGAAATACAAGGGTCTACACTTTTTCCTGAAGATTTTCTAAAAACATAGTTGTTCATATGTGTAGAAGCTTACGGGAATAGCCATATGCTTAATGCTGTGAAACCACACTGTGTATAATCAGTCTTTTCAAGTATCATCATATTTCATTATAGTTTCTCACATATGCATAGAAGCATATGGGAATAGTCGTATGCCTAACACTGTGAAACCACACTCTGTAGATTCAGTTTTCAAGTATCATCATATTTCATTAAAGTTTCTAACATACACATAAAAGCATATGGGAATAGTCGTATGCTTACCTCATTGAAAATGCACTGTATATAAACCATTGTTCAAGTAACATCTTTTTCATTGATTTATATGTGTTTGTAAATGCATCTGTAAAAGCATGTAGGAATAGACCTATTCTATGGCATGTTTCAAGTGACACCTTTTTCATTAAGATATAAGTGTTTGTAAACATATGTTAGAAGCATATGGGAAGAGCCTTGTGTATATCTTATTGAAACTACACTGAGTATAAACCATCAGTTCAAGTAACATCTTCTCTAGTTAATATAAACCTGCTAGCCCCCAACACCCTAACCCTAACCCCTAACTCCAACTTAATCCCCAACCCCTAACCCTAAACCTTAATCGTCATCCTCATCCTAACCCTAACACTAACCCCAAAGCCCTAACTCCAAATTGAGCCCTATGGAGAGTTCTCTAAACAGCAGGATACCAGGAACATGCCCTCACCCTGGCCCTAACCTTAAGCCTGACCCTAACACTGGCCATAAACCCTAACCCTAATCCTATATCTGAGAAGAAAAAAGAAGTAGTATGTATATATACAATGGAATATTACTCAGACATTAAAAAAGTATGAAATCTTGCCATTAGCAATGACATGGATAGAGTTAGAGAGTAATATGCTGAGAATAGAAAGATGAATACCATGTGATTTACCACGGTAAGAGAAAAATGAATACCATGTGATTTCACTCCTATGTGGAATTTCAGAAACAAAACAAATGAGCAAAGGGGAAAATAAAATAAAAGGGGAAAAGTCCAAGAAATGGACTGTTAGTCATAGAGAACAAACTAATGGTTACAGGAGGGGAGGTGGGTGAGGGCATGGGTTAAATAGGTAATAAGGATCAAGGAGTACACTTGTGATGAGCATAGGGTGTTGTATGGAAGTGTTGAATCACTCTTTGTACGCCTGAAACTAATATTGCCATGTGTGATAACTAACTGGAATTTAAATAAACACTTAAAAAAAAATAAAGACATTGTTCTTCAGTTTTTAAATTTTGAATACTGTTATAAAAATTGTCAAGCCAGCCTGCTTTTCTCCCTTATGCCCAATATGATTTTGTTTTTCTTTTTGTTCATAGGCAATAGGATTCTTTCTTTATCTTAGACACCCAATAACTTTAGTAGAATATTTCTCAATTTTAATTGTTATCAGTTATTCCTGAATTCTGTGTACTTTTCAGTGTATTGTTTCAAATCTTTTATTTAAGGAAAGTTTGCTTGAAGTATATCTTTGACCTTTTTTTTTGGTCTGTTTGTTTGTTTTCTCCAGTAACAGCAAATTTTGCCTAAGTTTAACTATGCCCTGTCTCCACCCCCTAGTCCTTTTTTTTTTTTTTTTTGATCTTTTATAACTACTCTGTTTTTAAATTAAGCATTTTCAAGATTTTTATAGGAGTACATAAGGATGACTCATATGTGCATTTTAGTGAATTCTACAAAAGAACCTGAACAAATAGTCAGGTATAAGACACAATTATTAACTATCTTTTTTCTTTCTTCAGGTTCTCAAAATCCATTTTTACAAATTATAGTTCCAGAGAAAATCCAAGAAAATACAAGTGATAATTTGGAACTAGAAAATGTAAGAGATATTTTTCACAATATTATATGATTTTTTAAATTCTTATTTATAGCAATTAAATGTGTCAACCCCATTATAGAATGAATCTAAGTATACACTATTACTACTTATATGGAATTTTAAGTTTGATAGTGAAAGCAAATATATAGATGGGAATCTTCTGTTTTGTCTAACATTTGTCATTTCCTTATGGTAAAAATTTTAAAAGTTCTAATAAAGAAAATAATGTAGAAGAATTAGGGTCTTATCTGAGTAATATTTACATGATTCAGATGAAGAGAATAATTTTTACCAAAATGGTTAAGAGAATCTCTTTTAAAAATTTTTTGATTTTAAGTATAGTTGACACATGTTACATTAGTTTCAGGTATACAACATAGCGATTCAACATCTCTATACATTATGCTATGATCACAAGTGTAACTATCATCTTTCACCATACAACACTATTATAATATCATTGACTGTATTCTCTGTGCTGTACCTTTTATTTTCATGACTTACTCATTCCATATAAACAAAAGCCTGTATCTTCCGTTCCCCTTCAGGCATTTTGTCCATCCCTTCAACCCCCTTCCCTCTGGCAACCATCAGAGGTAGTTCTTTGTTTTTGCAGGTCTGATTCTCCTTTTTATTTGTTTATTCATTTGTTTTGTTTTTTAGATTCCTCATATGAGTGAAATCATATGATCTTTGTCTTTCTCAGTCTGATTTATTTCACTTAGCATAATGCCCTCAAGGTCCATCATGTTTTTACAAAAAGCAAGATTTCATCCTTATTTATTGTTGTGTAATATTCCATTGTGTGTGTGTGTGTGTGTGTGTGTGTGTGTGTATACCACATTTTCTTTACCTGTTCATTTATCAAAGGACACTTAAATTGCTTCCATATCTTGGCTATTGTAAAGTGCTACAGTAAATAGGGTACATACATCTTTTTGAATTCGGGGTATTCTATTCTATTCTATTCTATTCTATTCTATTCTATTCTATTCTATTCTATTCTATTCTATTCTTTCTTTGACTTTCTCTAACTGACTTACTTCACTTAGCTTTATACTTTCTAGATCTATTCATGTTGTTGCAAATGGCAAGATTTCATTCCTTGTTTATGGCTGAGTAATGTTCTGTTGTGTATACATATTACATCTTCTTTATCCATTCATCTATTGATGGGCCCTTGGGTTCATTCTATATTAAATAATGCTGCAATAATAATAATAATAATAATATGCATAGGGGTGCATATATCTTGTCATATTTGTGTTTTTATAGTCTTTTGGTAATTACCCAGTAGTGAAATTACTGTTTAATATGGTCATTCTAGTCCTTTTTTTTTTAAATCTGATGATGTATTTTTATGTCAGTTTTTAAAATTTTTTTTTTAATGTTTATTTATTTTTGAGACAGAGAGAGACAGAGCATGAATGGGGGAGGGTCAGAGAGAGAGAGGGAGACACAGAATCTGAAACAGGCTCCAGGCTCTGCGCTGTCAGCATAGAGCCTGACACGGGGCTTGAACTCACAGACCGCGAGATACGACCTGAGCCAAAGTCGGATGCTCAACCAACTGGGCCACCCAGGCACCCCTGATGTCAGTTTTTTAAAATGTTTATTTATTTTTGAGAGAGAAGGGGGGGGACAGAGTGTGAGTGGGAGGGGCAGAGAGAGAGGGAGACACAGAATCTGAAGCAGGGTCCAGGCTGTGAGCTGTCAGCACAGAGCCTGACACAGGGCTCAAACCCACAAACCATGAGATCATGATCTGAGCTGAAGTTGGATGTGTAACTGACTGAGCCACCCAGGTGCCCCTGGTTGTTTCAGTCTTAATTTTTTGGAAGAGCCTCCAAACTGTTTTCCATAGTGGTTGTACAGTTTGTATTCCCACCAGCAGTGTACAAGGTTCCTTTTTTCTACCTTCTTGCCAACACTTGTTGTTTCTTGTGTTTTTTATTTTAGCTGTTCTGACTGATGTGAGGTGACATCCCATTGTGTCTTCGATTTGCACTTTCCTGATGATGAATGATGTTGAGCATCTTTTCATGTGACTGTTGTTCATCTGCATGTCTTCTTTGGAGAAATGTCTGTTCATGTTTACTGCCCATTTAAAAAAATTTAATTAATTTTTAAAATTTACATCCAAGTTAGTTAGCATATAGTGCAACAATGATTTCAGGAGTAGATTCCTTAATGCCCCCTACCCATTTAACCCATCCCCCCTCCCACAACCCCTCCAGCAACCCTCTGTTTGTTCTCCATATTTAAGAGTCTCTTATGTTTTTGTCCCCCTCCCTGTTTTTATATTATTTTTGCTTCCCTTCCTTTATATTCCTCTGTTTTGTATCGTAAAGTCCTCGTATGAGTGAAGTCATATGATATGTCTTTCTCTAATTTCGCTTAGCATAATACCCTCTAGTTCCATCCACGTAGTTGTGAATGGCAAATTTTCATTCTTTTTGAATATAGTTCCAGTAGTTTAATTTTGCTTTTGTTTCCCTTGCCAGAGGAGACATATCTAAAAAAAAAATGTTTCTACAGCTGATTTCAAAGAGATTAGTGCCTATAAATATAGGCACTTCCAGAAGTGCCTATATTTATAAACTTCTTCCAGAAGTTTTATGGCTTCAAGTCTCACTTAGGTCTTGAATCCATTTTGAGTTTATTTTTGTGTCTAGTGTAAGATAGTGGTCCAGTCCCATTGTTTTGCATATAATTGTCCAGTTTTCACAACACCATTTGTTGAAGAGGCTGTCTTTTCTGCATTGCATGTGCTTTTCTGCTTTGTTGAAGATTAGTTGACCATATAGTTGTGGGTCAATTTCTGGGTTTTCTATTCTGTTCCTGTTATCTATGTGTCTGTTTTTGTGCCAGTATCATACTGTCTTGATGACTCCAGCTTTGCTTTTCTTTTGCAGGATTGCTTTGGATATTCAGGGTCTTTTGTGGTTCCATACAAATTTTAGGATTGTTTGTTCTAGATCTGTGAAAAATGCTGGTGGTATTTTTATAGGGGTTACATTAAAAATGTGGAATGCGTTGGGTAGTATAGACATTTTAACAATATTTGCTCTCCCAATCCATGAACATTGAACATTTTTCCATTTCTTTGTGTCTTCTTCAGTGTGCTTCATAAGTGTTCTATAGTTTTCAGAGTATGGATCTTTCACATCTTTGGTTAGGTTTATTCCTAGGTACCTAATTGTTTTTTGGTGCAGTTGTAAATGGGATCGATTCCTTTATTTCTCTTTCTGCTGCTTCATTATTGGTATATAGAAATGCAACCAATTTCTGTACATTGATTTTATATCCTGAGACTTTGCTGAATTCATGTATTAGGTCTAGCAATTTTTTGGTGTTTTTGTTTTGGATTTTCTACATAGAGTATCACATTCTCTGCAAATAGTGAAAGTTTGACTTTTTTCCTTGCCAATTTGGATGCCTTTTATTTCTTTTTGTTGTCTGATTGCTGAGGCTAAGGCTTCCAGTACTATGTTAAATAGTAATGGTGCGAATGGACATCCCTATCTAATTCCTGACCATTTAATTAAAGTTCTGTTTTTCTCCATTGAGGATGATATTAGCTGTGGGTCTTTCATATATGGCCTTCATGATGTTGAGGTATGTTCTGTGTATCCCTACTTTGTTGAGGGTTTTTTTTTTAAATCAAGAATGGATGCTGTGTTTTGTCAAAGGCTTTTTATATGTCTATTGAGAGGACCATATGGTTTTATCCTTTCTTTTATTTATGTGGTGTATGTTGATTAATTTGCAATTGAATCACCGTTGCAGCCCAGGAATAAATAAATCCTACTTGATCATGGTGAATAATTCTTTTAATGTACTGTTGAATTCGATTTGCTAGTATCTTGGTGAGAATTTTTCCATCCATGTTCAGCAGGGATATTGGCCTGATATTCTTATTTTTAGTAGGTTCTTTGTCTGGTTTTGGAATCGAGGTAATGCTAACCTCCTAGAATGAGTTTGGAAGATTTCCTTCCATTTGTATTTTTGAAACAGTTTGAGAAGAATAGGTATTAACTCTTCTTTAAATGTCTGGTAGAATTCCTTTGGGAAGCCATCTGGCCCTGGACTTTTGTTTGTTGGGAGACTTTTGATTTCTGATTCATTTTCTTTGCTGGTTATGAGTCTGTTCAAATTTCCTGTTTCTTCGGGTTTCAATTTTGGTAGTTTGTATGTTTCTAGGAATTTGTCTATTTCTTCCAGATTGCTCAATTTTTGGCATATAATTTTTCATAACATTCTTTTATTATTGTTTGTATTTTTGTAGTGTTTGTTGTGATCTCTTTCATTCATTATTTTATTTATTTGGGTACTTTCTCTTTTCTTTTTGATAAATCTGGCTAGAAGTTTATCAGTTTTATTCTTCAAAGAACCAGTTCTTGTTTTGTTGATCTGTTCTACTGTTTGTTTGTTTCTATGGTGTTTATTTCTCTAGTCTTTATTATTTCCCATCTTCTACTGGCTTTGTCTTTATTTGCTGTTCCTTTTCTAGCTGCTTTAGATGTAAGGTTAGGTTGGGTATTTGAGACATTTCTTGCTTCTTGAGGTATGCCTGTATTGCAATATACTTACCTTGTAGGACCGCCTTTTGCATCCCAGTGGTTCTGGTCTGTCATGTTTTCATTTTCATTGGGTTCCATATATTTTTAAATTTCTTCTTTAATTTCATGGTTAGCCCATTCATTCTTTAGTAGAATGTTCTTTAAACTCCATATACTTGTGGTCTTTCCAAATTTTTTCTTGTGGCTGATCTTATAGTGTTGGCGTCTGAAAATATGCATGGTATGATCTCAATATTTTTATACTTGTTGAGTCCTGATATGTGACCTAGTATGTGATATACTCTGGAGAATATTCCATGTGCACTTTAAAAATGTGTATACTGCTCTAGAATGATATGTTCTGAATATAACTATTAAGTCCATCTGGTCCAGTGTGTCATTCAAAGTCATTGTTTCTTTGTTGAGTTTTGGTTAGATGATCTATTGTTGTAAGTGGCATGTTAAAGTCCCCTACTCTTATTGTATTATTTTCAGTGAATTTCTTTATGTTTGTTATTAATTGATTATTATATTTGCATACATGCAAGTTGGGAGGCATAAATGTTTACAGTTGTTGCATATTCTTGTTGGATAGACCCCTTAATTATGATATAGTGCCCTTCATCCCTTGTTGCAGCCTGGTTTAAAATCTACTTTGTCAGATATAAGTATTTTTACTCTGGCTTTCTTTTGACATCCATTAGCATGATAGATGGTTCTCCATCCTGTCAGTTTCAATCTGCAAGTCTCTTTAGGTCTAAAATGATTTATGCTCTTATAGACAGCATATAGATGGGTCTTTCCTGTTTATCCATTCTGATACCCTGTATATTTTGATTCAGACATTTAGTCCACTTACATTCAGGGTGACTATTGAAAAATATGAATTTATTGCCATTGTGTTACCTGTTAAGTTGTTTCTTTACAGTTGTTTCTGATGTTCTCTGTTTCTTTCTAGTCTTTGTTGCTTTTGATTTCTTTCCCACTCAAAGAGTCCCCTATAATATTTCTTATAGGGCTAGTTTAGTGGTCATGAACTCTTAGGTTTTATTTGTCTGGGGAACTCTTTATCTTTCTTTCTGTTCTGAATGACAGCCTTTTTGGATAAAGCATTCTTGGCTACATATTTATTTTTTCCATTCAGCACATTGAATATATTATGCCACTCACTTCTAGCCTGCAAAGTTTCTGTGGAGAGATCTGCTGTGAACCCGATTTTGATTTGTCTTCCCTTGTAAGTTAAGGATTTTTTTCTCTTGCTGCTTTCAGGATTATTTCCTTTCCTGTGTATAGTCTAAATTTTACTGCAGTATGTATTGGTGTTGTCTATGGCTTTTGTTGATTTTGATGCGCATTCTCTGTGCCTCTTTTATTTCAATGTCTGTTTCCTTTTCCAAATTAAGGAAGTTTTCAGTTATAATTTGCTCAAATAAACCTTCTGCCCCCTTTCCCCTCTCTTCTTCTGAGACTCCTATTATATGAATGTTATTATGCTCAGGAAGTTGTTGAGTTCCCTAAGTCTACATTCGTGATCCAATATTTTTCTTTCCCTCTTCCTTTCAGCTTTATTATTTTCCATAATTTTATCTTCTGTGTCACTTATTCATTCCTCTGCTTCTTCCATCCTTGTTGCCAATACATCTAGTCAGTTTTGCATCTCAGTTATATAATTTTTTATTTTGGCTTGATTAGTTTTTAGGGCTTTTATCTCTGTGGTAAAGGTCTCTCTGGTTTCTTCTATGCTTTTCTCAAGCCCAGCTATTCTCCTTATGATTGTTGTTTTAAATTCTGGTTCAAACATATTACTTCCATCTGTTTTGATTAGATCGCTGGCCATGACCTCCTCCAGTTCTTTCTTTTGGGATAAATTCTGCCTCCTTGGCATTTTGCCTAGACCTCTGTAAACTGTATGTTAGGAAACCCTGTTATATTGCTGCTCCTGATAATAATGACTGTATTAAGTAGAGGTCATATACTGTCCAGGGCCTGGCCCTTCAAGAAGTTGTTTTGGTGTATGCTTTTTGCACTCTGCTGTTGTGATTTGGCTACCCTTTCTCTCAGATCAGTCATCTGGAGAGTTTCTCCTTGCTTGCAGTGTGGATTGTTTGGATCTTGTCCAGTGTGTGGCACATTGTAAGTAGGTATATTTTAACTGCTTGTTAGAAAAGGCTAGATTCTATTTCCCCTAGAGCTGAAGCTTTGCTGCACTCTATGATCAGTGGAATTGGTGTGGCTGGGGAGTTTGTGCTGGTCTTCTGGTGGAGTGGCCTACTGCACTGGTCCTCAGCATCACTTGCCCTAGTAAAGATGCACCTGCAGGGCACAGTGGGGTGGGACTTTGTGTAAATGGCTTGAGCCTCCACTTGGGATACTGTGTTGCTCACTGAAGTCTGCCCATGCTAATGTGGGGGTGGTGTGGGGTGGAAATGTTATATTGTTCTCTCATCCTTGGAGAGAGGAGTTTGCACTCCGTTTTTAACAGCTGCTGTTCAGGAAGCCCTCATAGAAGAGCGAACAATCTCCCCTCTTTCTCTCTCCTTCTATTCTGAATATTGTGTCCCGGGCTTCTATCAGAGCCCTGCCTTCACCCTTCTGTTTCTGAGCCATCTGTCTGCCTGATAGATCAGTGTTCCTGTGTTTTATCTCAAGTGCTCAGCTAGGTTTCAAAACTCTAAATTTTAGGAATCCTGTGCAGCAGTCTAGACCCACTCTGATCCTCTGGGGGAAGATCTTGTCACACTGTGGCTGGTGCTGGTTTGTCCTGGAAAAGCAGTCCCATAACCACACGGGGTTAGGAGTTTATGGTAAAGCACAGCCAAAGCTAACTGGCTTCCAGTTAGCTGCCTTCAATTGGTGCCTCTGCAGCTATGTATGCTAGTTAATGGGGCTGCTCAGTGGCCTTCTCTTTTGTCCCTTGAGAGGCAGTGCCATGTGTCTCAAATGCACTCCAAGAAGTGGAACTCTTTCTCCTATGCAACCCAGGGGATCCTCAGACCATGCTGTCCACTCCTGGGCCTCTGTCCTCTTTCCCCACAGGAGCACCCCAAGCAACCAGGTATGATCCCAGCGATGGTGTGGACTTCTAAAACTTTAGACTTTGAGCTCCACTTCTTGTAAAAACTTGAAATAATCAGCTCTTGTCCTTTTCCTAGTCAATGTCTTTGGAGAAGAGTTTTTCTTTTACAGTCCCCTGCCTGCTGCTTACTCTCCTTTTCTGTCTTGTCTCTCTTTCTCCTTTGTTCATGATCAAGGCTCCCTCTCCTCCACAGCACAATTCTTTTCTCCCCCTAATCAGTTCTCCACAGCTTCCACCTTCCATGATGTGGCTGTTTTTCTCCCTCTGAGATATGCAGTTTGTTCTCTCAGTCTTCCTATCGATTTCTTGGATGTTAGGAATTATTTGTTATGTATTTGGCTATGTTACAAGGAGGAGGCAAGCATAGAGTGCCCCTACTACTCCACCATCTTAACTCTTCCCCTTCAAAATAATTATTGATAGGTATGTAATTATTGTAATTTGTTACTTGTTTTATAGTTTTTTTTGTAGTTCTTCTCTGTTCTGTTCTTCTCTTGCACTCTCTTCTCTTTTTGATGGCTGTTTTTAGTGAAATGCTTGGATCTCTTTCTCTTTATTTTTTGCATATATATTACAGGTTTTTGATTTGTCCTGTCCATTAGGTTCATATATAACATCCTGTGTTTATATCTGTTCTGTATTAAGTTGATGGTCACTTAAGTTTGAACATGTTATGAATGCATTGATTTTTCATTCCTTTCCCTCACATTTTAGGTATATGATGTCATACTTTACATATTTTTATTTTGTGAATCTTTTGACTGATTTACTGCTTTAATCTACCTATTGGTTTTATAAGTGATTGATCTTCTACTTTTATTATGTTTATATGTACCTGTGAGTTTTTTTCTTTTCCTTACCCTTACTTATGGTCTTTCTTTTCCAGTGAAAGTATCTCCTTTAACATTTCTTTTAAAGCTGTTTTAGTGGTGATTAATTCCTTTAACATCTGTTCATTTGGGAAACTCTTTATCTCTCCTTCTATTCTGAATATCCTTTCTGGATAGAATATTTTTGGCTGCCAATTTTTTTCCTTTCAACTTTGAATATATCATGCCAATCCCTTTTGATCTGGAAAGTCTCTTCTGATAAATCAGCTGGTAGCCTTATGGGGTTTGTTTTGTATATAACTGTTTTCTTTTCTCTTACTGCTTTTAAAATTCTCTATTATTTCTTTGTGCTGTTTTAATTATTATTTGGCATGGACCCCTTTGGGTTGATTTTGTTGGGGGCACTCTGTGCCTCCTGGATCTGGATTTCTGTTTCCTTCCTCAGATTAGTGAAGTTTTCATTTATTATTCTTTTGAATAAATTTTCTTCCCTCTTCTCTCTCTCCTCCTTCTGGATTCTTATAATGTTCATGTTACTACATTTATTGGTATTGCTGAGATTTCTTAACCTATTCTCATTTTTATTGTTCTTTTACTTTTTGCTCTTTAGTTACTTTCCATTACTTTGTCATCCAGCTCACTGGTTTGTTCTTCTCCTTCTTCTAGTCTAAGATTTATTCCCTTTAGTGTATTTTAGTTTCTGTTATTGAGGTCTTTATCCCAGATTGGTTCTTTTAATATTTTCTGTCCCAGATCTTCTTAAATCCAGTGAGTGTCTTTATGACCATTACTCTGAATTCTCTATCATGCATATTGCTCATTTCCATTTCATTTAGCTCTTTTTCTGTGGTTTTGTTTTGTTTCATTTTATTTTTTTCATTTGGGACATGTTCTGCTATCTTCTAATTTTGTCTAACTCTCTGTGTCTGTTTCTATGTGTTAGGAATGTCAGCTGTGTCTCCTGCTCTTGAAAATAGTGGCTTTATGAAGAAGAGATCCTGTAGTGCCCTGAAGTATAATGTCCCCTATTTACCAGATCCTGGTGTTTCAGGAATGTTATCTATATGTGTTGCATGTGCCCTAATGTTGTGGTTGAGATGTGTTTACCTTTAGTCCAGTTGTCTATAATGGCTCTCTTTGCCATTCGTGTGCAGTGTTTGCTCCCTGTGTTGTTAAGGAGCCAGTCTGGGACTGCATTGGACTTGAATAGAGTCAGAGCATATGTTTGCCAGAACTACAGTCAGCCTACTGCAGAGCACTCTCCCTGTGTTGTCCCCTGAGAAGCTTTCATTGATGGGCAGGACCTGCAGTCAGACCAGATGTCTACCCCCAGTCTGACTTTGGGGTTACAGTGATCCCAAGCTATCATGCTCTCTCTGTGCTGCCCTTTGTGAATTTTTTGTGGGTGGGCAGGGCTGGCAGTCACAGACCCTGGGAGGCTTATCTTTTTCTATATTCTGATATTTGTGTCTTTTTGGTTTTTAAATGCTTTAAGGTTTTTTTTGGTTTTTTGCTTTTTTTTATTTTTTTTTTTCAGTGATGCTCAAACTCTTGCTTTTTACATGTTCTCTTTGGCTGGATTAAATCTCATCACTCAGGTGAAGCAACTTACTGATATTACAACTTACTGTTTGTTATTTATGTTTTAACTTGGGAATGGTAGTGATAGAGTCAAAAACAATACCAAATTTCAAGAATTTTTTATTTGGAAAAAATAGAAAACAGACAATACATTTTAAGAAAACAGTTAAAATAAATATCTTTTGTACCTAATGGAATAAGCTTCACTGTTACAGGATACCTTATTATCCCAATGATGTCCCCTAAATAGATATTACAGCATAACACATAGTCTCTAATTTCAGAAGACCTTAAACTTCAGTTAAATATAGATTTCTAATCCTATATAAATCCTTAGGTTGGACTTAGTTTTGTGGAAATAGTAAGAATGGATTATATAATAAGTATATGTTATAATTTTTGATATATTGTTGCAGATTTTAAATCATATCTATCACAGACATTTTAATTAAGACATTTTAGGGATTGTTTGGAGGAATACGTTGATGTAAAATTTTTGTTTTGCTTCTGTCACATTGATCAGCTTAGTTTTCTGGGTTCTCTAGGAATGGATATCATATATTATTACAATAGACCAGAAGCTATACACTATACATCTTAAGCAAAGGTAATTTTTTATTCTTTAGTTTTGTATTTCATTTTATTGATATGAATTTATTTACTTATAATAAAAATAGTGTTAAAAATAATTAATGTAGTTGTTATTAAACCTTTTAGTTGTCTCAGATGAGCAGATGCTCTCCTGTGAATTAATTAAATTTTTGTTCCTAATGCCTTAAGTAGTCTTTTGTGAATAGTGGGGAGGAACAGAAAAAAATAGGGACTCACCTCCTGAAGATTAATTTATATGATCTTATGTTGTTGGCAGACCCAGAAGGACCTATATAATCAGGGCAGGCTATTGCAATAAGAAGTAAGTCTGTAACTGATTGTATCAGTTAGAGTTTGATGAGGGAGGCAGGCCTACCAATAGGGATATGGAATAAGGAATTTAATATGGAAATTAGATTATATGCTTGTGCAAGCTGGTGTATAGTTTATGGAAAATAGTACTACTTATGTACCATCCTTTAGGGAGTTGAGAAAATAATTGAAATAACTTTCTGTGGGGTTTAATTCTTTCATGGAAAACAAGTTGAGGAAAATTGACTTGGAATTAATTTGTGACCTTCAGTAGGATAGTTTCAGTTAAATTTTGGTTATAGAACTAGACTACATAGTATGAGGGAGAGATGAATTGTGAGAAATGTAAAGTAGTAAGTGTAAATAACTTTTTCAAAAATGTTTGGCAGAAAAAGAAGAAAGAGGCTCAGATGAATGCTTTTTAAGAAACAAGAAACATAGTTTTTTTTTGCCTGAAGGGAAGTTTCTTAGAGACAGGTGTATAAACAAATGATTCCTTATGTAAAATGCTGCAGAATAGCATTGAGTCAAAGAACAGTTAACCTACTCCTTTAGACAGAACGGAAGAATATGATAAATGACAACTCAAAGATCTTCTCAGGTATATAAGAGGGAAAGTGAAAGAACTCAAATTGCATTTGAACATCTTATCAGGACTATAAACAGTGGTAAGCATTATAGGAACTGGAGTTTAGGAGATGGATAGAGCATGTGTGTATTGTTTGGGAAGTTATTTGCATAATGATTATGACAGCATAATGACAATTAGAAAGTTCTTGCAAATAACTTATATGAGAAATAATGAAAAGCAGAGCTATGTCTGTAGAGGTAGGGCTTTTTTTTTTTCTGAGATATACTGAGGTGGCAGGAAAAATATTAGCTAACATTGGATATAGTGATAGTAGAGATTTGGTTTGGCAGTGAAGGAGAAGGGGAACAGATCTGAGTCACCTGAGGGCAATAAGGGCTCAGTTTTGGAAAAGTTACATATAAAGTGCTTGCGGGATATTCCAGAAGTGTCCATTTGGCAGTTAGATTTAATTTAGAATGTGAGTATGAATTTCAAAGCCATCTATTTTATGTGGATATAAATGAAGCACCAGAAATGAACAAGATAAATGTGTAAAGATGGGGTGAATATTAAAGGTGAGAAGGAAAAACAACCCAGAATTGAATACCATGGAAGAAGCAAGGATCTAGATAAAGGGACTCATAAAAGTATATAGAAAGATATTTGGGAAGCCAGGTGGAAATGGTATGATTAGAATTGAAGAATAGATAGTTTAAAGAAGGGAAGTGTGGTCAACAGTATGTGTATGTCAGACTACTTTTACTTGACTTTAAACTGCCTTTTAGATTTGACAACTAGAGGGTCATTAGTAACCTATATGAGATCACTTTTAGTAGAGGATTCCCAACTAGCTAGTGTGGGTGGTCTGCTTATGTTACATTGAATTGAAGAGTGACCATGAGGTGAGGAAGCATACCTAAAATAGGATAAGTATAGGCAATGATACCAGAGAATGTTGAACTTCTGGTTTTAGTATCTATGTTTAGATTAATACGGCTTCTACTTTATTATGTGGGTAATATATATGCGTGGTAGTAAAATTTAGAAAGAAAGAAAGAATGGAAAATTCTCATAATCCTATATCTAGTTCATATCTTTGTAAATTTTACCGTGCCTTTTCTCTCATCTTGTAGTCCCTTCTTATTTTCTTTAAGGGAGTTCATTAAAATAGAAAAATTATTTTGAGTGCATATTGCTTTGTCTATAAATTACATACATGTCAAAAGAAAATACTACCTTTATCGTGTTTGCAGACTTACTATAAAGGCCCTGATAATAAATATACCAGGCTTTGAGGATCATACTACTTCTATGAAAATGTATCAACTCTGCTGTTGTAGCTTGAAAGCAGCCATGGACCATACATAAATTAATGGGTGTGGCTGTGTTCCTATAAGACTTTATTTACAAAGACAGAGTGGGTCAGATTTGGCCTGGGGGTATTACTTTACTTTGCTGAGCACTGCTTTATATGCTTCAGAAAGAATAACTTTTAATATTCTCTCATTTTTTGAATTCAGGATTTTTTTAGCACATAATTTTATGGTTTATGTGTATAATCAAGGATTTGTGAATTCATATCCTTCAGATGCTCAGGTAAGATTTAAGTTCTATATTTTACAGATTTATAAAATCTTTTTTAATGTTTTAAAAAATTTATTTATTTATTTATTTATTTATTTATTTATTTATATTAGAGAGAGAGAGAGAGAGAGAGAGAGAGAGTGAGCAGGGAAGGGGCAGAGAGAGAGAGGGAGACAGAGAATTCTGTGCCATTATCACAGAGCCTGATGCTGAGCTCAAACTCACAAACACTGAGATCATGACCTGAACCTAAATCGAGTCAGACGCTTAACTGACTGAACCACCCAGGTGTCCCTAAAATCTTTTTTACATTGAATGTATGTTTTCCTAATACAGAACACTATTCATAGGTGATATAGTTAAGAATCCATTTATTGCCTCATTTCCCTCACTATTAGGTCTTCCCGAAGTCTTAGTAAATTAAAGACAAACTTGATGGACTGAGGCTTTTACTCTACCTAGAATATAGGCGCCATTTGGTTATTTAGTTTATTTATATTTTATTGAATAAATGAATATAAATTAAAGACTAATAGAAGCAAACACAAATATTATTGGACACAAAATCATACATTTTAAAACTTTTTTTAACCCTCATCCTATCCATCAATAAATTTAATTGATTCTACCCAGAATCCACCCTCTTCCTCTGTCTCCATCCACTGATACCACTCTTTTCCAAGTAAATGTTTGGATTATTACTGTAACTTCCTGAATAATCTCCTTGTTTCTATACCTTGCCCATCCCCTCAGTTAGTTCTCAACATGGCAACCAGACAGATCATATTTAAAGCCTAGACACATTATGTTGTTTTTGTGCTCAGAACCTTCCATGGTATGATCTCCTATTGTTCACAAAGTGAAAACTGAAGTCATTTCAATATCCTACAGCTTTTACACAATCTGGTCCTCTTTGCCTGACTTCATCTCCTGTTACTGTCTACCTTGTTTATTCTGTTCCAGTTATATTGGTCTCCTTGTTCTTTAACATACCAGACATGTTTTCCTTTCAAGATCTTTGTACTTTCTATTTTCTCTAATCCATATTGTTCTCTTTCTCAAGATTTCAAGATTCCCTTTCCTTAAGGCTTTTGTTTAAAATTACTCTATTAGTCCCTGACTACCCCCTATTTTAAGTTGAACTCTTAACCTTAATACACTCTTACTTTATCTGTTTTATTTTTCTTCATAGTAATTTTATCTATTTGTTTCATTTTCTGTTTCCCCAGTGCATATAATTTTCATGAGAGCAGGGATTTTCATCTGTTTTTTTTTTTTTTTCACTGATGTATCCCCAGTGTCTAGAAAAATGCCTGGCACATGGTTAGCATAACAAAAATTTGTTGAAAGATTGAATTTGGACACCATGTCACTTCACTTTTATTGGATAGGACCATCAGTTTCTTTTTCTTGTTCCTTCTTCCTCCCCTTAGTTTCAGTATAAAGCAGTGTTTTAAAAAGAAATCTTACATTGGTTTCCACCAAAATTTATCTACTGTGTCTTGGAAATTATATAATCTTCCTTTTTTTTTTTCCCTCTCTGTGATAATGTTTGATGTATTTCTAGCTTAATTGTATTGTGGTCAGAGACCAAACTTTGTATGACTTCAGCTCTTTAAAATTTGTTGTCTTGCTTCATGGCTCAGAAGTTGATTTCATTTTTGTAAATGTTCCATGCTCTTTAAAAAGAAAGTGTATTCTACAGTTTTTGTTCTACTTATATTAGGTTGCTAACATGCTGTTTAAATCTTCTGTAGATTCTGAATGCTTGATTTATCAGTTACTGACAAATGTTATCTTTTAGTATGATTATGCATTTCTTTATTTTTATTATTCTTTCAATTTTGGGCTTATGTATTTTGAAGCTATGTATTAAGTGAATACAGATTTGGAATATTTGTATCTTCCTGGTCAGTTGAAATTCTTTTCATTATGAAATGTCCCTCTTTATCACTAGTAATGCTTCTTGCCTTAAAGTCTTCATTTCCTGTATTAGTATAGGTCCAGAATCATCCTTTTGGTTTGTGTTGATATGGTGTATCTTTTTCTAGTTCTTTAATCTTTCTCTGCCTTTAAATTTTAGGTGTTTCTTTTTAGCAGAATATTAGATTTTTAAAGATATTCAGATTCATAATCTTTGTCTTTTGATTGATGAGCTAAATTTATATATTAGAAAGTAATTTAACATAAAATATGGGTAACACTTTGGAAGCAGGGTATAAAATAATAACCTCAAGTATTCATCAGAAGAGTAGTTAATATAGTGAAAGTGACAAATAGAGGGAAACTTTCTGAGTGTCACTTTATTCATATTGATATAAACCATGTAGCCTGTGAAAATACTCAGAAAGTTCTGGCAAGTATAAAAATAAGAAATCATTAGAAAGTTTTGTTAATCCTAAGTAACCACTTTTTTTTTTTTTTCATAGGCTCAGTGCTATTACCAGGGGTATGTTGAAGGATATCCCAATTCTGTTGTTACACTCAGCACGTGCACTGGATTGAGGTTATTTATTTTCTATCATTGATATGTGAACATTATAGTTAATGATTTTTGGCTGCAGTGAATTTGTTATGTTTATATTAAGTTTGGAGCTGGAAGAGGATTCCCATGTACAATGATATCCTTCAGTGAACATCTTTCTTGTATCTCTTCACGTTCCTTGCTGACTAGAGACATTTCTAACTTCCTTGAAGGTTTAGATTTCCTAGTTTCTTTAATCTATATCTTATTTTTTCTTAACTACAGAAATGACAACTGAATGTACATGACTAGAGCAACTTGGAAGAGCTGTTTAGGATAACTTAGTTTTTCAGCAAATAATATTTTTGGTACTATGATATATCACCTACTAGCCTCGTGTTTGGAGATATAAAGATAAATAAAGACAAACAATCTTTTTCTTCAGGAAAATCACCTTCAGGGAGAGGAGACAAATTCTATATAAACAAATAGTTATTAATATAGTACTCATATTTTTCTAATAATATCACTGTTTTAAACTCTAAGAATTGTAGGGTTTCCTCCTTAATGCCTAGAGTTTTCCATTCTGTCAGGAAACTCTTCACCTTCATTTTGTAGTATAAGCTCCTTATTTTCACAAATAAATGTTCTTCGGTACTTGTTATATGGAACCCTGAAATTTGGTTTTTGGGAAGTGTCTTACTACTTAGCTATTGAAATATAATCTGTTTGCAGGAAATAATAGTTATGAAAGTTGTTTACTCTTTAAACTCATGTTTTTAATTTCTTATTCAGACTATGTACTTAATGAAAATACATGTATTTTCATAATTACTGCTAAATTTTATTTTTATAAATAAAATTACTCATTACATATAGTTTTGTTGTATAAGCAATATAAGCAGTTTTCAAAACCAACACAAAGCAGAGAGAAATTCATTAAGATTTCTATTTACTGTTGCTTTCTTTAAGTCACTGACTTGGAGGACAGGGAATTTCTTGATCACTGTAATGCTGTATACTTATATACCTAGCAACTGATTACATAATTTCTTCTGCCTTTACAACTATGAAGAGAATGAAATGAAAAGTTAGTTTTGTGGATTGCAGGAGATCCTTTGTCTCTTCAGAGTTACCTCCAAAATGTAAAGAATTTGGCTAAAAATACTGAGCTCAGAAACATTCTTTACCATCCTCCTTCTTCTTTAGGATTCTGTCAGAATTTTATCATACAGAATTGATTGAAAGCACTTAACATTTTTATCCATAATTTTACAGAGGAATACTGCAGTTTGAAAATGTTTCTTATGGAATTGAGCCTCTGGAATCTGTAGTTGAATTTCAGCATCTTATTTATAAATTAAGGGATGGAAACAATGAATTTGCAGCTCTTACCAAAGATAACCGAGGCATAGAACAAAACCCAGTGGACTATAACATTATTATAAGTGAAAAAGTGAGTTTGTATGTGTTGTTTTTACTACTTTCAGGGAAATTATTGCTTTTATTTATGTATAAGAGAAATGTATTAACGTATTGTATAACTGTAGCAAATATTCTTTCCTTGAGAATATACTCATCTTTCCTTAATGTTAAAATTTCCTTTGAACCATACATTGCCTTTTTCTCCTTGCATCAATTGATCGTTTACTTTTTTATGACCCATTTTTATTTTAATTCTTATTTTGTTACATATTAATAACTTTCTAAAAATTAACTAGTGTGTATTCAATATAAATTTAATTTAGTTCAACTCCTGACTTTGTGTCTGTATTCCTGGAAGTTATTTAATAAGGACAGTGTTTATAAAGATTGCATTCATAAATAAGGAGTCAGCATTAAATTATATCTATAATTAAAATTAAAATGTTGAAAGCAAGATTGTTATGTATAGCCATGTAAATTGTTCCAGTGTTCACCTTGTATACTTTCATGTTTTAATTTTCATAAAAGTAATTGTGAAATAAAATTTTTTTCTAAGTAAATGTGGCATAAATATGCATAGTTTATAAAAGACATATATGGCAGTGTTAGTTGTTCCCAGTGCATGTTTTTCCATCTTCTTTCAGTTTAAAAAAACAAACAAAACCCCTCACAATTTAGCTGGGCATGTGAAAAAAGACTACATTTTTCAAACTTCCCATGTATCTACATAGGGTCATGTGAAGAAGTTATAGCTAGTGACATGTGAACAGGTATAATGTCTGTCATGTCTGGATTGAATTCTAAAGGAAGAGAGCTTATCTTCTCCTTTTCACTTCCTGCTGGTTGCAATGTGGACATGTTCATACATCATAGTCTACTAGGATGAGGATGATGCCATTCATGGCAGAACAATAATGTAGAGTGAGCCTTACTCCTGAAGAATTTACAAGACTAAACCACCATACCTCTTCAAACTTTTATGTAAGGGAGAAATAAACTTCCATTGTTTAATCCACTATTATTTTAGTGTCTCTGTTATAGATTCTAATCCTATGCCCCAAATAATACAAGGTTCAAGTGGATTTTGAAATGTACATGCAGCACCAAAGTGTTTAGTGATATATATAAAATTATATATAATATAATATAATATAATATAATATAATATAATATAATATAATATATATTTATAATTTTAAATGAAATTTTGTTAACTAAATACTGAATTTTTTCCATCTAAGAATTTATAATGGTAATTTACAGTGGCTTAGATGAACAAGTGTGGTGGATAATGTTGGTGCTCTGCCAAGATCCACTCTTATTGTATTTTTGTGGATATAAGGCAGGATGGTGGGACACCCTGTCTTTGGAGGTGGCTTTTGCTTTTAACATTCAGAATCTGTGACTCTTTTAAAAAAATTTATTTATACTTAAAAAGTTTTTTCCAGTTTTATTGAGAGGTAATTGGCATATAACATCTTATTAGTTCTAGGTGTATAACATAATGTTTTGATATTTACATATATTGCAAAATGAATTCCACAGTAAGCCTAGTTAACATCCATCACCACATAGTTACAGTTTTCTTTCTTGTGATGAGAACTTTTAAGTTCACTCTCTTAGCAGCTCTCAAATATACATTACAGTATTATTAATTATAGTCACCTTATGTACGTTACATTCACAGAACTTATTTGTCTTATAGCTTGGAAGTTTGTACCTTTTGACGACCTTCATTCATTTTTCCCCACCCCCACCCATGTTGAATTTATTTTCATATATGGTGTAAGAAAGTGGTCAGTTTCATTTTTCTGCCTGTTGCTGCCCAGTTTTCTCAACACCATTTGTTGAAGAGACCTTTTTGGAATGCATATCCTTTCCTGCTTTGTTGAAGATTAATTGACTATACAGTTGTGGGTCCACATCTGGGTTTACTATTCTGTTCCATTGATCTATGTGTCTGCTTTTGTGGCAGTACCATACTGTTTTAGTGACTATAATATAGCATGAAATCCAAAATTGTGATGCCTCCAGTTTTGTTTTTTTTTCCTTTTTTTTAAATATGAAATTTATTGTCAAACTGGTTTCCATACAACACCCAGTGCTCATCCCAACAGGTGCCCTCCTCAATGCCCATCACCCACTTTCCCCTCCCTCCCACCCCCCATCAACCCTCAGTTAATTCTCAGTTTTTAAGAGTCTCTTATGGTTTGGCTCCCACCCTCTCTTTTTTTTTTCCTTCCCCTTCCCCCTGGTCTTCTGTTAAGTTTCTCAGGATCCACATAAGAGTAAAAACAAATGATATCTGTCTTTCTCTGTATGACTTATTTCACTTAGCATAACACTCTCTAGTTCCATTCACGTTGCTACAAAAGGCCATATTTCATTCTTTCTCATTGCTAAGTAGTATTCCATTGTGTATATAAACCACAATTTATTTTTTTTTAATATATGAAATTTATTGTCAAATTGGTTTCCATACAACACCCAGTGCTCATCCCAAAAGATGCCCTCTTCAATACCCATCACCCACTCTTCCCTCCCTCCCACCCCCCATCAACCCTCAGTCTGTTCTCAGTTTTTAAGAGTCTCTTATGCTTTGGCTCTCTCCCACTCTAACCTCTTTTTTTTTTTTCCCTTCCCCTCCCCCCATGAGTTTCTGTTAAGTTTCTCAGGATCCACATAAGAGTGAAAACATATGGTATCTTTCTCTGTATGGCTTATTTCACTTAGCATAACACTCTCCAGTTCCATCCATGTTGCTACAAAGGGCCATATTTCATTCTTTCTCATTGCCACGTAGTACTCCATTGTGTACATATAAACCACAGTTTCTTTATCCATTCATCAGTTGATGGACATTTAGGCTCTTTCCATAATTTGGCTATTGTTGAAAGTGCTACGATAAACATTGGGGTACAAGTGCCCCTATGCATAAGCACTCCTCTATCCCTTGGGTAAATTCCTAGCAGTGCTATTTCTGGGTCATAGGGTAGATCAATTTTTAATTTTTTGAGGAACCTCCACACTGTTTTGCAGAGTGGCTGCACCAGTTTGTATTCCCACCGACAGTGCAAGAGGGTTCCGTTTCTCCACATCCTCTTCAACATCTATAGTCTCCTGATTTGTTCATTTTAGCCACTCTGACTGGCGTGAGGTGATATCTCAGTGTGGTTTTTGATTTGTATTTGTTTTTCTTCTTTGGCTGTTCGGGGTCTTTTGTGTTTCCATACAAATTTTAGGATTGTTTGTTCTAGTTCTGTGAAAAATGCTTGTGTTATTTTGATGGGGATTGCATTAAATGTGTAGATGGTTTGGGTAGTATCGACATTTTAACAATGTTCTTCTAATCCATGAGCATGGAATCCTTTCCATTTCTTTGTGTCCTCTTTGATTTCTTTTATAAGTGTTACATAGTCTTAAGAGTATAGATCTTTTACCTCTTTGGTTAGGTTTATTCTTAAGTATCTAATTTTTTTTGGTGCAATTGCAAATAGGATCAATTCCTTGATTTCTTTTTCTGCTGTATTGTTATTGATGTCTAGAAATGCAACCCATTAATGTACGTTGATTTTATATCCTGAAACTTTATTGAAATCATGTATTAATTCTGGTAATTTTTTGGTGGGGTCTTTTGGGTTTCCTACATAGAATATAATGTCATATGCACATAGTGAAAGTTTGACTTTTTCCTTGCCAGTTTGGATACCCTTTATTATTATTATTTTTTGTTGTTGTTGTCTGATTGCTGAGGCTAAGACTTCTAGTACTGTATTAAATAGTAGTGGTGATAATGGACATCCTTGTCTTCTTCTTGACCATTTAGTTAAAGCTCTCAGTTTTTCCCCATTGAGGATGATATTACCTATGGGTCTTTCATATGTGGCCTTTATGATGTTGAGGTGTGTCCCTACTTTGTTGAGGGTTTTTATTGAGAATAGATGCTGCACTTTGTCAAATGCTTTTTCTGCATCTATGAGAGGATCATATGGTTCTTTTCTTAATAATGTGGTGTATCATGTTGATTGATTTGTGAATATTAAACCACCGTTGCAGCCCACTTGATCATGGTGAATTATTCTTTTAATATACTGTTGGATTTGTTTTGCTAGTATCTTATTTAGAATTTTTGCATCCATGTTCATCAGGGATGTTGGCCTATAATTCTCCTTTTTTAATGGGGTCCTTGTCTGGCTTTGGAATCAATGCTACCCTTGTAGAAGGAGTTTGGATGTTTTCCTTCCATTTCTATTTTTTTGGAACAGTTTGAGAAGAACAGGTATTAAGTCTTCTTTAAATGTCTTGTAGAATTCCCCTGGGAAACATACGTGGCCTTTTTGGGAGATTTTTTTTTGTTGGGAGATTTTTGGTTACTGAATCAGTTTCTTTGCTAGTTATGGGTCTGTTCAAATTTTCTATTTCTTCCTGTTTCAGTTTTGGTAGTTTGTATGTTTCTAGGAATTTGTCCATTTCTTCCAGAGTGCCCAATTTGTTGGCAATTGTAATATGTTTATGCAATGGAATATTCAGCCTTAAAAAAGAAGGAAATCTTCCCATCTGTGACAACATTGATGAACCTGGAGGATGTTATGCTAAGTGAAGTAAGCCATGCACAGAAAGACAAATAATACATGATCTCACTTATATGTGTTATCTAAAATAGTCAAACTCAGAGGCAAGGAATAAAATGGTAGTTGCCAGGACCTGAGGACAGGGAGAAATGGTGAAATGTTGGCCAAATGGTACTAAGTTTCAGTTATACAAGATAAGTAAGTTCTGGAGATTTAATATACAGTAATATGACTATAGTTAACAATAGCATATTGTAAACTTGAAATTTCCTGAGTGTTGATCTTACAGGTTCTCATCTCACACACACACACACACACACACACACACACACACACACACACAGAAAATTGTAGCTATGTGAGGTGGATATGTTAATTAGCTTGATTGTGGCAATTATTTCACTATATGTGTATATATGAACATCTGATCTTATACCTTAAATACATATAATTTTTATTTGTCAATTATTCCTCAGTAAAGTGGGAAAATGATTTTAAAAGCTCAGGATAAACAATTTATGAAAGTTTTATATGCTTTTAAGTGTTCTTTATCTTTTTTCTAGTCACAATCAACTGTTCCGGATTTAATCCCTCTTTATCTAGAGATGCATATTGTGGTGGATAAAGCTTTGGTATGTGTTTTTCTTTTTCTTTGCTGTAAATATTTGGTGTGAATGCATGATTATCCCTAGCTAAAAAGGAATTTAAAAATTCCAAATTTTAGACTACATGTCAGAGAGAGAACAGTGAAAAAACTTGCAAACTGAAAAGCCAAATACTCAAAATTATATAATTGTTTTATTTTTATTTTTTAATTTACATCCAAGTTAGTTAAGTTAACATGTAGTGCAATAATGATTTCAGGAGTAGAACCCACTGATTCATCCCCTATGTGTAATACTCTGTGCTCATCCCAACAAGTGTCTTCCTCAATGCCCCTTGCCCATTTAGCCATCCCCCCACCCACAATCCCTCTAGGAATCCACAGTTTGTTCTCTATATTTAAAGAGTATCTTATGTTTTGTCCCTCTCCTATGTTTATATTATTTTTCCTTCCCTTACCCTATTTTCATCTGTTTTGAATCTTAAATTCCACATGAGTGAAGTCATATATTTGTCTTTCTCTAACTAATTTCGTTTAGCATAATACCCTCTAGTTCCATCCATGTTGTTGCAAAACGCAAGATTTCATTCTTTTTGATTGTCAAGTAATACTCCACTATCTATCTATCTATCTATCTATCTATCTATCTATCTATCTATCTCTATATCTATCTATCTATCTATCTCTATATCTATCTATCTATCTATATCTGTATCTATCTATCTATCTATCTATCTATGTATCTATCATCTATGTATCTATCTATCATCTATCTATCTATCTACCATATCTTCTTTATCCATTCATCTGTCAGTGAACATTTGGGCTCTTTCTACATTGGCTGTTGTTGATAGAGCTGCTATAAACATTGCGGTGCATATGTCCCTTTGAAACAGAACACGTGTATCCTTTGCATAAATACCTAGTAGTGCAATTGCTGGGTCATAGGGTAGTTCTATTTTTAGTTTTTTGAGGAACCTTCATACTGTTTTCCAGAGTGGCTGCCCCAGTTTCCATTCCCACCAGCAGTGCAAAAGGGTTCCTCTTTCTCCTCATCCTCTCCAGCATCTGTTGTTGACTGAGTTGTTCATTTTAGCCATTCTGACAAGTGTGAGGTGGTATCTCATTGTGGTTTTGATTTGCATTTCTCTGATGATGAGTGATGTTGAGCAATTTTTCATGTGTCTGTTAGCCATCTGAATGTCTTCTTATGAAAAGTGTCTATGTATGTCTTTTGCCCATTTCTTCACTGGATTATTTGTTTTTTTTTGTGTTGAGTTTGGTAAGTTCTTGGGGGCACCTGGGTGGCTCAGTCAGTTAAGTGTCTGACTCTGGCTCAAGTCATGATCTTGTGGTTCATGGGTTCCATGAATCCATGGGCGCTATGCTGGCAGCTCAGAGCCTGAACCCTTCTTTGGATTCTGTGTCTCCCTCTCTCTCTGCCCCTCCCCTGCTCGCTTTCTCTCTCTCTCTCTTAAAAATAAATAAACATTAAAAATGTTTAAAGAGATTGCTTTGGCTATTCAGTGTCTTTTCTGGTTCCATACAAATATTAGGATTGTTTGCTCTGGCTCTGTGAAGTATGCTGGTATTATTTTGATAGGTATTGCATGGAGTATGTAGATTGCTTAGGGTAGTATTGATGTTTTAACAATATTTGTTCCTCCAATCCATGGGCATGGAATATTTTTCCATTTTTTGTGTCTTCTTCAATTTCTTTCATGAGCTTTCTATAGTTTCAGTGTATAGATTTTTCACCTCTTTGGTTAGATTTATTCCTAGGTATTTTATGGATTTTGATGCAATTGTAAATGGGATCAATTCCTTGATTTCTCTTTCTGTTGTTTCATTGTTGGTTTATAGGAATGCAACCAATTTCTGTGCTTGATTTTATATCCTGCGACTTTGCTGAATTCATGGATCAGTTCTAGCAGTTTGTTGGTGGAATCTTTTGGGTTTTCCATATAGAGTATCATGTCATCTGCGAGAATGCAAGTTTGACCTCCTGGCCGATTTGGATGCTTTTTATTTGTGTTGTCTGATTGCAGAGACTAAGACTTCCAATACTATGTTGAATAAGAGTGGTGAGAGTGGACATCAAGGGATGCTGTACTTTAGAGAGATGATTTATAGATATGGAATTTGACATTGGCACATTCCACAAAGTTTATTCAGATTTCAGCAGTTGTATATACACTCATTTGTGTGTTTGTGTGTGTGTGTGTGTGTGTGTGTGTAGTTTTATGCAGTAGGGCCACTTATGTAGCCTTATGTAATCACTGTCACAATCAAGACACTCAATAGTACCATCACTAATAAGACTCTCTCATGTTCTAACTTCATTGTCACATTTGTTTCTCCCTGCCTCCCTACACTTCTTAACCACTGGCAGTCACTAATTTGTTCTCCATCTCTTGGTTTCAGGAATATTGCATAAATGTTACCTTGTGGTATATATCCTTTTGAGATTTTTTAATACTCAGCATGTTTTCTTAAGTTTTATCCAGTTTAGTGAGTTACTTTTTATTACTGAACAGTATTACATGTTATGAATGTACCACAATTTGTTTAACCAGTTAACGACTGAAGGACATATGAATTGTTTCCAGTTTTTGGCTAATAGGAATAAAACTGTTATGGACATTTATGTATAGATTTTTTGTGAGCATCAGTTTTTATTTCTTTAGGCTAAATGCCCAGGAGTGCAATTGCTGGGTCATGTGGTCAGTACATTATTTGTTTTGAAAGGAGCTGTTAAACTTTCCAGAATGGCTGTATGATTTTACATTCCCACCGGCATACTTGAGTGGTCCAATTTATATTTATTTTTTTATTGTTACTATCTTATTTTGCACTGATCTAACTCCCAAGCAGTCTCAAACTTTTGAGAGTAGATGGAGAGTATATCTCAAACATCCTACACAACAGATTGTATTTCAATTTAAAATTAATTTTGTTTTTCAGTATGATTACTTGGGCTCTGAAAGCATGATAGTAACAAATAAAATCATCGAAATTATTGGCCTTGTAAATGCAGTAAGTATTTTCCTTTTCATACTAGTTAGAAAAATTCATACTAGTTTTGAAATTATAATTGGCAATTAACTTAACGTGGCATTTCTGAATAATTAAGCCATCTGTATAGACTGAGCATGGATTTGTCAATGTATTGAATTAATTTCATGGTTATTGTAAAATAACAAAGATTAATTTTTCATGTATTTACCTCTTTTGTCTTTAGATGTTTGCCCAATTTAAAGTTACTATTGTGCTGTCATCGTTGGAGTTATGGTCAGATAACAATAAGATTTCTACAGTTGGTGAGGCAGATGAAGTATTGCATAGATTTTTAGAATGGAAAAAGTCCTATCTTTCTCTAAGACCTCATGATATTGCATATCTATTCATGTAAGAATAATATTTCAGTATTCTTAGAAAACAAAGATCTGTGACAATGATGTAGCTTAATTTAGGGAATTTTTATTCAGTTCTGATTATTCATACATTATTATATACTTCATTCAGGCATCATACTCTCTGGTTGTCAGTAAAAAAAAAAACTTGCCAAAATTTATCTCTATGCATACTAACTTTTTACTAATGAGATTGAGATTTCAATAGGTTAAACAATTTCAGGACTCTTGGATCTGGTGGTGTCTCTCAGGTTGAACCCACAGGTCTAACTCCAGAGCCCATAATCTTAACTACTACCTAAAAAAATGGGACTTATCTTGTGAAGTTTATATTTTTGTTATGAAGTTCTGATCAAAGGCTTGGTAAAGTAGGTTAAAAATAGTTTATCCTAATGGATTTTCTGCATTATTTTATTTTATTTATTTTATTTTTTATTTTTTTAAAATTTACATCCAAATTAGTTAGCATATAGTGCAGCAATGATTTCAGGAGTAGATTCCTTAGTGCCCCTTACCCATTTAGCCCATCCCCCCTCCCACAACCCCTCCAGTAACCCTCAGTTTGTTCTCCATATTTATGAGTCTCTTCTGTTTTGTCCCCCTACCTGTTTTTATATTATTTTTTGTTTCCCTTCCCTTTTGTTCATCTGTTTTGTCTCTTAAAGTCCTCATATGAGTGAAGTCATATGATACTTGTCTTTCTCTGATTGACTAATTTCACTTACCATAATACCCTCCAGTTCCATCCATGTAGTTGCAAGTGGCAAGATTTCATTCTTTTTGATTGCCGAGTAATACTCCATTGTATATATATACACCACATCTTCTTTATCCATTCATCCATCGATGGACATTTGGGCTCCTTCCCTACTTTCGTTATCGTTGATAGTGCTGCTATAAACATGGGATGTGTGTGTCCCTTCGAAACAGCACACCTGTGTCCCGTGGACAAAAGCCTAGTAGTGCAATTGTTGGGCCATAGGGTAGTTCTATTTTTAGTTTTTTGAGGAACCTCCATATGTTTTCCAGAGTGGCTGCACTGGCTTGCATTCCCACCAACAATGCAAAAGAGATTCTCTTTCTCCTCATCCTCTCCAACATCTATTGTTGCCTGAGTTGTTAATATTAGCCATTCTGACAAGTGTGAGATGGTATCTCATTATGGTTTTGATTTGTATTTCCCTGATGATGAGTGATGTGGAGTATTTTTTCATGTGTCGGTTGGCCATCTGGATGTCTTCTTTGGAGAAGTGTCTATTCATGTCTTTTGCCCATTTCTTCACTGGATTTTTTGTTTTTCGGGTGTTGAATTTGATAAGTTCTTTATACATTTTGGATACTAACCCTTTATCTGATATGTCATTTGTAAATATCTTCTCCCATTCTGTCGGTTGCCTTTTAGTTTTGCTGATTGTTTCTTTTGCTGTGCAGAAGCTTTTTATTTTGATGAGGTCCCAGTAGTTCATTTTTGCTTTTGTTTCCCTTGCCTCCAGAGAGAGACATGTTGAGTAAGAAGTTGCTGCAGCCAAGATCAAAGAGGTTTTTGCCTGCTTTCTCCTCAGGATTTTCATGGCTTCCTGTCTGACGTTTAGGTCTTTCATCCATTTTGAGTTTATTTTTGTGTATGGTGTAAGAAAGTGGTCCAGGTTCATTCTTCTGCATGTTGCTGTCCAGTTTTCCCAGTACCACTTGCTGAAGAGACTGTCATTATTCCATTGGATATTCTTTCCTGTTTTGTCAAAGATTAGTTGGCCATACATTTGTGGGTCCATTTCTGGGTTCTCTATTCTATTCCATTGATCTGAGTATCTGTTCTTGTGCCAGTACCATACTCTCTTGATGATTACAGCTTTGTAGAACAGCTTCAAGTCCAGGATTGTGATGCTTCCTGCTTTGGTTTTCTTTTTCAAGATTGCTTTGGCTATTCAGGGTCTTTTGGGTTCCATACAAATTTTAGGATTATTTGTTCTCGCCCTGTGAAGAATGCTGGTGTTATTTTGGTAGGGATTGCATTGAATATGTAGATTGCTTTGGGTAGTATCGACATTTTAATAATATTTGTTCTTCCTATCCAGGAGCATGGAATCTTTTTCCATTTTTTTGTGTCTTCAATTTCTTTCATAAGCTTTCTATAGTTTCAGTGTATAGATTTTTCAGCTCTTTGGTTAGATTTATTCCTAGGTATTTTATGGATTTTGGTGCAATTGTAAATGGGATAGATTCCTTGAGTTCTCTTTTTGTCGCTTCATTGTTGGTGTATAGGAATGTAACCGATTTCTGTGCATTGATTTTATATCCTGCAACTTTGCTGGATTCATGAATCAGTTCTAGCAGTTTGTTGGTGGAATCTTTTGGGTTTTCCATATAGAGTATCATGTCATCTGTGAAGAGTGAAAGTTTGACCTCCTTCTGGCCAATTTGGATGCCTTTTATTTCTTTGTGTTGTCTGATTACAGAGGCTAAGCCTTCCAATACCATGTTGAATAACAGTGGCAAGAGTGGACATCCCTATCTTATTCCTGACCTTAGGGGGAAAGCTCTCATTTTTTCTCTATTGAGGATGATACTAGTGTTGTGTCTTTCATATATGGCTTTTATGATCTTGAGGTATGATCCTTCTATCCCTACTTTCTTGAGGGTTTTTATCAAGAAAGCATTCTGTATTTTGTCAAATGCTTTCTCTGCATCTATTGAGAGGATCATATGGTTCTTATCCTTTCTTTTATTGATGTAATGAATCACACTGATTGTTTTGTGGATATTGAACCAGCCCTGCATCCCAGGTATATATCCCACTTGGTCATGGGGAATAATTTTTTTAATGTATTGTTGGATCCGGTTGGCTAATATCTTGTTGAGGCTCTTTGCATCCATGTTCATCAGGGAAATTGGTCTATAGTTCTCCTTTTTAGTGGAGTCTCTCTGGTTTTGGTATCACGGTAGTGCTGGCTTCATGGAAAGAGTTTGGAAGTTTTCCTTCCATTTCTATTTTTTGGAACAGCTTCAAAAGTATAGGTGTTAATTCTTCCTTAAATGTTTGGTAGAATTCCCCTGGAAAGCTAACCTGCCCTGGACTCTTGTTTTTTGGGAGATTTTTGATTACTAATTCGATTTCCTTACTGGTTATGGGTCTGTTCAAATTTTCTATTTCTTCTGTTTCAGTTTTGGTAGTGTATATGTTTCTAGGAATTTGTATATTTCTTCCAGATTTTATTGGCATATAATTGCTCATAATATTCTCATTGTTTTTATTTCTGCTGTGTTGATTGTGATCTCTCCTCTTTCATTCTTGATTTTATTTATTTGGGTCCTTTCCTTTTTCTTTTTGATCAAACTGGCTAGGTGTTTATCAATTTTGTTAATTCTTTCAAAGAACCAGCTTCTGGTTTCATTGATCTGTTCTACTGGTTTTTTTTTTTTGTTTGTTTTTGTTTTTTGTTTTTGATAGCATTAATTTCTGCTCTAATCTTTATTATTTCTTGTCTTCTGCTGGTTTTGAGTTTTATTTGCTGTTCTTCTTCCAGCTCTTTAAGGCGTAAGGTTAGGTTGTATATCTGAGATCTTTCTTCCTTCTTTAGGAAGGCCTGGATTGCTAATACTTTGTTCTTATGACCGCCTTTGCTGCATCCCAGAGGTTTTGGATTGTGGTGCTATCATTTTCATTGGCTTCCATATACTTTTTAATTTTCTCTTTAACTTCTTGGTTAGCCCATTCATTCTTTAGTAGGATGTTCTTTACTCTCCAAGTATTTGTTACTTTTCCAAATTTTTTTCTTGTGGTTGATTTGCAGTTTCATAGCATTGTGGTCTGAAAATATGCATGGTATGGTCTCGATCTCTTTGTACTTAGGGCTGATTTGTGTCCCAGTATATGATCTATTCTGGAGAACATTCCATGTGCACTGGAGAAGAATGTATATTCTGCTGCTTTAGGATACAATGTTCTGAATATATCTGTTAAATCCATCTGGTCCAGTGTGTCATTAAAAGCCATTGTTTCCTTTGGATTTTTTGATTAGATGATCTGTCCATTCCTGTGAGTGGGGTGTTGAAGTCCCCTAATATTATGATATTACTATCAATGAGTTTCTTTATGTTTGTGATTAATTGATTTATATATTTGGGTTCTTCCACATTTGGTGCATAAGTGTTTACAATTGTTAGGACTTCTTGGTGGATAGGCCCCTTGATTATGATATAATGCCTTTCTGCATGTCTTGATAGTCTTTATTTTAAAGTCTAGATTGTCTGATATAAGTATGGCTACTCCGGCTTTCTTTTGTTGACCATGAGCATGATAGATGGTTCTCCATCCCCTTAGTTTGAATCTGAAGGTGTCTTTAAGTTCAAAGTGGGTCTCTTGTAAACAGCATATAGATGGATCTTGTTTTCTTATCCATTCTGTTACCCTGTGTCTTTTGATTGGAGCATTGAGTCCATTGACGTTTAAAGTGAGTATGAAAGATATGAATTTATTGCCATTATGTTGCTTGTAGAGTTTCTGGTGGCGTTCTCTGGTCCTTTCTAGTCTTTGTTGCTTTTGGTCTTTATTTATTTGTTTTTCCCCCATCTTTTCTCCCTTCAGAGAGTCCCCATTAAAATTTCTTGCAGGGCTGGTTTAGTGGTCACAAACTCCTTTAAGTTTTGTTTGTGTGGGAAACTTTTTATCTCTCTTTCTGTTTTGAATGACAGCCTTGCTGGATAAAGAATTCTTGGCTGCATGTTTTTCTGATTCAGCACGTTGAATATATCCTGCCACTCCTTTCTGGCCTGCCAAGTTTCTGTGTATAGGTCTGCTGCAAACCTCATCTGTCTTCCCTTGTAGGTTAAGGACTTTTTTCCCCTTGATGCTTTCATGATTCTTTCCTTTCCTGAGTATAATGTGAATGTGACTGTGATATGCTTTATTGATGGTCAGTTTCTGTTGAATCTAGTGGGGGTCTTCTGTGATTCCTGGATTTTGATGTCTGTGTCTTTCCCCATGTTGGGAAAGTTTTGTGCTAGGATTTGCTCACATAACACTTCTACCCCTATTTCTCTCTCTTCCTCTTCTGGGCTCCTATGATTCTGATGTTATTCCTTTTTAATGAGTCGCTGATTTCTCTAATTCTTAAATTGTGCTCTTTTGCGTTAATCTCACTCTTTTTTCTGCTTCATTATTCTCCATAAATTTGTCCTCCATATCGCTGATTCTCTGTTCTGCCTCATCCATCCTTGGTGCCATTGCATCCATTCGAGATTGAACCTCAGTTATAACATTTTCTATTTCATCCTGACTAGCTTTTACTTCTTTTATCTCCACAGAAAGGGATTCTAATCTATTTTTGATTCCAGCTAGTATTCTTATTATTGTGATTCTAAATTCTGGTTCAGACATCTTGCTTGTATCTGTGTTGGTTAGTCCCTGGCTGTCGTTTCTTTCTGCTCTTCTTTTGGGGTGAATTTCTTCATTTTGTCATTTTGAAGAGAGAAAAGGAATTAATGAGGTAAAAAACTGAAAATTAACAAATATTAAAATTAAAAAATTAAAAACAAATGCACACACACAAAATTGAATAAATTATGCTAGATCCTAGGTGTGTTTTGGTCTGGGTGTTGAAAGGGGCTTGATACATTAGAGAAAAAATGGGAAAGAAAAAAAAAAAGGAAATCTTTTAATATTTGAAAATTAAATACACTGAAGTAGACTAAAATGAAATGATGGAAGTAAAATAGAATTTGAAAAAATTTACACAAAAGTTAAAAATATAATAGAAAAAAAATAACTTTAATAAAAGTGATTTTTTTCTCTTTTTGTACTCAAGAAAAAGAAAAGAAACAAAAAAGAATAGAGAAAGTTGAATAGATGGATTGGCGAACAGACTGAAATATGACTGAAATTACTTCGTTTTCCTCTAGAAGTCAAACTATGAAGCACTTTATAGTCCATACACTAAGCAGGCGATGAGACTTGTGTTCCTGAAGAGCAAGGTTGCCCAGTTGGGCGGGGCTTAGGGTAACGGCTCCATTCTTCACTAGATGGTGCTGGGAGCCTCTTGAGGTGGATTGTTGTGGTGCTTATAGGTGCGTATGCACATGCATGGGAACGGTGACAATGGCGCCACCCAGCTACCCAGTCTCTAGTATTGGAACTCTGTTCTCCCTGATCAGCAATTACGCACATGTCCTTTGCCTTCGGCCTCTGTCTACTCCCTGCTTTTACATAGTCTCTGATGAAGTCCCAGGCAGCACCTCCCTCCTGAGTTTTGTCTCAGATGTGGCTGTGTTTCTCAACCCCTTACTTCTGAGGGACTGTGGCTTTGACCCATTCTGCCCCTCTGCAGGAGGGTCTCACTGAGTAATGGCTGGGTGTTGGCCACATCCAGGAATGTTTGCGGGACCATGCTGCCAATCCCCAGAGACTGCGGCTGGGTGTCAGCCCACCCCAGAAAAAGTTTGCAAGATAGTGTAGCAGCAGTGTTTCAGGGATTATGAAAAATCACAACACACATTTGGCACCAGGATTCACCCTTAATGACGTTGTTCCAGCACCAGCGAATGTGGTTGTTCTCCCGGGTCCACTGGGGCATTGCCTTTGGGGGACACACACAGCCTCTACCAGGTGTCCTCTCAGCAGTGGAACTGCTTCTCCCCGTGTGGCCTGAGAACCTCCTGGACCCCACTCTGCTCCTGGGGATTCGGCCTTCCCACCAGAGCACCGCCAGGCATTGAGCTGCAGAGTTTCAGACTCTGTGCTCTCCCTTTTTTATAGTCTTAATGGAATTTATTTTATTTAAAATTTTTTTTTAATGTTTATTTATTTTTGAAACAGAGAGGGACAGAGCATGAACAGGAGAGGGTCAGAGAGAGAGGGAGACACAGAATCTGAAGCAGGCTCCAGGCTCTGAGCTGTCAGCACAGAGCCCGACGTGGGGCTTAAACTCACAGACTGTGAGATCATGACCTGAGCCAAAGTCAGACGCTCAACCCACTGAGCCACCCAGGCGCCCCTATTGTCTTAATGGAATTTAAACCCTCTCCTTTCTCCTTTCTCCCTTTCTAGTTCAGTCCCTGTGACTGTTTCCACTTCTCCATTTTCTGTCTATCTGCTTTGGCGCGGGGGGGGGGGGGGGGGGCTTTTCCTGTATTCTCCTCCTGCCCTGTCTCCATCCTCTCTCCACATACAAAAGTGGCTCCCTGCCCTCCGCAGCTTCTGTCTCCCCCAGTTCACCTCTCCGCACTGCATACCTACTGAACTCTGTGGTTCAGGTTGTGCAGATTGTTGTGTTAATCCTCAGACCACTTTTCTAGGTGTGCAGGATGGTTTAGTGTTGGTCTGGCTGTATTTCATGGATGCGAGACACACAAAAAACTTCCATGCTGTTCCGCCATCTTGGCCTCTCTCCGGGAAACAGTTCTTAAGGACTCATCAGACTCTGTGGCTACTCACAAGGCCTAGAACAGAGGACGGAAATGCCCAGTATTCCTGTGAAAGAGGGAATTTAACACACATCTAAGGGCCTAAGGAATTAGTTTTCAAAGACAGAGGCCATAGGTGCCATTTTGTGCTTTCCTTCTTCATTACTCTGGGTTGCTGGAATCTCTCAGAAAGAGCTTGTGTCTCATTTGGTGCCACAGTTTTTATGGTTGCTACCCACCGGATACCTGTTGATCACCTGGCTCTGGTGGTCATTGGGTTTACTTTCATGGGTCCTATAGGACTGTAGCTAATGGAAAAATAGTTGTTGACTGGCTATACCCCACCAGGCACAGTACAGAGACAAGAAACTGAAATGCACGTCCAGTCTTTCTGTGAAAGAGGCTTATTAGTTATCTTCTTAGCTCTGGCCTCAGGGCCACATAGCTATGTACACATTGAATTAAACACACATCTGGAGACTGACTGTAATCCTCTTCAGAGACTGGGGAGGCTAGCAGGCGCCATCTTCATATCCTTCCTCTGTCCTGCCCAGGTCTTTGTTGTCTCCAAAGAGAGGAGCTTGTGCACATGTCTGATGCCTTAAGCCCAGAGGATACACCCCTTGTTAGCCCAGATTTGGTGGCCAGTGGAGCTTGTGTTCACAGGGTGAAGGGGTGGTTACAAATAAAGAAATGGTTCTTGATTGGCTATCACCCCAGGGTTCAGCACAGGAGTAGACCAAAATGCCAGTCTCCCAGTCTTCTCATGAAAGAGGTACATTTGCATACATTAAAGACTTCTGTCTTAGTGTCTGGCTTCTAGTCAGCCTGAATCTAGATGCTGACTGAGATCCTCCTATTTGGGACAGTGACAGATCTTGGCACACCAACTACTGGGACCTTTTAAATTTTTTTGATGTTCATTTATTTTTGAAAGAGAAAGAGAGAGAGAGAGTGCGAGTGGGGGAAGGGCACAGAGAGAGAGAGGGAGACACAGAATCTGAAGCAGTCTCCAGACCCTGAGGTATTAGCACAGAGCCCGACCTGGGGCTCAAACTTGTGAATCGCAAGATCATGACCTGAGCCGAAGTAGGATGCTTAACTGACTGAGCCACCCAGGTGCCCTGACACCATTTGAAAATATTTTAAAAATAGATGTTGCTTGGAGAATCACAAAGGCTTGAGAGACTACCAGAGGTAGGACAAGATTGAATGATAATGTTTATATCCTAAACAAGGTCACTCCTTTAAGACTGAGAAAGGTAACTGATTTATTTAATGCATAGAAACTAATACAAATTCAAGCAAATACAAAACAGGACTATGTTGCAAATGAAAGACCAAGATTAAATTTCAGAAAAAGATCTTAATGAAATGGTTATAAGTGATTTACCTGATAAAGACCTCAAAATAATGGTCTTAAAGATGCTGTTTGAGCTCAGGAATGTTTGGACAAGGTGAGAATTTCAATAAAGAGACAAAATGTAAGGAAGTACAAAATAGAAATCATACCGCTAAAGATATAACTGAATGGAAAGAGACATTAGAAGCGTTCAGCAGCACATTAGATGAAGTGAAAAAAAGCATCAGTGAACTCAAAGGTCAGTGGAGCTCACCCAGTCAAAGCAGCAAATAGAAAAAAAGAAAGAAGAATAAAAGTAGCTTCTTAAGGGACTTATGGGAGAATGCCAAGCAGACCAATATTCACATTACAGGCATATCAGAAGGAGAAAAGAGTAGAAAACTTTGGTGAAGAAATAATGCCTGAAAACTTCCCTAACCTCGGGAAGGGAATAGGCATTCAGATATGGTAATTCCAGAGAGAACCAAAAAAGCCAAAGCCAAAGAGACTCACACCAAGATACATTAAAATCAAATTGGTGAAAGTTAAAGAAGAGGGAATCTTAAATGCAGCAAGAAAAAAATCCCAAATTGTTACATACAAGGAAACCCCATAACACTATTAGCAGATTTTTCAGCAGAAACTTTCCAGGCCAGGAGGGAGTTGCATGATACATTTGAAGTACTGAAAGAAAAAGAATGTTTATTAGGAATACTGTACCTAGAAAAATTGAGGGAGACATAAAGAGTTTTCCAACAAGCAAAACCTAAAGGATATCATAACCACTAGACCAGTCTTACAAGAAATGCTAAAGGGATATGTTTAAGCTAAAATGAGATGGGCACTAATTAGTAACAAGAAAACACATGAAAATATAAATCTCACTGGTAAAGGTAAAGTAATAGTAAAATCCAGGGGCACCTGGGTGGCTCAGTTGGTTAAGCATCCAACTTTGGCTGAGGTCATGATCTCACGGTTGGTGAGTTTGAGCCCCGCGTTGGACTCTGTGCTGACAGCTCAGAGCCTGGAACCTGCTCCAGATTCTGTGTCTCCCCTCTGTCTGCCCCTCCAGTGCTCATGCTCTGTCTCTTTGTGTCTCTCAATAATAAATAAAAGTTAAAAAATTAAAAAAACAAAAGTAAAATCCAGATAAATCTAATGTTGTAAATGGGATGGGTTCATCACTTATAAAGATAGCAAGAAAGTTTAAAAACAAAGTAGTAAACACAACTATAACTACAATAATTTTTTAAAGAATACACAAGGTCGAAAGATATAAATTGTGACATCATAACAAAACATGGGGGTAAAGGCAGTAAGAATGTAGAGTTAGAATGTGTTCAAAGTTAAGTTTTTTAAAATTTTTTTTAACTTTTATTTATTTTTGAGAAACAGAGAGAGACAGAGCATGAATGGGGAGGGGCAGAGAGAAAGGGAGACACAGAATCCAAAGCAGGCTCCAGGCTCCAAGCTGTCAGCATAGAGCCTGATGCAGGGCTTGAACCCACCAACTGTGAGATCGTGACCTGAGTTGAAGTCAGATACCCAACCTACTGAGCCACCCAGGCGCCCCCTAAAGTTAAATTTTTATCACCTTAAAGTAGACTGGTACAAATATAATTTGTTTTGTGTAAGTCTCATGATAACCACAAACGTAAAACCTACAAACCTTTGTATTATACATACAAAAGGTAACATGAAATGAATGTAAACATACCATTACAGAAAATCATCAAATTAAAAAGGAAGAGAGCAAGAGAAAGAGAAATGAACAGGGCAGTTACAAAGCAGCCATAAAACAATAAAATGGCAATAAGAATATACCTGTTGTTGGGGACTATCTATGATTGTTTAAATGTAAATTAACTTCTTCAATCAAAAGACAGAGTGGCTAAATGGATAAAAAACAAGACACATTTCTGTGGTGCCTACAGTGTTCTCACTTCATATGTAAGGAGGCATACACACACTGAAAGTGAAGGAATGGAGCCAGACAAAATCAAAAAGGAAACAATGGCCTTAAATAACATATTAGATCATATGGACTTGATATATACAGAGTATTACTTTTAAAACCAACACAATGCACGTATTCTCAAGCACATGTAGGACATTATCCAGGATAGATCATGTGGTAGGCCACAAAACAAGTCTTAATAAATTTAAGAAGACTTAAAGCATATCTGGTATTTTTTCTGATCACAATTGTATGAAACTGGAAATGAATACAAGAAGAAAACTGGAAAATTCACAAATGTATGGAGCTTAAACAAATGCTACTGAAAAAAGTAATGGGTCAAAAAAACCAAGAGAGAAAGCAAAAAGTACCTTGAGACAGACTAATAGTTTATCTTCAAAGAACCAGCTCTTTGTTTCATTGATCTTTTCTATTGATTTGTTTTAGCCTCTATTTCATTTATTTCTATTCTGATATTTATTGTTTCCTTCCTTCTGCTAATTTTGGGCTTGTTCTTTTTCTAGTTCCTTTAGATGTAAAGTTAGACTGAGATTTTTCTTGTTGTTTTGAGGTGTGCCTGTATCACCATCAGTTTTC